>NC_134875.1:134547983-134867983 GCF_049852395.1 Peromyscus maniculatus bairdii | reverse complement strand
CTACTCCTTCCTCTCTGCAGGAGCTAGAACTGCAGGCCCAGATCCATGGTCTGCCAGTACCTCCTACCCCAGGACTGCTCTCCCTAGCCACTAGTTCCGCCTCTGACAGCCTCAAGCCAGAGCAGCTGGACACTGAGGAGGAAGGCAGGCCGAGCTCGACAACGTTTCATGTAGCAGGGGGACCTGTCCAGAATGCGCCTCAGCAGCAGCCTCCCGCGCCACCCTCCGATGCTCTTCTGGACCTGCATTTTCCCAGCGACCACTTGGGGGACCTGGGGGATCCCTTTCACCTGGGGCTAGAGGACATTCTGATGGAGGAGGAGGGGGTGGTGGGAGGACTGTCAGGGGGTGCCCTGTCCCCGCTGCGGGCTGCCTCTGACCCCCTACTTTCTTCAGTATCCCCGGCTGTGTCCAAGGCCAGCAGCCGCCGCAGCAGCTTCAGCATGGAGGAGGAGTCCTGATCGGGTCTCTCTCCTCCCCTTGGACTGCCCCCACCCAGGGAAGGAGGACAAGCCTGGAGGAGACACCTTTTTTTCCCTACCCTCCTGTGAGACTGCCCTGTCCAGGAAATCTGGGGGAAGAGGAGTTACAATTAGGCCCCGCCCCTATAAAAGGCAAGGAGGAGGAGTCAGGTGAGGCCCTGCCCCTTTTCCAAAGGAACCACCCTGAGCAGGTATTTCTGAGGGAGAAGGCCGAAGAGAGCTGGGAAAGCTCAGTTCATCTCCTGAGAGTCGCAGCCGTTCCCCTGGCCCTATTCGTGCCTAGGTGAGGGAAGGAGGCGGGGTAAGGTTGTGGCCCTGGCTACTAGGGACTCTTATAAATAGGTCTCCCAAGGAAAGGAGATGCCAGGATGCTACTCCATTCCATCTCTGGGAATTGCCAGTCCAGCTTTTCCTGGTACTGGAAGAAGAGAAATAAAAATGATGGTGTCCCAGCCCTGGAGGCTTAAACCCTAACCCTTCCTTATGACCCCCCTGCCTGGCTCTGGCCAGGAACCTAAGTAAGGGTGTGGTCCAGGCCGCTCTCCTGACAGTCATCCCTTCTCTGTAGGTAAAGCCCAGCACAGGTATTTCAGGTATGGAGGATCTCCCATGTAGAGGCCCCAGCCCCAGCCCTGACCCCTAGCAAATGCCTTGCGAGCATTCCACTCAGCGGGGAGGAACGGTTCCCGCTCCCTGCCTTAACCTGGGACCAACCTGGGACCGGACCTAGGAGGGCTCTGGGCTGACCTTGTTCTTGGGGAAGGGAACAGGTGGAAATCTTGTGGACTGACGTTCTAGACCTAGATTAAGAGTGAGATTTAGGTCCTCACCCTTGGGGGCAGTTCGGGGAGATGATAGAGATTAGTGTGAACCCAGTCTAGGCACCCTAAAATACTACCCCAATACTTCCCTTCAACTTGTAGAAAATGGTAAAGAAAGGGCGTGTCCAGGCTGTTTCCTACCCCGGGGGAAAAAAAATGAAGTCTCTCCTAAAAATCAGGGGCCCCTGGAGGAAGGGTAGCAAGAGTACCCCTTATTTGTTTATGAGATTTTTTTATTGAACCCTCCTCAGAAACTCAGTCAGCCCTGACCTCTGCCACCTCCACACAGTTTTCCATTTAGGGGACCACCCCTGTTTCAGAGCCAGTCTCCAACAGCCCAATCTCTGCCACCTACGCCCGAGGTCTTCAGCTTTCCATGGCTGGGGCCAGGCCCCAAGGAGGGTTTCCTGGGGGGTCTGTAGGTTTGTGACTAAAATAATAAATGCTAGGCGTGTTTGATGCGCTTTTAACTTTCGCACTGAGTCTCTGGTTCTTGTTTTTGACTGGGCAGTGAACACGGCCCCTGCAGGCTAGGAGGGGTAACAGTTCTAGAAGAAACCGAACAGATTTCAGAGGGCCAAACAGAATGTTTAGGTAGAATGAGAACCTCGGGGGTGGGGTGGGGGGGTGTTTCTATAACCACCTATAAGCAAAAGAAATGGGCCTTCCTAAGGGCCTGCCACCCATCAGCTCAGCTGTGTGTGTGTGTGTGTGTGTGTGTGTGTGTGTGTGTGTGTGTGTGTGTGTGTGTGTGCTGCTGATACTTCCCATTTGCTGTTCAGAGAAGCCAGGAGGAGATCAGTAACTCCTGCAGCCAGGCAGCCTGTAAGTGCGCCAAACCTGACTGCTGTGAGAGGTGATGAAGGAGAAAGGAGGTATTCTTGTCCTTGCAGGGCTGGAGAGGAAAGCCAGCCAGCCCTCCATCACCCGGCCACGCCCCCAGCTGTGCAGACTCACTTTTGAAACTGATTAGGTATGGGAGGGATTCGACAAAGGAATTCAAGATGGTGGAAAGTACAAAGACCAAAGGTGCAGGGAGCAGGCACTGCCACCGGGCCTGGGATTCCAACGTGGGAGGTTGGGATAGGAGACTTTGCAAGTTTAAGGGCAGCCTAGGCTACACAGACCCTATCCCAACAACAGAAAATAAGGGAAAACAGGGACGCACATTAGACATTTTGAGGCACCTGGATGGAGGGAAGTACACATATGTAACCTCTTAATTTTTTTTTTAAGACAAGGTCTGGGGGCGTTGGAGAGATGGCTCAGAGGTTAAGAGTACTTCCAGAGGTCCTAAGTTCAATTCCCAGCAACCACAACGTGGCTCATCACCATCCATAATGAGATCTGGCGCCCTCTTCTGGCCTGCAGGCACACATGCTGTATACATAAATAAATCTACAAAAAAAAAAGGAAAGAAAGAATAAACGCCAACTCAATGACTGTATATGGTAGAGTTGTGGACATTAATAAAAAAGGAGTTATTGAGATAAACTTGAAAATGATCAAGAAATAAGAAATGCATAACAACAAAAAGACAAGGTCTCATACTCCGAGCTGTCTTAGAACTCTGGATCCTCTACCTCCTGAGGACAGGAATTATGCACCTGCCACAACTTCAAAGTTGGGAGAAATAGTTTTCTGACAATTCTTCAAGCAGATTGATACCCAAGACAAGCGTCAGACAGTCCTTAACACCACCAGACTGGCCCCTATAAATGGCCAGTCCTGGTAACTGCATCTCCTCCATGAGAGTAAACCCAGGGCTTAGGAAGTTGAAGCGGGGATGTCAAGGGTCCCACACCGAATTAGGCATGCTGAGGTTGAGGCAGGAGGATGGCTTTGAGTTTAAGGCTAGGCTGTGCTCTAGTGAGAGATTTTGGCCGAAGACAACAAGGGACAGGTGGGAATGGCTCAGCGTAGTGGTAAAAGCACTTGCCACCAAAGCTGACATCTGAGTTCTAGCCTTTGAACTCTCTCACACAAAGGGGGAAGGAGAGAACCAACTCCACCCAGTTGTCTTTTCACTGCCATGGTGTGTGTGTGTGTGTGTGTGTGTGTGTGTGTGTGTGTGTGTGTGTTCTCGTGGTCCTCCACATGTGGGCCGTGACACAGGTTCTCATATAAGCCACACAATAATAAAACGACAAACAGTTGCCGGCTAGGTGAAAAAAAAACCACCTAAAATCTCAGCCCTTGGAAGGTGGAGGGAAGAGGGTCAGAAGCTCAAGGGCAGCCTCTAGTACAGAGCAAGCTGGAAGCCAGTCTGTTGAGCCCTTGTCTTAAAAACAATGATGCTGTAAAAAACAAAAAGATGGCTGAGCAGTGAAGAGCACAGGCTACCCTTCAGGGAACGAACCCACGTTCAATTCCCAGGCCCTCCCTACAGGGCTCACAATCTAACTCCAATCCCAGGAGATCTGGTGCCCTCTTCTGGCCTTGTCAGGCACTGCATGCAGAGTGCACTGAGACAAAGCCCATACACTTAAAAAAACAAAGGAAAAATACTAGAGATAATTCTAAAAATAAGAACAAAGGCATGCTGCCATACACCTTTGATCTCAATGCTTGGGAAGCACAGGCAGCTGGATCTCTGAGTTTGAGACCAGCCTGGGGTACAGAGAGGAAAAGCCTGTTCCAGACCCCAACTCCTACTGTACTACATAGCAAGACCTTGTCTCCAAACCCCTACAACCAATCAATAAACATGTTGAAAAATAAATTTCGGGCTGGAGAGATGGCTCAGAGGTTAAGAGCACCGACTGCTCTTCCAGAGGTCCTGAGTTCAATTCCCAGCAACCACATGGTGGCTCACAACCATCTGTAATGACATCTGGCGCCCTCTTCTGTATACATAATAAATAAATAAATCTTAAAAAAAAAAAAGAAAAATAAATTTCAAGATATAAGAATTTACACTGGAGCCGGGCGGTGGTGGCACACGCCTTTAATCCCAGCACTTGGGAGGCAGAGCCAGGTGGATCTCTGTGAGTTCGAGGCCAGCCTGGTCTCCAAGGCGAGTTCCAGGAAAGGCGCAAAGCTACACAGAGAAACCCTGTCTCCAAAAAAACAAAAAAAAAAAAGAATTTACACTGGAGAGGGAGAGGGAGCTCAGCCTTTGAAGGCTAAGGTTCACAACCAAAATAGACAACAGGAAGAAAGTGATCCCTGACAGACAAAGTGAGCATGATAATTACCCTGCTCCCTGCCAGGAGACAAAGTTAAGCCAAGTGATATGATCTAGACACAGCACATATATTGTGTAATTCATTTACGTGAGGTATCTACAATATGCGATTTACAGAGATAGAAAGTACAATAGAGGTTACCAGAGGCTGGGAAGTACAGGATAATAGGAGATCGTTGCTTTAAGGATACAGTTTTTCGGGTTTTTTGTTTTATCAAGACAGGGTTTCTCTGTGTAATCTTGGCTGTCCTGGATCTCACTCTGTAGCCCAGGCAGGCCTCGAACTCACATAGACCCACCTGCCTCTGCCTCCTGAGTGCTGGGATTAAAGGCGTGCGCCACCACCGCCCGGCTATACACATGCTATTATTTGATGTGTATGACAGTTTTGTCTGCATGTATCTGTGTCATATGCATGCCAGGTGCCCTCTGAGGTCAGAACAAGACAATGGATCCCCTGGAACTGGAGTTATCTATAGTTGTGAGGTGCCACGTGGGTGCTGGGAATCAAACCTGAGTTCTCCGCAAGAGCAGCAAGTGTTCTTAACAGCCGAGCCAAGGCTCCAGCTCTGATACACAGAGTTTTTAAAATGACGAAAGAAGCTAGGTATGGCGCCTCCCATTTGTAGACAATCAGGAGGCTAGATCCAAGGCTCTCAGGAGTGCTGAGGCCAACCAGGGCTTCGGAGGAAAATTCTGCACCACACCTTTTCCCAATCCCTACGGATTTATAGGCAGTTAACTGTTGCTCGTGGGGAGGGGCTCATGAGCATAAGCCTCTACCCCTCCCCCAGGAGCTATTGGCAGGTAATGATAGCTGGAGGAAGGGACAGTTTCCTCAGTGGTGTGGCCGCTGATAAGGGCTCCCGTTCCTGTAAATAACCCCTCAACCCTGCTAATTAAATTCATTGGATCACAAAAAAATTCCTTGAAAGTAATAGATAGAGGGGAAGGGGGGGAGGGAGACAGGAGAGGATAATGGAGGTGAATATGATCAAAATATATACATTATGGAAATGTCTTAACGAAGCCCATTATTGTGTATGATTAATTTATGCTAGCCAATAAAAGGAAAAACAACTATTTTGAATAACTTCGTGCCAATAGTTCTGATAGCAAATTCTTTAAAGGACACAAAATGCCAGTGTGGCAGGGGGAGGGAGAGAGAGATTGGGAGCATTCTTCCATATACTTAGGAGAAACATAATACCAAGTCTGCACAAACTCTTCCAGAAAATTGAGGAGATGAGGATACTTCCTGACTCATTGCAAGAGACTAGTGCTATTCTGTTCCAAAACCTAGAGAAAGCCATCACTAGAAAGCTAATTATTCTTCATGAGCCACAGATGCAAAATTCTTGTGTGTCTGTGTGTCTGTGTGTGTATGCACCCTAGGGATGGCACCCAGGGACCTGGCACATACTAGGCAAACGTGATACCACTAGAGTGCACTCAATTTTAAGATTTTTATTTTAAAATAATTTCAGATGCCAGACGGTGGTGGCACACACCTTTAATCCCAGCACTCAGGAGGCAGAGCCTGGTGGATGTTTGTGAGTTCGAGGCCAGCCTGGTCTACAGAGTGAGATCCAGGACAGGCAGCAAAACTACACAAAGAAACCCTGTCTGAAAAATAATAATAATAATAATAATAATAATAATAATAATAATAATAATAATTTCAGACTTGAAGAAAAGTCACAAAACAACAGTCCCTATATACCTTCAGCCAGCTGTTCCAATGTTAATCCTTCGATTTTCTCTGTGGCTTCCTTTGTGTCTGTGCACCCTCAGTTTTCATGGTAACTATGGGTCTTTGCAGTGAGAGGATATAGACATGACAGGATCAGAAAAAGAAAAAAGACACTACTTGTTTGATTCCCTGCACGGGCTCTCCTTTACTCTGTACCCACCTTAAGAAGAGGGAAAAGCTGAGTGCCTCCCAGTCCAGATGAAGCAGGCACATGCTTCCAAGTATCTCTTCCTAGGGGAGTCCCACAGACTCAACTCCTACAGCAATGAGTCTTCTGCACTGGCCAGATGGGAGAGGTAAAGGGCAATGTGGTGGGAGCCACCATCCCTGAATCTTTCAAATCTTCCATGGTGGCACGGATTTCGGCAGTTCCTCTGGGGAGACGATATTGTCTCTGAATCACTCTTTTCACCAGTAGAGGCAACTCTTAATGGCTTCCGTTTAGTCTTTCCAACCATAACAGCCCTCACTCCACAGGTCAGGGATTCAATGTGGGGATTCTGTCAACTGACAAATGTATCTCTCCCAGTTACACATTCTGGGACTGAGGAAATAACAACAGGACAAGTTCAGGACCCATTGGACCCACTGCGACTCAGACTTGAGCCAAAACTCCATTTCCCTTAATCCCCTGACCTCCATAAGCCCCTACTCTCACTGGAGGGCTACAGTGCTTCTTGGGACCTTCTGGAACCAGCATCAATTCAGAAGCAGTATCCAACAGACCCTGGAAAGCCTGGGAGTTTCCTTTCCTACAGTGTACAGTTACCCTTGGAAAAGGCTGTAGGTTCCAGTGGGGAAGACCTGGAGAAGGCTAACAGTAGAACTCTTGGGTATTTTATCAAGGTCCTTCCTCAGGGGAACCTGGCCATGCCTTCACTCAAGGGGTGCTGGGTGTGCACGCTGGCTCAAGCCTGGAAATTGTGTCGCCTGCTGAGATTCCCTTTTGGCACGATCCAATGGAGCCTTTCTTTCTCATTTGTTTGAGAGTTTTTCCCCCACTTATACAGATCAAAAAGAAAAATGCAGCAGGCTTCTTATGTATTTCGTGCCTGGAAACATCATGATTGATTAGCCAGTACCAAAGGTCCATATGAGTCATGCCACCATAGAATTCACTTTGCCTGTGCTGACCACTACCGATTAAGCCATTATGGACATTGCTTTGTCTATGCTGCCATTAGGATAGCTGTGATCACCTTGTCTTTGGTGATTCAGTGCGCCACCTGGCCCCTGCTACTTCGGGGCCCAACTAAACCCATTGCATTTAATTCATCCAACTGAGCAGCAGCATCTCCAACCCTAAGGTCTGGGACAAGAAAAGGTTGACAATAAAGCTCTTCTGATGTGCTGGTGCCCCTCTCACCATTTTGTGTCAGGTAGGGTTAGTGAAGGGCGTGTCCTCTGGGCCTTCCCATTGCAGGGGATCAGGTTTCACACAGTGTGCCCACTCTAACATTCCAATTTCCCTGAGCCTTCAAATCCCTTCATCAACACTAAGCCGAGGGATGCCAGGCATCTCCAGCTCCTTTTCAGTAGGCCAGCTTATGACAAATGGTGCAGCCAACCATTCAAACTTTTTTTTTTTTTGGTTTTTCGAGACAGGGTTTCTCTGCGTAGTTTTGCGCCTTTCCTGGAGCTCACTTGGTAGCCCAGGCTGGCCTCGAACTCACAGAGATCCGCCTGGCTCTGCCTCCCGAGTGCTGGGATTAAAGGCGTGCGCCACCGCCGCCCGGCTCCATTCAAACTTTTGACACCTTTTAACTGAGTGGGTCTCCATATTAGACCTAGAATCTCCACTCAGTGGGCCCTTATCAATAAACTCAGCCTGATCCAGTTTTATGTTCCTGCCACCATTATCCCACACCAATCCACTCCCACACATATTCCCAGACTTCTGCTTGAACGAATGAGCAGGCTCATTAAGCTCTTTAGTAGTGTAGCGCACCTCCTCATGGACTACACTTTCCACCTCCTCTAGGAGCCGCTTTGCCTTGAGTCCGGTTTTAGGTCATGAGGCAACTATTGGTGGCCCTGAGGGACATCGGTGTTGTCTTGACTGGCGTCTCCGTCAGAGAAGGTCACTGTTGGTTTAGCAGACAACTGAGGATTAATTTTCTCAGTCAAATTCAGAAAAGGCACTATTTCAGGGGGTGTGGGTATATCATCTTCTGAGGTGGAGAGACTACTTCCTCAGGTGAGATAAACCCTGAGAATCTGAGGGTTCCAAGTTCTCAGCTTCAGTATGGTCCTTCCACACATCCCCATCCCAAGTTACTGGAGGAGCCCATTTGTCTTAGGGTTACTATTGCTGTGATGAAACACAAAAGCGATTTGAGGAGGAAAGGGTTTATTAAGCTTACACTTCCATATCACTTGTCCATCATTGAAAGAAGTCAGGACAGGAACTCAAACGGGGCAGGAACCTGGAGGCAGGAGCTGATGCAGAAGCCATGGAGGGTGCTGCTTACTGGCTTGCTCCCCATGGCTTGCTCAACCTGCTTTCTTTCTTTCTTTCTTTCTTTCTTTCTTTCTTTCTTTCTTTCTTTCTTTCTTTCTTTCTTTCTTTCTTTCTTTCTTTCTTTCTTTCTCTCTTTCTCTCTTTCTCTCTCTCTCTCTCTCTCTCTCTCTCTCTCTCTCTCTCTCTCTTTCTTTTTTTTGTTTTTTGTTTTTTGAGACAGGGTTTCTCTGTGTAGCTTTGTGCCTTTCCTGGAACTCACTCTGTAGCCCAGGCTGGCCTTGAACTCACAGAAATCCGCCTGCCTCTGCCTCCCAAGTGCTGGGATTAAAGGCGCACGCCACCACCACCCGGCTTCAACCTGGTTTCTTATAGAACCCAGGACCACCAGCCCAGGGATGGCACCACGCACAATCGGCTGGACCCTCACCCATTGATCACTAATTGAGAAAATGCCTTACAGGTCTGCCTACAACCCGATCTTATGGAAGCATTTTTTTCTATTTATTTATTTATTTATTTATTTATTTATTTATTTATTTATTTATTTATTTATTTATTTGTTATGTATACAGTGTTCTGTCTGCATATACATCTGCAGGTCAGAAGAGGGCACCAGATCTCAATACAGATGGTTGTGAGCCACCATATGGTTGCTGGGAATTGAACTCATGACCTCTGGAAGAACAGCCAGTGCTCTTAACCTCTGAGCCATCTCTCCAGCCCCTCAATTTTTTTTTTTATTTGCATTGGTATTTTTGCCTGCATGCATGCCTGTGTGAGTGTGTGGGATCCTCCGGAACTGGAGTTACAGAGAGATGTGAGTTGTCCTGTGGGTGCTGAGAATTGAACCTGAGTCCTCTGGAAAAGCAGTAGTGTCCTTAACCTGAGCCATCTCTCCAGCACCTCGAAGCATTTTCTTTTTTTTTTTTTTTTTTTTTTTTTGGTTTTTCGAGACAGGGTTTCTCTGTGTAGCTTTGCGCCTTTCCTGGAACTCACTTGGTAGCCCAGGCTGGCCTCGAACTCACAGAGATCCGCCTGCCTCTGCCTCCCGAGTGCTGGGATTAAAGGCGTGCGCCACCACCGCCCGGCTCGAAGCATTTTCTTAATTGAGGTTCTCTTCATTCAGAAGACTCCAGCTTGTGCCAGGACACCATTCTTTAGCATTGCCATTGCTCTAACCGCTCACACCTTCCTGAGGCTGGGGCTTGAATTTTCGCTGTAATTCAGACAACCTTATACTGAGGGCTTCGGTTTGATTTTCTGCAACCTGAGCTCTGGCTGCTGGAGAGAAGATTCTCTTCCAGGGCACACTTAGAAATCTTTAGACAGTTTATGCGAATCTGGAACCAGTTAATTTTATCACGGAATTCATTGTTGTCCTTCCGTATTCTGAGATGCTAGAAGTTGGTTAATTTACCAGGAGCTCATTCTTTTCCTTTGTCAATTTGTCCAGGGATGCTAAGAGCAACTGACCAGCATCATCGCTTTCCTTATTTTTCTGAAAAGTGTCAAAAGTTTTATAGAGTCACCAAATCCATTGCCTCTCACAATTGCTGAGTCAGAATAATCAAATGCATTTGTCTCCTTAAGTTTGTAAAAGAGTTCACACCATGGGCTTTCAGCGCTCTCTGAGCTCCCAGGAGACGCTTCAGTAACTAGACAGGATTCTATAACTGTAGGTTTTGGCAAATTGGAAAGCCTATTCCAGATACTTAAAATATTCATCTTTATAGTTCTGTTGCTCTAGAATCTTCAGTATATGCCAGAATCCCGAAGTGGGCTCTAATGCCAGTGAAGGAATGGACTTGCTAGCAAGGGGGAGAACAAGCAGGCAAAGAGAGCCAGCTTCCTTCTTCCATGTCCTTATATAGGCTTCCAGGAGAAGGTGTGGCCCAGATTAAACATGAACTGTCCCACCTGAAAGGATCTGAATTAAAGGTTTATCTTCTGACCTTAAAGATCTGAGTTAGAAGTGAGTCAAATACAACTATTATAAAATGTACGATAAACCTCACTAAAGGCAGAGAGTGAAGAGGAAGGATGTGCAGATTCAAGTCATTTAGAAACTGACATGCTTGCCGGGCAGTGGTGGCACACGCCTTTAATCCCAGCACTCGGGAGGCAGAGGCGGGCGGATCTCTGAGTTTGAGTCCATCCTAATCTACAGACTGAGTTCCAGAACAACCAGAGCTACGTTGTGAGACACTGTCTTGGAAACAAACACACAAACAAACCAATGTGGAAAAATCAAGGCCAAAGCCAAAAGTAACTGTACAAAAGCATTCATGTGGGTGCTGGGAACTGAACCCAGGTCCTCCAGAAGAGCAGTCAGTGCTCTTGCCCACTGAGCCATCTCTCAGCCCTAACAGATTTAATATTGCTATATATGTAAACTAGGAGAGAACAATTAAATGAATGGATGGTGGAAGTTGGAGGTAGGTTCTCAGAGTGGAGTAAGAAGCCCCAGAGAAGCAGGAAGGGAAGTCTATAATAATTCACGTATGTGGTGCTGGAATATCAGTATTTTTAAAATTTATTTATTATGGGGCTGGAGAGATGGCTCAGAGGTTAAGAGCACCGACTGCTCTTCCAGAGGTCCTGAGTTCAATTCCCAGCAACCACATGGTGGCTCACAACCATCTGTAATGAGATCTGGCGCCCTCTTCTGTATACATAATAAATAAATAAATCTTAAAAAAAAAAAAAAAATTTATTTATTATGTATACAGTGTTTTGTGTGCACACCAGAAGAGGGCACCAGATCTCATTACAGATGGCTGTGAGCCACCATGTGGTTGCTGGGAATTGAACTCAGGACCTCTGGAAGAGCAGCCAGTGCTCTTAACCTCTGAGCCATCTCTCCAGCCCTGGAATATCAGTATTAATTCATGTTTGTTTTGAAGTACATATGGACACATATGGAAATAATTATAGATATGTATATGCATGTGTTGATATATATGATATGTCCTATGTACATACATATGATATTAGATGTGTGTAGCTACTATGATAAATGTGGATGAAAGATAAATGACCAGCTGTGATGGCTATTCTTGGTTGTCACCTTGACTACTGGAATTAACTAAAACGCAAATGAATGGGGCATACCTGGGAGGGTTGTTTTTTTAAATAAATCATTTACAGTGGGAAGACTCACTTTTCATCCAGATTTTTGAGGTGGGCCACGCCTTCTGCTGGCAGCCTATATAAGGACATGGAAGAAGGAAGCTTTTGCTCTTTGCCTGCTTGTTCTCACCTCCCTAGCAAGTCCATTCCTTCAATGGTGTCAGAGCCTACTTCTTCAGGAGTCCAGCGTATACTGAAGACCTGCTGAGACATCCAGCCTGGTGGACTGAACAACTATGGATTCTTGGACCTTCTGTTCATAAACAGCCATTGTTAGATTTGCTGGACCACAGCCTATAAGACATTCTAGTTAGTAAATCATATATACATATATATTCATTCTATATGTTTTGTTACTCTGGAGAACTGCAATATACAAGCTGAGAGAAATATAAACTATATTACAGTAAAGCTTCAATACATTTAATGTACAAGGAACTCTTGAAACTTGAAGTGGGAGATCAAAAGCCAATACAGAGAATGGACAGACAATGTGAGGAAAGCCATATATTATTTATTTCTGTTTGTTTTGAAACATGGTCACACTCTATAGCATGGGATGGTGTGTGTGTGTGTGTGTGTGTGTGTGTGTGTGTGTGTGTGTGTGTAGTGCAGTTGGCAGAGTGGCTATTTAGCACGCACACATCCAAGGGTTTGATTTTCATCACTGTCCAAAACCAAGCAATGACGACACCACAACAACCTCCATTAATTTTTCTTGAGAAGTCCATACTCTTGGCTGTGTACTGTCCCTTTTCTACCATCTTCTCTCTCTCTCTCTCTCTCTCTCTCTCTCTCTCTCTCTCTCTCTCTCTCTCTCTGTGTGTGTGTGTGTGTGCGCTTAAATCTATGTTAAATCTGTTTCTTTTCTTTTTTGTTTTTCAAGACAGGGTTTCTCAGTGTAGCTTTGCACCTGTCCTAGAATTCACTCTGTAGCCCAGGCTGGGCTCGAACTCACAGAGATCCACCTGGCTCTGCCTCCCGAGTGCTGGGATTAAAGGCGTGCGCCACCACCACCTGGCTTAAATATGTTTCTTAATAAACTCCAACTTTGCTTCAAAACAAGACATTAATGTCTGGAGATACAGCTCAATAGACCACTTGCCTAGTATGCAAGATTCCTCGGGTTGTCCCCAAGGTCGGACACACACACACACACACACACACACACACACACACACACTATTAAAATGGCCCTTAGATATAAGAAAAAGATAATCACTCTCATAACAAAAACACGAAGTAAGCCACACTAAAAGAGTGGATAAGCAAGTTGTGGCATATATATATGAAATATATATAGGCATGTATACTAGGAAATTCTACCCACTAACAAAAGAAACCAACCTGATACCACAACTTGGATGGATCACAAAAGCTAAATGAGTGAAAAACACAAGGAGGCTGGTGTGGTGGCACACGCCTTTAATCCCAGCACTTGGGAGGCAGAGGCAAGCAGATTTCTGAGTTCAAGGCCAGCCTGGTCTACAAAATGAGTTCCAGGACAGCCAGGGCTACACAGAGAAACCCTGTCTTCAAAAACAAAAACAAAAACAAAAACAAAAAACCAAAAAAAAAAAAAACCCCAACAACAACAAAACAAAACACAAAAGGAGATACAAAAGGACTGCATAGTATCTCATTCTATTTGTATGAAATTCTACAACAGACAAACATACTCTATAAGACAGAAAGCTAAACAATGTTTCTCTGGCTAGGGGTGGGGGGTGGGGGGGATGGAGATGGGGGATGGGGGTGGGGAGATGGGGGGATGGGGATGGAGGTGAGGGGTGGAACTTAACACAAAAGAACCTTTAAGGTGCGATGGAAGTGTTCTCTCAGTGCTGTGATGACATGTGTCTCAAAAGTCACAGGATGATACCCTTTAAACGGCTGCATTTATACAGAGTCAGACAGCATATATCAACAAAACCCTTCCAACTACATGAGTCCTGCTTGAATGTATTTCCCGCAGCAGGAAAATAATTTCATTTCTATGAGAAAACAATGCAACTAAACTGAACGACCTTTTCTTTCAGACCCGAGAGGGTTAGGGTGCATTTAAATACTTGTTTCTGTTTTGGTTTCGCTGTTGGGGATCAAAACCAGAACCTTGTGCATGCTACCAAGCTCTCGCCCATGGAGCTAGTTTTTGTTTTTATTTTGAAAGGAGTTTTCTGGGTGCTTTTTATTAACTGCTGTTCTCTCTTCTCGAAAACGTTTAGCTTATCAATGACTAGATCTTTTCCCTAATATGATATACAGCACTGTGTTAATAAAATCATTATCAGATCTTTAAAAAAAAGAGAGAGAGGTAGGTGAACAAGGACTTTACGTGAGGCGGGATTCCCCTTTGGTGTCACCCGGGGGAGGGCCGGAACAAGACCGGAGGAAGCTTCCGCTTTCATTTCCACAGTTATTAAGTCACTTTCTCCTTAAAGGAGCATCGCGGAAGGGTGATATTTTTTTTTTTCTGTCGGAGGACTACTTCCCTACGGACGAGTCCACCCATGACACAGGGGTACCATAACGTCGCTTACCGATGAGTAGTCTGTACATGCTCAAAGGCCATAAAAGACGATTTACAATTTGGTGAAACATCAAAGCAAAATCCTCCTGATCTTCAAGCATCATTCTCCTCTCTCCGTCTCTAAAACGCTGAACGTTGGATTGCGTTTCTCCCCCTTCATGCCCAGTCAGTGGTTCGCTCCGACCTTAGCACTGACAGGCCGCACGAGCTGCGCCTGCGCACAAAGCTTGCGGGGGGGTGGGGGGGGGCAAAGGAACATGGCGCAAGCTCTGTCTGAAGAGGAGTTTCAACGAATGCAGGTGCCGCTCGACGTGGGCAAGACCACCCGGCTAGGAGAATGGGGGCGGGGTAGAGAGAGGTCGTGCTATAGGCGCGGAGGACTGGATTGCAATGGGCCTTGAGTGTAAGGGGGTGGTATGGAGAAGGGAAACTGAGGCTCTTAGCGGCGACCCTTTTGACTTCGAAGCTTCTATGTGGGTTCTGAAGGTTGGGCTTCTGTTATTCTTGTGGGGAACACCGTAATGTCTTTAAGTAGACGATACCTTTCTCAGTCCGGGGTGGGGGCGAAACCTTTGGGTCTATGATTAACTGGTGATGATGGTAGACTTTGAAGGATGGAGATCCTGAAAAGGAGAAATTATTTTGTCTGGAGAGAAAGGAAGCGGGCATCTGGCCTTTTGCGTCATGTTTGTATGTGTGGGGAGGCGGGGTGATTTGACAGGGCAAGACCATGGACTGGTGGGAGGTGGGAAGTTTATGGGAGATACCACTAGGCCAGGGGGGTAGGGAAAGTCCATGGATCTCGTCCCTAAAGTTGCTATGCCCTTGGTGGGCATGGATCCTAGGAGGGAGGGGTACAGTTGCACGGACTGGGGTGATTCCTTTAGATCTGGGGTGAAGAACATTCCGAGTGAGTAATACACTTAACCCATGTTCGGGGAACAACCGGAGGATATAAAAGAATAATACTTAGGGATTTCAGGAGGGGAACATCACTGGGTTTGGGGGAGACGTCTGACCTGGTACTCAGACCTGTTGATTCTTTTCAGGGGCACTCTGAGAGGGAATGATAGCATTGCACAGTGAAGGGACACTGCATGGGAGAGCCTTAGTGGGCAAGACTGAAATGGGGAAACCCTAGAGGCCTGTTGGTTGGAGGCAGAACTCTTGAGAGAGCAGAAGTAGTTCTAGTTGCTCAGGAGCTAGATGGCTTGCTGAGGGACACCGAGGATGTAAGAGTGAGATCAATGGGCCATAAACAGGGAGGACCACTGTAAACTGCAGAGCATTCTAAATGAGATTAATTTAACTGGCCCACTTCAGGGTATTTGAGAGAGGTTCTGGGGGGACATAGTGTCACCCCTATTGGATCATGACTGAAGGCATCTTATGAAGAGTGAGTAGATACTCGAGCAAGAAAGATTTACCCCATTGGGCCATGTGTGAGGAAAAAACATTGGGCTCTTTTGGAGAGGGACTTCAAGGTGGGTAGAAAGGTATTCCAATTGGCCTAGGATTCAGAGAGAGGATATCTGAGTCCTGGGGAGAACAGGGCAAGAAAAATCCCCGAATAGCCAAGGCAGCCTTCTGATCTGGACCGAACCTTTGTGGCGAGAGGGGTGGAGGCTGGTGCTTTGCGAGGGGTAGGGGACAGTGCATGGTTCTGAGAAGAATCAGCTTCAGGGCCCTCCAAGGCTGGTAGATAAACATGTGCTGTTTGAAGTGGCCCATGCTGCATTCTCCCATACTTCTTGACTTAAGGGGACTCTAACGTGTTTTGAAAACCTTAAGAGTTCTGCAGGACCTTGGGGGAACATCCCCTGACTCATGAAAGGTGGGAAGGAGAAAGACCAAATTCTCTTTCCTTAAGAAAAAATTTGCAAGGCCTTCTGCCAAAGGGGCTTCCCAGCGTTCAGGGTGTTAAAAAGGTCATCCAAAATTATTTTATCCTGCGTGTATTGAGTCACAGGAGCACGTATGAACAGGAGCCTGACTATTCCAATACCCTTCAGTGTGCTAATACCCTTTGGAGGCCCAGGTGTGGGATGGGTTAGTGGAGCAATGGAGTGGGGAGGCTGGCTGGTTGGGATGGAGCTGGACAAGGTGGAGCAACTAAGGAAACACCTAACTAGCGGGTACCAGTCCAGTCTTTAGAGCGTGGGGCTTGGCTACCTCAAGTGGGGGGAGGAATGCCTTCCTGATACGTCTTTTTGTTTCTTGGCTTCTCCCAAAGACTCAGCTCCTGGAACTCCGGACAAATAACTACCAGCTTTCAGATGAACTTCGAAAGAATGGTGTTGGTGAGCCAAGAGAGTGTCATTAGATGGGGTGGTTTGGGGGTATTAGAGGCAAAGGTTTTCCTTTAGAGGCCTGCTAAGATGACCCTTCAGCTCCTTGTTACCACCCGAGGCTGAGCTCCCCTCTTTCCCTGCACCAGAACTTACCAGTCTTCGGCAGAAGGTCGCCTACCTGGATAAGGAGTTCAGCAAAGCTCAGAAGGTACCGCCCTCCTCCTCCTCCCCATCCGCCCACCTCTAGCTTCCCTCTATCCATCTGACTCATTTCTCTCCCAGTGAACACCTACACTGAACCAGACCTAATGTTACATGCTGCTTTCTTACCGTCATTTGAAGTTTTTTTTTTTTCACAGAAGTCTCTTCAGTTTGCTAATTTTAACCTAATCTTGCTTCTTTAATTAGTGTGTGTGTGCGTGTTTCTTTTGAGACAGGATCTTGCTGTGTAGCCCAGACTGGCCTTGAACTCTTGGTCATCCTGCCTCAGCCTCCTGAGTGCTGGGATTATGGGTGTGTGCTGACATGCCTGGCTTTGCTTAATCTATTGATTTGTATTAATTTATTCTTAATTCATTCTGAGATCAATTGCTTATTCATTTTCATTCACTAAATTTTTTTTGGGTGGTGCTACAGATCAAACCTAGGATCTCATGCATGCTAGGCAAGCTCTCCATGTTTGATCTTCGCTAAAAGGCTGAAAAGTAACCCTTTTGTTGTTTATGAGATAGGGTCTCTTGACGCCTAGGCTGCCCTTGTGTTTGCTGTGTAGCTGAAGACAGCCTTGAGTTGCTGACCCTCCATTCCTCATTCTCCTGTCTCCAACTCCCAAGTACTGGGATCCCAGGGCTAGGCCACCACACCTGGCTCTAAGCTGGCTCTACTCCTGTGCTACATCTCCAGCCGTCACTTACTAACTTTGGCTTGAAAGGGGAATCTAGCTGTTTCCCAGGCTGGTCCCAAATTCTTGGCCTCACATTAGCCTCCTTCCTCAACCTCTTAAGTACTGGATCTGTAGGCATGTACACCACATGTGGCTTCAGTCATTAACCTTTAATTAGTCTGTTAGTAAATCTGCCTTGAGCCTGCCTCCTGTCCTCCACTCATACTGCTTCCTTATTCTACTACCTGCCCTGGTCCTGCTGGTGACATGAGACCAAACCCACCTTTCAGGTCCTTTAAAGATAAGGTAGAATAGAGCCTATCATGGCCCCCTAAGATATTCTAGGTCCTTATTTTTATTCTTCTTCATTGCTCTGTCCTCATGTATAATACAATGTTGCATGCAGTACATGCTGAGTAAATACTTGTGGGATGAGGGGCTGGAGCTTAGCAGGTTAAGAGCCCTGGCTGCTGTTGCAGAGAACCTGAGTTCCATCCTCAGCACTCAGATGGCATCTCCCAAACAGGCTCTAACTCCAGTTCCAGGAGATGTGATGCCCCCTTCTGGTTTTCATGAGCACTGCATGCACCCATACTCACAAATTAACAATTTTAAAAAAATGTGGAAGGGGAACCGACTCCATGAAGTTATGCTCTGATCTCCATGTTTAAGCTGTGCCACTCAAGTGTGTGTGTGTGTACACACCCACAGTATTAATAAATAAATACATTTTTAAATTCTCATTGGGTGAATGATACAGAATTCAGATAATCCAGCAGTCAGGAAACTGGAGTTCTCGGTAGGGTGTTGATTTCCAAAGCCTGACAATCTCCTTGGCTGCCGAGCAGAGGGACAGACGTTCCCAGTGAGAGGGAAGCACGTTGACGTGTTTGAACAGATGTAGTGATGAAGCCACAATTTACTAGCTTGGAGATCCGGTGTATAAAGGGTTAAATTCTAAGACACTGTTTCCCCTCTCCCTCAAGTCCTCAAGAGTGTAGAAGAAAGGAAGGTTTTTTTTTTTTGAGTGTTGTGGTGCCAAGGCACCAGAATTCCCAGGCATTCTTCATTTCTTCTGCTGTTTCTGTGGGCTTCCAGTTGTTATGAAAGTTCTGTGTTTAAACATGTTTCCATCCCCCAACACATCCCTGTCCTCACTCAACACCTGCCCCAGGAGTCTCCACAGCCCACAGAGGGGTCCATTGCTGTTCACTTCAGCTCTCTTCCACCCTTCCTTTTAGGCACTAAGCAAGAGCAAGAAAGCTCAGGTAAGGGGGCCTTTGGTGGGTGAATATGTGTGCAAGACTGTCTTAGTGGGGATATCTGTTTGGTGGCATTGTACTGGCCTTTATCTGTGTACACCCGTGTATCTGCAACTTCCTCACCGCTGTTCATCTCTGTGTCTTTGTTTTCCTGTGTTTGTTTCGCACTCTTGGCCTCTGTATATTTTTTCTTTATCCTCATGAATCTGTCTACCTTCCTGTCTCCCCCTCTGTTTCTTCTCTTCAATTTTCCTTTTGTCTCCCTTCCACCTGGTTCTCTCTTTCATTTCTCTTTTCTGCTTTTCCTTTCTATTTCTGACTTCTTGTTTCTCTTTCTCCCATTCTTCTATCTTCCTTACTCATTGGATTTCTCTCTTTTCTCTTTGCTATATTCTTTTCCTGTTGATACTGCTTTGTTCCTGTCTTCCTACCTTTTCTTTTTCCTGATCCCCCTCTCATTCCCTGTCTTCTCCCTTTTTCTCATCTCCTTATCATTATTTCTCTTTCCCCTCAACCCCTTGTCTATATCCCCCTTCCCATTTCTTCTCTCTACTTTCCCACGTCTCTCTTGACCTCTGTCTCTGTCTTCTTACCTGTATGTCTCTCTTCCTATGTATTGCCTCATTCTTTCTCCCCTATATGCTTCCTACCCAATGCCATTTTTTCCTTCTCTCTCCTCCTTTACCTACCTCCCCATCCTTTCTACCCCTGTTGGAGTCCTGGCCCATGTCTGCCACTGCAGGAAGTGGAGGTACTGCTGAGTGAAAATGAGATGCTGCAGGCAAAGCTGCACAGCCAGGAGGAGGACTTCCGTTTGCAGAACAGTACACTTATGGCCGAGTTCAGCAAGGTGCTGGTGCCCGGGATAGCTGAGGGGGGAAATGGGAATGGGGCACCTGTGTATGCATGGGCAAGAGCCACCCAGGCTGAAAGCTCAGCCAGCAGGAGAGGGTGGACAGGGGCTGGCGCTGAGCACTGTCCGTGGTGCTGAAACAGGCCGTAATCTGTTGCTGGGGGCAGCAATTTGACAGGCGGGGCCAAACATTCATGGAATTAGATCCTTTGAGCCCTGAGTTCATTTGGTTCCTAAGCCACTCCTTTTATTTAATTCAAGTCTCCATTTGTATCATTTTGGGCTGGTGCTGTGGAGCCCCAATATGTTCTGGGGCTTTAAAATTCTTATTGCTTAATATGGATGGAAAAGTGTTTGAACTGCTCCCCTTTTCTTTCTCTTTCCTTCATCTGACATGAGTCTGGGGTTCCACTTCTTCCAGGTAATTCACCCTGGATTGACTAATTCTATCTCCTTACTGGTTTTAATTTCCTGGCTGTTTCTAACCCTACTGGGCAGTTAGAGAGCCCATGTTTTATTCTCCTACTAGTCTTCTGTATCCATGGTTGATCATTTTGTGAGTTTCAGTGTGTGTTAAGGGAAAATACGCTGTAGAAAAAATAATGTTATTTCCAAGGCTCCATCTGATGGGACTCTACTGCTTTAAAAAGCAGAAGAGGAGGAATGCGGTCACAGTACATGTATACAATAAGAAATTGTCAGAAATAACAAAAAACAACACACAAAGCCTTGGGGTGTGACTTAAGCGGTTCACACGTGACTCACATGAATGAACTCCTGGGTTTGGTCCCCAGCACTGTATAAACTGTGTGTGGTGGCACATGCCTGTTTTCTTAGCACTTGGGCAGTAGAGGCAGGACAATCAGAAGCCTGAGATCATCCTTGGCCAGACTGGGCTACATTACAAATCAAAGAATAAAGAACAATATTTAAAAAGTCGAAAACTCCAGACAAAATCCAACAGAAGTCAGTCTTTAAGCAGTTATAGTGCCAGGACAGACAGTTTAGCAGTCAGTAATTCTGAGAAAGGACTCTGGAACCAGAAGGTCTCCATTAAGATCTTGGCTGTACCTGTTACTAACTATGATATTAAGCAAGTCCCTTGGCCTCCTGTTTCTTGATTCTCAAATGTTTAAAATGGAAATGGTGATGATAGAGGTACCTGCCTCATAGGGCTTTTATGAGGAGGATTCAGTGGGCAAATCTATGTACATAGATAGTCTGAGCTATGGAAGTGTTCACTAGTGACATTATCTCATTAGTTCATTTTCCCTCTAAACTATGTCTTGACTTGTTTGTGGTGACAAAGATCCAACCCAGGGATCCTGCATGCTAAGCATGTGTCCTACCACTGTGCCACATTCCCATTCCTTTTCATATTTAAGAAAATTAGTAACCAGCAGATGGTGGAGAACACAAGAAGGTAAATGAGAAGGAAGTGTTTTATAACCAGGATCTTGGAATATGGCTCAGGGGAAGAGTGCTTGCTTAGTATGAAACATATATTTGTATTCATTCTGTGTTTCATCCTCTGCTTCCACAGCCTTCTGATCTCCTTACTTCTAATTTTCTCTATTGGTCCACTCCACTATTCCACAGAAGTTATTCCAACCTCAAGATCTTATCACACTTTAATTAATACCTTCTGGTATGAGCCCCTCTCCCCAGTCCCTGGAGCTTTCTGGTGCTCTCATAACTATTGGTAGTGTTTTTCTGCACCACCCTGGCCTCCTTCATAATCCCCTTCCTACTCCTCTCGGGCCTTTATGGTACTTACAGAAAGACCTGATGCTAGAGCCTGCCAAGAGATTTCATCAGCTCACTTGTTCCTTTGACAATTAGTTAAAGAGACTGCTGTGGATTCTGTGTTCTGGAAATTAAGTTATGAGCTGCACAGAATGGTCCTAACTCTTGGGGAACTTGCTGCTATAATTTGCTTTCAATGGCTGGGATAAAACACTGACCAAAACCAATCTGGAGAGGAAAGAGTTTATTTGGCTTAAAATTCACAATCCATCATTGAGGGAAACCAAGTCAGGAACTGGAGGCAAGAACTGAAGCAGAGGCCATGGAGGTGACACCTCTTATTAGCTGGCTCTCCATGGATCACTCAGCCTGCTTGTCCCCCATCCCAGGGGTGGCACCACTCACAGTGGGCTGGATCCTCCCATATCAATCACTAATCAAAAAAATGTCCAACAGACTCACCTACATACCAAGCTGATGGAGACATTTTCTCTTTTGAGGTTTTCTCTTCCCAGATGACCCTAGATTGTGTGAAGTTGACAGAAACCTGTCCAGAACACTGATATTTTGTAGGTGGGATGAGGTGGGGGAAATAATAATAGTGATCGTTTACTAATGCTGTTTCTTCTATACCTATTCCCATTTGAATTGCTCTACATTATTCATTCAATTCTTACAATACAATTGTGAGATATTTTTAGTATCCCTTTTTAATGGATGAGGAAAATTGAGCCCCAGGGAAGTGAAGTAATTTGTCCCAAGATCACCCAGTTGGGAAATGGTAGAATCCATGTCCAAGCAGTCTAGTTTCAGACTCTGTTTTGTGATTCCATGTAACAAAATCAAATTTAGCCAGGCATGATGGTGGTACATGCCTGTAATCCCAGCATTTATAAGACTGAGGTAAGATTTTGAATTCAAGACCAGCCTGGGCTACATGGTGAGATTCTATCTTAAAGAACAACAACCAAAAAAAAAAAAAAAAACCAAAACAAACCAAAAACAAAAACAACCCACAAAATAAAATAACACCAACAACAAATAAACTTAATTGTGATTGATACTAGGTCAGAAATAAGTGAACAGAGAATGCTGTGGTAAGATACTAGAAGTTTTTGTGTTGGCTAATCCTACTTTAGAGATGATATCTGAGTAGAGCGGTAAGAGACATAGAAGCCAGTCAGGTGAAGAAATGGTTAAAAGAAATGGTGTTATAGCCTAGGCAATAAAATAAGAAATTTTTTTGTGGGCCTCAGTAGTCTGATCTGAAAGTGAAGACAGGGTATTGTCTCATGAAACTAGTGTTTTAATCAGGATGTGTAAGAACAGTGGGGCCTGCTGAATTTTATTTTCATGGCGTACCTCTCCAATGCTAAAGACTGGAAGTATAAAAACTGTAAGCTGTGTTTACTCTGGAAATGTCTTGCAAGCTGTCTGTGATGCCTGGGTTGAGAGGGAGCTGTCCTTGGACCCAGGAATCTAGGACATTTTGGAACAGATGGTGGGGGTAAGGAATGGGTGTCAGTGGGGCTGTCCATGGTGCTTAACAGCTTCCATAGCAGCCTGAGGTCTTTGCATCTGAGAGGTTGGGAGTCGGCAAAGGGAAAAGGCTCTTCTCAGTATTCTCACCCTTTCTGACTTTGCTACTGAACAGATGTGTAAATTGGAAATTGGTTACTATCTCTGTGTCTCAGTGTCTGTATCCGCAAAGTATAAGAGGAACTGCGTTATAGGGTTCTTGTGGGAATGTAATGAATTCTACACTGAGTGGCCGAGTGCGAGCTGTGTTTTGGTGGGTACCGTTCTGATTTGCTATTTCCCTGTCATCTTTCTCCCCCTGCTCAGCTCTGCAGTCAGCTGGAGCAGCTGGAGCTGGAGAACCAACAACTGAAGGAAGGGGCTGCTGGAGCAGGAGCTGTTCAAGCTGGGGCACATGTGGATGGGGAGCTACTGCGGCTGCAGGCAGAGAACGCCGCCTTGCAGAAGAACATGGCAGGTGCATGGAGGCCTTCCTGGGGTATAGGGACCTCATGTCTTGAGCAGAGCCAGCATGGATATAGTCTTCTTAGGGGAAAGAGAAGACGTTTCACAGTGAGACTCGACCTTGCCTGAGCTAGTGTGAGGGTTTGCATTTTGGAGGGCATTTTACCTCTCTGAGTCTAAACATGCTCATGTACACAGTACACCAGAATATTTGTACCAGAAAGGTGGAACAATTTAAGAGGTTTCACCCTGCAGTTTTAGTTCAGTGTCTGGTTCTTAGCAAATGTTAGAGAACAGCAGAATGAATGTTGAAAAGGAGATAATGACTAAGCAGAAATAGAACAGTGGAAAGATTCTGAGCCCAGATTGTAAATAGGGTCTGAGACGAAGGCAGAAAAACAGCTTGATAGAGTGTGAGAAGGGTCTGACACAGGACCTTTGGTGAGCAGCTGGGGCTTATATGGTGGTGGGTGCTGGTTCCACCATCAGGAATGAGACCAGGTCCAATATGGGTAGGAATTAGGTCATATATGTAAATATGGTATGGAACATGGTAGATAGGATTTTAGAGGTTGGCGAGGCTTAAAAATTGTTTATGACAGGCTTGAAAGAGGCTTCATCTGTGGCAGGGTTATGTGCAACCTGAGAGGCTGGAGGACAGATAGTTCTCCCTGTGTTTGAGACATAACAAGGGGCTTTAGAGACACTTTCATTCATTATACATTCTTTTTTTCTTATTTATATTTTTTATGTATGAGTGCTCTGCATGTATACCTGGAGGCCAGAAGAGGCTATCAGATCCTATTATAGATGGTTGTGAGCCACTGTGTGGTTGCTAGGAATTGAACTCAGGACCTCTGGAAGAGCAGCCAGTGTTCTTAACCTCTGAGCCATCTCTCCAGGACCCCCCATCATAAATTCTTGTTCTATTCAACAGCACTGCAGGAGCGCTATGGGAAAGAGACTGTGAGATCTTCAGTTGCAAGTGAGGGCCAAGGGGATCCCCCAGGAGATGCACTCCCCCCTGCCCTGGCCCCCATGCCATTAGCAGAAGTGGAGCTAAAATGGGAAATGGAGAAAGAAGAAAAGAAATTGCTCTGGGAGCAGCTGCAAGGCTTAGAGGTAAATTTGGGTCTCTTGGGACTGGGATGCTGGGAGACAACAGATGCCCTACTCCTGCCCGTGGGCCCATGGAGATGTCTGTGACATCACCATCTCATGGGCTAAAGGGAGGCGGGACAGGCAAAAGGAGAGGCCTTCCTCCATCCTTGCTGATAACAACTCCATCCCTTATCTTCCCCCCCTACCACCCGCAGAGCTCAAAGCAAGCTGAAACCTCCAGACTACAGGAGGAACTTGCTAAGGTGGGGTTTGCCGCTGCCTGGCTTTCTCCTGACAGCAGAGGAGCATTGTGCATCCTCAGAGCTTCACTTTGATCATGTGTGAAATAGAGGCTCACAAATCCCAGAGTTGCTTTTATTGTGGAATAAGCTGATGTGGTCTCATTCTCCCTTGTGCATGGCAGGTCCCATCCCTTCTGTTTCCTCACAGCTTTGCCAATTCATCCATATAAGAATGCCCTTAGAACCTGGAGGCCCAATGGTGAGACAACCAGTTAGGATCCTCCTTTCCAGGCCTCCCCGCCTAGCTCTTCTGTCATGTGGCCATTGGCCACTGCTTTGGGAGCATAAATAATGGCCTTGGGAGTCCAAGGGGGCTATCTGGAGATGGTGTTGCCGCTGCTGACAGATGGGCCATCAAATTGCTTAGCTCTTCTGAGACTCAGTAAATCAGACTTATAAAACAAGTAGCTCTCAGTTCTCAAGGAAGTCCTGAGAGTTCCGCAAGAATATCCTAGGTAAAACTCAACTTGTAGGAAGGACTCAGTATGAAGTATCTGTAAATGTTGTTATCGTTTATTTTATTTTGTCAATATTCTCATTATCATTTGTCTACACTGCTTCCTCTTTCTCCCTCAGCTCTCTGAGAAACTGAAAAAGAAACAGGAAAGGTACACTTTTCTTTGCCAGGGGTTTGGGGGTCTAGAGTGAGAGGGATGGACTTGTGGAAATAACGTATCTATGCCCGTCTTTCTCTGCCCAGTTTTTGCCGTCTGCAGACAGAGAAGGAGACGTTGTTTAATGATAGCAGGTAACGACTGGGGTTGTCAGTAGGTGGAAAACCAGAGAGCGTGCCCAGTCCGATTAACCAAAGGCCGCAGGTGCAGTGATGGGGGACTGGGCCTCCAGCCGTGCCTAAAGTACTCTGTCCTTGTCACCCCTAGAAACAAAATTGAAGAGTTACAGCAGCGGAAGGAAGCCGATCTCAAAGCTCAGTTGGCTCGCACCCAAAAGCTGCAGCAGGAACTTGAGGCTGCCAATCAGGTAATGGGGGCTGGGTCTCAAGATTCTTGGGGTGGACAGTCTGGTGAGATATGAGGTCTTTCGAGACTGATTAGGATGTCTGAGATCAGAAATATAGTAAGCTGATAGATATGTGTAAGCCCTCTAAGAGCTAGAAAAATGGGAATTCAGAAACCCAAGAGCCCTAGAAGTTGGGTTAGGAGTTTACATGAGTCAGAGATCCTGAGGTGGGAGTCTAAGGACTCTGATTGGGTACCACAATTTTGGATGAGTCAGAACTTTCACTGGAGTCTGGGACCAGGAATTAGGGTGAATGTGAGCTGTGGAACTCTCCCAGTAGAAACTGGGTGATGCTGAGACCTTTAAAAGCCATGATATCAGCTAGGTGTAGGGCGCACTCCTTTAGTCCCAGCACTTAGGAGGCAGAGCCAGGTGAATCTCTGTGAGTTCAAGGTCAGCCAGAGATACATAATGAGTCCCTGTTTTAAAATAATAATAATAATAATAATAATAATAATAATAATAATAATAATAATAATAATTTATAAGCTGTGATATCAGTACATTGAAGACTCCTAGGGCTCAAAAACACGGGGGTTGAGTAGATAGTGGACTTTCAAATATGGGGTAGTTGGAGCTGGAGGCAGAGTATAGTTGAGACCTTCAGGGTCTGGAAAGCTGTTTTGGTTCTGTGATGTTAAGAAGTGGGTTCAGCTGGGCAGTAATGGCACACGCCTTTAATCCCAGCACTCAGGAGGCAGAGGCAGGTGGATCTCTGTGAGTGCGAGGCCAGCCTGGTCTACAGAGTGAGTTCCAGAACAGGCTCCAAAGCAACACCTTTAATCCCAGCACTTGGAAGGCAGAGCTAGGTGGATCTCTATGAGTTCGAAGCCAGCCTGGTCTACAGAGCAAGATCCAGGACAGGAGATACCAAAACTACACAGAGAAACCCTGTCTCGAATGAATAAATAAATGAATAAATGAATGAATGAATGAATGAATGAATGAATGAATGAATAAATAAATAAATAAATAAATAAATAAATAAATAAATAAATAAATAAATAAATAAATAAATAAATAAGGAAGTGTGTTCATGTGGGGTGGGTGGTCTTGAGGTTCTGAGATTCTTGGTGGCAGTGAAAAGCTAAGACTCCAAAGCCGAGAACAAAAGTTCACATAGGTATGAAGTTCCTGGGGACCAGGGCTGTCTGACTTTAAGGCCTCTAAGTTTACCCTGAGAGGAAGCAAGTCTGAAGTTTCTTGGAATGGAGGATATGGTAGTTTGTGGGAGCAGGGCCCCTAAAAGATTGCAGTATGCAGGCTGGGATAGATTCTGGATAAAATCCTCAGGAGCTGTTGGTGATCTAGGTCTAAAGATTCCCAGAGACAGGAAGCCAGAGTGGCAATGGAGATGGGTCAGTCTGAGGCTTCTTCAAGAGCTGGAAACTAGGAGGTCGTGAGTTTGTGATCTTTATGGTCTGGGACTAGGAGTTTGTGTGAACTGGGAGCTGGCTCCTAAGCTTGGGACATGGGGCTTAAGTATGTCAACAACTCCTGGTGGTTAGGGTCTGGAGATGGGTAAGAGTTACAGTCCCTGGGGGCTGAAAATCCTGGGGCTCCCAAGCTCGAATTTGGGTGACTATGAGCCCCTCAGAAGCTAGCTTCAGGAACTTAGGTGCGTCAGAAATGCTCAGAGGCTGGGAGAGAGGGAGTATTTGAGAGCCCTGTGCATACTAGCTTGGAATCTGGACGAACCTGAGATCTCTGATAGCTAGTTCAAGCCTCACAGGTGCTGAGAACATGCCTTTAGGTGGTCATAGAGGGAGTCTGTATATCTGTGTGCACCCAGGGAAGGATGAGGTCTGGAATGGGGTTACCTGACTTCCCACAGAGCTTGGCAGAGCTAAGAGATCAGCGGCAGGGGGAGCGCCTGGAGCATGCAGCAGCATTGCGGGCCCTACAAGATCAGGTATGTTGGACTTGGTGGGCTTGGGAGCTGGGCTTGAGGGTGGCAGCAGGCTGAGTTGGTATTTTACAGGCGAGCATGGCCCAAGGGGTCTTGCTTTTCCTAGTCCTGGTCTGTGTGTCTCTGTGTCTGTCTCCTTTCTTTCTTGGCTGTGGGTAGGTCCTGTCCCTCTGTTCTGGACCTGCTCTCACCTGTCGTGGGGGTGGGGCCAGGTGTCCATCCAGAGTGCAGATGCGCAGGAACAAGTGGAAGGCCTTTTGGCTGAGAACAATGCCTTGAGGACTAGCTTGGCTGCTCTGGAGCAGGTACAGGACACCTGGGAGCCCTTGCTGATCTCTCCCTGTTTCCTTTATCTCTCTCTGCTTTTGGTCCACATCTGGCCAGGTTGGTCTGGACCCTTTACTCTTCTGTGGTTTCTGTTTCTGTTCTTCCTTTCTGTTGGCTTCCAGCCTTCTTCTCCATCTATTCCTGCTTTTCTGGCCTTCTAGTTTCTCTGTGATAAAGTGCATGAAATGTAATAATCTTAAGCGTGCACTCAGTGAATCCAATGTGTCTGTCTATTCATGTTCCTTTATAACTCCGTGTAGCCACCTTCTAGAACAAGATACAGAGCGTTTTTCAGTATGCTAGAAGATCCTTTTACCCTTCTAGTCAGCATATTCTTGGAAGTAACCAGTATTCTGACCTTTAGTAACATAGATTCATGTTGCTTGTTTTTTCATATAAATGAAATTGATGCTATTTTGTCCTTGCCTGCTTTCTGGTACCTCTATGTCTGTGAGCTTTATCAGTACGTGACATGGGTTCTTTTTATCACTGCATAGTATTTTATTGCATGAATATTTCACTAATTCCCTGCTTTTCTATTTTAAATTTTCTGTCTTTCTGCCTCTCATCATACTCCTCTCTCTATCTCCCTGGAACTGGGAGGCCCAGGAGTTCCTGGGCATTAGGGTTCCCTGCATCCCATTTCCCACTATTACTACTTTCTCCAGATCCAGACATCAAAGACACAAGAACTGAATATGCTTCGGGAACAGACCACTGAGTTGGCAGCTGAGTTACAGCATCGGCAGGCTGAATATGAAGATCTTATGGGACAGAAAGACGACCTCAACTCCCAGCTCCAGGTGATGCTTCTGACCTGACCTGTAGTTTCTTAGTACTGGTGCAGTGAATTGTCCTGGAGGCATGGTGAGAAGACTTTGGAGCCAGGGAGACCTGGATTCCTGGCTGGCTCCTTTAACATCCTAGTGTCCCTACGTTCTGATATGGGGAATTTTACTTCTGCAAAACTGAGCTTCCTCAGTTAAAGTTTCTGTTCTGGTATCATAATGTACCGATTGAATGTCCTCATATGTAATGTTTGTGTTTGCTTCAGATTTTGTCCCATTTGGGAATATTTGCATCTAATTACTGAGAAATTTGGGGGATGAAACCTAAATTTAAACATACCTTATACATACAGCCTAAAGGTAATTTTATAAAATATTTTTAGTGCTTCTGCTTTTTGTTTTGAGACAAGGTAGAGCTCCCTATGTAACCCTGGCTGTCCTAGTACTTGCTATGTAGATCAGGCTGGCCTTGAACTCACAGAATTCCACCTGTCTGCCACACAACTGCTGGGATTAAAGCTGTGTGCCACCACACTTAGCATTTACTCATTTTGAGAGTGACCCATCATTGGTGACCAGGCGCGGAATTCCCATATGTGGCATTATGTGCATACTTGAAATTTTTCAGATTTTAAGCCAGGTATACTGGTGTGTGCTTATAATCCTAGCACTCAGGTAGCTGAGGCAGGAGGATTGCCATAAGCTTTAGGCCGGTCTTGGTTACAGAATGAATACTAGGCCATCCAAGGCTATATAGTAAGACTTTGTCTGAAAGAAACATAAAAAGTTTCAGATTTGGGGTTTTAGGATGAAGGATGCTTAGCCTGGAGAAACTAGAATAATACTGGAGTAAATAAGAAAGAACTTTGGGGGCTGGGTGGTGGTTGCGCTCGCCTTTAATTCCAGCACTCGGGAGGCAGAGGCAGGCTGATCTCTTTGAATTTGAAGCCAGCCTGGTCTACAGAGTGAGTTCCAGGCTAGGCAGGGATATATAGTGAATCCCCGTCTCAAGAAAAAAAAAGTGTAGGGCTGGTGATAGAGCTTAGTTAACACATGTATGCACAAAGCCCTGGGTTCAATCCACAGCACCGCATAAACCAGGCTCTGTGATGTACACCTATGATCTCAGCACTTAGGAGGTAGAGATAAAAGGATCAGAAGTTTAAGGTCATCCTAACTACATAGCAAGATCGAGGCCAGCCTGGGCTTCATGAGCAGACCCTGTATCAAAGGGAGGTGCTGGGGAGATGGTTGAATGGGTAAGAGTGCTTGCTTTGCAAGCGTGAGGATCTGCGTTCAGATCCCAGCGCCATGTCAAAAGTGTGCCCGTAACTCCAGTGCTGGTGGGGTGTGGGGAGGTGACGACAGAAGACTCGCTAGGGCTTGGCGGCTCCCAGCCTGGCCAAAAACTGTGAGCAACAGATTCGGTGGGAGACCTTGGCTCAAAGAAATGAGGTCAAAAGTGAGAGGAAGATACTCAGTCTCCTCCTCTGGTCTCTGCATATATGTATGTTAGGCACACAAAGGATTCATACACACACACACACACACACACACACACACACACACACACACGCCCGCATACAAGTTTAGTTTTCTCTTACATAAAACGCTTAAGTAGGGAGCTTGGCATGGTGGCACTCAGTAGTCTGAGGCAGGAGGATTGCTATGAGTTTAAGGCCAGCCTAGGCTACAGAGTGAGACCTTGTCTCAAAAAGAAAAACAACAAAATACTAAGTAGGTTGTTCAGGGATGAATGATGGTAATGATGGTGGTTTTTTTTGTTGTTGTTGTTTGTTTAATTTGTTTGAGACAGTTATTTGTTATGTATTCCTGGCTGGTCTGGTACTCATCGTGTAGCCAAAGCTAGCCTCAAACTCATGGCAGTCATCCTGTCTCAGCCTCCTAAGAGCTACTATTTCAGGCATGAGCCACCACACCTGTCTTGATTTATGAGTAGCCAATCACCAGTGACCTAGGTTCTTTCTCCTTTGCTATTTTACAGCCTTTGACACAGGCTTCTAGCCTTTGCTTCCAGGATAGCTGTTGAAACTGGTTCTCCTCATGTTTACATTGTATATGGAAGGAAAGAGGAAAGGGGGCAGTGAAGTTCTTTCTTTTCAGAACACACTCTGCTGAGTACGGTGGTCCATGCCTATAGTCCTCAGAAAGCTCACACAGGGCTGGAGAGATGGCTCAGCAGTTAAGAACACTGGCTGCTCTTCCAGGGTTCGATTCTCAGTGCCCACATGACAGCTCACAACTGTCATAACTCAAGTTCCAGGGGACCTGATGCCTCCGTCTGGCCTCCCTGGGCACCAGGCACACATGTGGTGCACAGACATACATGCAGGTAAAGCATCAATACACATAAAACAGAATAAATCTGAAATACATTAAAAAATAAAAGGAAAGCTAAGACAGGAGGATTGTGAATTTGAGGCCAGCCTGGGCAACACAGCAAGACAGTGTCTCAAAAAAAAAAAATCATAACAGGTGACACGCACCTTTATTCCAAGCTCTTGGGAGGCAGAGGCAGATGGATCTCTGTGAGCTTGAGGCCAGCCAGGGATACATAGTGGGATCCTGTCTCAAAAACAAAAAATCCTAATAATAAATTGAGAGAGAGGAAGGAAGGAAGGAAGGAAGGAAGGAAGGAAGGAAGGAAGGAAGGAAGGAAGGAAGGAAGGAAGGAAGATAAGCGTTCTCGTTCTTGGCCATCTTAGAGGCTGCTCTTGGGCGGGCCCTCTCCTGCACCTAAGGCAGATGATGGTGACTGCAAAGAAGAATGGCAGTCTCTGGAGTCCATCAACTCCAGGTTCCACTCTGTTATGAAAAGTGGAAAGTGCATGCTGCAACACCAGCAGACCCTGAAGATGATCAAACAGGGAAAATTAAAATTGGTCAGCCTTAGCAACAACTGCCCAGCTTCGAGGCACTTGGAGATAGGATACCATTATTCCACGTGGGCTAAAACTGTTGTCCATCACCACCGTGGCAATAATAATGAACTGGGCACAGCATATGAACAATATTACGGAGTATGTGCACTGGCTTCATTGACCCAGGTGATTCTGGTATTAGAGGCATGCCAGAACAGACTGGTGAAAAGTAAAGCAGGAAAGTTTTTCTTTAATAAAACTTACCAGAGCTTGTTCATAAAGAAAATAAACCCAGGCATGGTGTCCAATGCCTGTAACTTTAGCATTTGGTAGGTAGAGGCAGGATTAGGAGTTTAAGGTCATTGCCTATATAGCAAGTTTGAGATGAGGTCCTATCTCAAGAAAAGACTTTTGACATAAGCCCTTGTCTGAAAAACAAAAAAGGGGTATAGCCTGGCATGACTGAATGCACCTTTAATCCCAGCACTCGAGAGGCAGAAGCAGAAGCAGAAGCAGATGATTCCAGGCCAGCCTCGTCTACATAGAGAGTTTCAGGCAGGCCAGGAATACACAGTGAGACCCTGTCTCAAAAAAAGAAAAAAGAATACAGAGAAACAAGAAACAAATAATGTGGCCCTATCTGCCTGTGAAGGAGGAGAGAGAAATACTTTAAACCATCATATTCCCAACGTAAATTCTGTTGCTAAGGGAGTGGGAATTAATAGTACTGGGGAGCAAGCTGCAGCGCCTGTCATTTTCCCATTATGATTATGATTATAACACCCACTTTATTAGGGGGGAGGTCTACTAGAAGTGTTCTAGATAACTAGGGACTGCCCTCCAACTTTTCCCCTTCTTTTCTGAATTAGGAGTCATTAAGGGCCAATAGCCGGTTGCTGGAACAGCTTCAAGAAATGGGTCAGGAGAAGGAGCAGTTGACTCAGGACCTCCAGGAAGCTCGCAAGGTGGGGCTCCATGGGAAGAAAGAAAAAGATGGCTCAGTCCAGGAGGGTAGGAAGTGATAAGGCCAAATCTTGGGAATGGAAAGAGAAAGAAAACGACCTTTTCCTAAAGGATGGGTGAATGACTCAGCCAGTTTGGAGGGCTAGGGAAGAGTCCTGGCTAGTTCCTTGGCCATGGACCAGAATGGTGGTCATTTGGGGGGGGGGGTTGAGCGATGAAGGTAATTGCCATTCTCTTGGCCCACCCTCCTGGTCCCCAGACTGCCGAGAAACGGAAGGCCATGCTGGATGAGTTAGCAATGGAGACAATGCAGGAGAAGTCCCAGCACAAAGAAGAGCTGGGAGCTGTCCGATTGCGGCATGAGAAGGAGATGCTGGGCGTGCGAGCCCGTTACGAGCGGGAGCTTCGAGAGCTGCATGAGGACAAGAAACGGCAGGAGGAGGAGCTCCGGGGGCAGATTCGGGAGGAGAAGGTGGGTGGGGTGACGATGCCCCGCTTCTCCTCTGGTGTGGCTAGTGGGCAGGTTCGTGCTATGAAGGGTGCCCAGTCCTCTGCTGCCCAGCTCCTGACTGTCTTCCCCTTCCAGGCTCGGACAAGAGAACTGGAGACTCTCCAGCACACCGTAGAAGAACTTCAGGCTCAGGTACACTCCATGGATGGAGCCAAGGGCTGGTTTGAACGGCGCTTGAAGGAGGCTGAGGTGAGTCAGAGTACCTGGTGAAAGTGCACAGCTGGTGAGGGGCACCCGTGCTCTGCCTTTGTGCAGATGTGAACAGGCATGTCTTCTTCCCGGATTGTTCCTCCGCCAAAAAGTCATAAACTATTATCTTCCCATGTTTGGCAATACACTGATTTTTACTTTAACAAGAACATCTATTGCCTTTTTCTGGACAAGTCATGACAGAGAAGAGGACACACTGGAGCCAGGTGTGGCCCCAAGTTTGCATGCTGGCTGGGCCGTTCCCTAGCCGTGTGACCTTATGCAAAGCATTTCATCTCTCTATGGCCCGTTTCACCTTTGGCGGAGAGCAGCAGGAGGCCTCAGGTTCAATTCCCGGCAGCAGAAATATTAATGATGAAAAAAATGCCTTACTGTACAGATATTTTAGGAAGATTCTAGAAAATTACTTAATATATGTACAACCATTTGAACATTCCTGGCATGCAGTGTCATTTTGTTAAATAAAGAAATATAAATGTATAACACTTGATCTACTGTGTGAATGGCGTAGGCTCCCACTTCGTACTTCTGCCGTAGGGCATGTGCTGTTTCCTACAATATGCTTTCTGCCTGGCATGGCAGTAAGTTACCTATAAATTCTAGCGCTCAATAGGCTGAGGCAGGATTGAGAGTTCAAGTCCAGTGTAGTCTATATACTGAGACCTTGTCTCAAAGTAAAAAGGTTTTTTGTCATGCCCCAAGAACTCTGCTGAAATTCACATGCCCTTGACTGGACACACCATCTTTTGGGGGCCATGAGCAGACCTGGGACTCTTTTTACAGGAATCCTTGCAGCAGCAGCAACAGGAACAGGAAGAAGCTCTCAAGCAGTGCCGGGAGGAGCATGCTGCTGAGCTGAAGGTGATTGTCACAGGATGATGTTCCTGTGTCTGGGTACCAGGGAGCACTGCACGAGAGCAGGGACTTCTCAGGCGATGCTCGGAGCTGCTGTTTGCTTTGCAGGGCAAAGAGGACGAGCTCCGGGATGTGCGGGATCAGCTCCAGCAGGCCCAGGAGGAACGAGATGGTCATGTGAAGACCATCAGCAGCCTGAAGCAGGTCTGTGGTATCTCTGTGGTCCCAGACAGAGCCATGGCCTAGGCTTGCAGAATGGGGTGCGGAGGGGGGCCCACCTGCCAGCTGTGCCTTCTCTAACCACAGGAGGTGAAGGACACAGTGGATGGGCAGCGGATCCTGGAAAAGAAGGGCAGTGCTGCGGTAAGCTAGTGAGGCCTGTGATCTCCTCCCCTCCTTTATGGAGCCCCTGGGCCCCAGCTCTTACCCCCCCCCCTCCACACACATACCTTTAGCTCAAAGACCTTAAGAGGCAGCTGCACCTGGAGCGGAAACGGGCTGACAAGCTGCAGGAGCGGCTGCAGGACATCCTCACCAACAGCAAGAGCCGCTCAGGTGAGAGAGAGGGCAGGATGGGTCCTTTAGGCTGCTTTCTGGACGCCCCTTAGCCTTTGCTCCAGCCCTTTGGCCTGCCTGAGTGCTGCTGTCTCTCTTCTCTCTGCACTCTCTCCCTGGTCTCTTTGTGTCTTCTGACTGCCTTCTCTGTTCCTCTCTCTGCCCATGTTCTTTCTGTTTGCTCTGCATCCACCATGATTTCTCTGCTTACTCTACTGTTTCTATTCTTATACTTTAGAAATCCTCATATAAGTTTAGGATCCGTGACACAAGCCCCACCCCCAAGTCATTCCCCTCCAGGAACTCACAGTGAGTCATGGGAGACTGAATTCCATAGGCAACAGCACTACACTATCTCCTCCTCCTCCTTTTCTTCTTCTTCTTCTTCTTTTTTTTTTTTTTTGAGACAGGACTTCTCTGTGTAACAGTTCTGGCTGGCCTCGAACTCACAGAGATCCATCCACCTCTGCCTCCCAAGTGCTGGGATTTAAGGTGTGCGCCACCACCACCCAGCTAACACTGTCATCTTCATTACTGTCATCACTGTTATTAGTATTGGGTTTTTTTAGACAGCATCACCTTGTATCCCAGGCTGATTTCAAACTCATGGTGCTCTGCCTTAGCCTCCTAAGAGCTTGGTTACAGGCATAAGCCACCATGTCTGACTTGTACTGTTTTCAATATACTGCTAACTCAACCCACGATACTTCTGCCACTGAAAGCAGAAGACATGCTCACACAAAACTGGAGTTGTTTCTACCTTTTCTTGGTTGGGAGTAGCTGTAAATACATTGAAATAACTCAGGTTCAGCAATGGTTTTAATGCATCTCTTTTTTGTTTGTTTGTTTGTTTTTTCCAAAACAGGGTTTCTCTGTGTAGCTTTGGAGCCTATCCTGGATCTCGCTCTGTAGACCAGGCTGGCCTCGAACTTACAGAGATTTGCCTGGCTCTGCCTTCTGAGTGCTGGGATTAAAGGCGTGCACCACCACTGCCCGGCTCTAATGCATCTCTTAAAACACAGACAGGCTTAGGGAAAATTTGCTGTCAACTAAGGTGCTGGGGAAGCCCACTCAGCATTGCCCCCTTTTGGAGATTCCTTTGAGTATGGTACTAACCCTTTCCCAATACCCGAAGCAGCTCTAAGGGCAGTGTCACAAACTCATCAAGTAATCCACTTGCAGGCATGTACCACCATGCTCAGCAAGTGTTCAGGTGACATGGCAAAACATAGCTCTCCCCAAACCAATTTCTCACTGAGGCACTCAGCCTCCTGAGTAACCTCTCATTATAATAGAGGTGTTTTGTTAATAGATTACAAAGTGGGGAGTAGATTAGAATTTTATATTGTACATCGTTCTTATCCTACATGGGACGAAGGTCCAGGTGAATGGCTACCAGTGTGTCTCCATCTTCGTTCTGACCTTGGTCTAAATGTGTCTTTCTCTGTGGTCTGTCAGGGTCCATCATGTGCCAGCTTCCTGTCTCGGGGCTTTCCTGCATGTGTGTGTGCCGCCACCCACTCTCCACCCTCGCTCCTCCTTTCTCTGCATCTGAGTTTGAGTGCTTACGCCACTGGAGTCTGTCTGCTCTTTGCCCTTTCTCCCAAGCCTCATCCGCTTCCCTTTTTGTCCCTGGATGTGTTTACCAACAGGGATGGCTCCTTGTTTCGTCCTGCTCCAGTCCTGGGGTTTGCTTGCCTCAATATGGCTCTTTCTCTTTCCATCTCTGGCAAATCTGTGCCTCTTCCTGCCAGTTCTTCCTGAGATTCCCAGGGATCCGGACTCAGGTTTCTTTTTCCTCCACTCCCCAGGCATTGAGGAGCTGGTTCTCTCTGAGATGAACTCGCCAAGCCGGACTCAGACAGGGGACAGTAGTAGCATCTCCTCCTTCAGCTACCGGGAGATCTTGAAGGAGAAGGAGAGCTCAGCCATCCCAGCCAGGGTAAGGGGCAAGTTTCACCTACTAAGACTGGAGTATGCCCATTTTCCCCACTTGAAGTTATCTAAGTTATCTACTCTGACCTTCAGACAAGCATTTCTTCTCTGACTTTCTATGTGTTTCTCTCTCTCTCTCTCTCTCTCTCTCTCTCTCTCTCTCTCTCTCTCTCTCTCTCTCTCTCTCTCTCTCTCTCTCTCTCTCTCTGTGTGTCTGGTCTCTCTCAGGCTAAGGACTGAACCTGGGGCCTCACACATACACATACATGCAGAATACATGTCAACATTTGCTGTTCTACTAAGATGCAGCCCCAGCCCCTGACACAAACATTTTGCCAACTTCTCCCCAAATTCATCAACTTAAATTCAGGCTGCTATATGGGAGACAGGCCGATCATTCTCTCTGCCCTTCTTCCTTCATCATCTATAGGTGAATCTCACCTTCCTAGTGCTTTAAAGTGCAAGCATCATGGGAAGGGCACCACTCATGGAGGAAGTCCCGTTTTCCAACTTCTTTATTATTATGTTTTGGAGACAGTGTCTTGCTCTGTAGCCCTGGTTGACCAGGAACTTGCTATATAGACCATATAGACCTCAACCTTATAGAAGAGATCTGCTTGGCCTGCCTCCTGGGTGATGAGATTAAAGGTGTGTGCCACCATGTCTGGCTATTTATTGCTTTTTTTAAAATAGGTTTTTGAGACAGAGTCTCTCTACATAGCCCCGATTGCCCTGGAAATCACTAGGTAGACCAAACTGGCCTCAAACTCACAGAGATCTGCCTGATTTGCCTCCCAAGTGTTGGGATTAAAGACGTGTGCCACCAGGACTAGCCTTAATAGTTTTTTTTTTTACTTTTATTTTATTATTTTATGTGTGTGGTGTTCTATCAGCATGTATTGTATGTTGGAACACTACCTGCATGCAGTACTCTTAGAGGGCAGAAGAGTGTCAGAGCCCCTGGAACTGGAGGTACAACAGACAGTTGTGAGCTGTCATGTGGGTGCAGGAAATTGAACCTGGGTCCTCTGGTAGAGCAGCCCGTGCTCTTAACTCTTGGGCTATCTCTCCATCCTTATTTATTGTTTTTTTTTCTTTTTTTGAGATTGGATTCTTGTTATGTATCCCAGGCTGGTTTTGAATTCATAATCCTCCCGCATCAGCCTCCCAAGTCCTAGGATTGTTAGCATGAGCCACTATGGCCAATTCCCTTTAGCAACTATTGTTATTGCCATCCATCAAACCATGTTTCCTGACAAACACTTTATTTGGAAATTTAAATCAATATACAGATAATATGTATACATTGTAAAACATTTTTTGATGGGAATTTTTGTCTTTTGGGTTATAAACTTAGCTTTAATAGCTAAGTAATCTCTCCATCCCTGGTAGGACTTTTGAAAAAAAAAATTTAATTTTTTGTTGTTGATGTTTTTTGAGACAGGGTTTCTCTGTGTAGCTTTGCACCTTTCCTGGAACTCACTCTATAGCCTAGGTTGGCCTCGAACTCACAGAGATCCTCCTGCTTCTGCCTCCCAAGTGCGGGAATTAAAGGCGTGTACCACCACCATCTGGCTGAAAAAATATTTTTTTTAAAGATTTATTTATTTATTATGTATACAGGAGAGGGCGCCAGATCTCATTACAGATGGTTGTAAGCCACCATGTGGTTGCTGGGAATTGAACTCAGGACCTCTAGAAAAGCAGTCGGTGTTCTTAACCTCTGAGCCATCTCTCCAGCCCCATGAAAAAATATTTTTAATTAAAAGATTTTTACACTAGGGAGGCAAAGGCAGGCGGATCTCTGTGAGTTCAAGGCCAGCCTGGTCTACAGAGCAAGTTCCAGGACAGCCAGGGCTACACAGAGACACCCTGTCTCAAAAAAACAAAAAGTGAACAAAAATTGTTTATATTTGCTTATATGTGTGGTTTTGTGCATGTATATGTGCTCACCATGTGTGTGCCTGGTGCCAGAGGTCAAAAGGAGCATCCTATTCCTAGAGCTGGATATATATGTATATGGTTGTGAGCCACTATATGGGTTCTGGGAACTAATTCCTGATACTCTGCATGAGCAGCAAGTGCCCTTAATAACTGAACCATCTCTCCAGCCCCTTGTTGGACTTTTTTTTTTCAAGACAGGGTTTCTCTGTGCAGCCCTGGCTGTCCTGGAACTCAGTCTGTAGACCAAGCTGTCCTCGAACTCACAGAGATCCTCCTGCTTCTGCCTCCTGAGCACTGAGATTAAAGGAGTGCACCACCACTACCTGGCCCTGTAGTGGATTTTTTTTTCTTTCTTTCTTTCTTTTTTTTTCCAGGAGCTGAGGACCGAACCCAGGGCCTTGCCCTTGTTAGGCAAGCGCTCTACCACTGAGCTAAATCTCCAACCCGCCCTCTCGTGGATTTTTAAAGCGTCCTTTTTTTTTTTTTTTTTTTTTTTTTTTTTTTTTTTTTTTTTTTTTGTAAAAGCTAGCATTCAGTTCCACAGTACTGGTTTTTGTTGCTACTTGTTTGTGTTATGTCGCTGTGTCTGTTCTGATCCTATTTTCCTGACATCGGCTGGTGGAAGAAACCAAACCATTTGACCTGTAGGAAACATCCCACCTTTAGAGTTTTCTGCTTGCTTCTTAATGGTCCCATTTAGCTTGTTCTACTCTCGCCTCCATTTCCTGTCATCTGGGAGTCAGATGTCATTTGCTGCTGGATTTCCTTTAGTCCTCTCAGTGACGCTCTTGTGGTGGTGCTAACGCTGTCTGCCTCCCTTTAGGCCAAGGGAAATGTAAAGTTTCTGCGAGTGCCAAGTCTGGCCTTTATTAGCTCCAGCCTCAGCCGATGCTCGCCCATGTGCTTCCGGCCCCCAACTCAGGTGGATGGGTGGTGCTGAGAATTGCTGCATTTTCTCGCTCTTCTTTCTTGTAGTCTTTATCCAGCAGTCCTCAGGCCCAGCCCCCTCGGCCAGCAGAGCTGTCAGATGAGGAAGTGGCTGAGCTGTTTCAGAGGCTGGCCGAGACACAGCAGGAGAAGTGGATGCTGGAAGAGAAGGTGCTGTCCGTCGGCCTGCTAGTCCCCCGCATGAAGTGCCCTGGGATGGGGTGGGGTGGGGTGGGAAGGGTGTCTGCCTGGGTCCTCCTCGTGGGAGAAAATGTGAAGTTCAGGGGCCTGAGATGGAGTGGACCGTCTTGCAGGTAAAACACCTGGAGGTGAGCAGCGCCTCTATGGCAGAGGACCTCTGTCGGAAAAGCGCCATCATCGAGACCTATGTCATGGACAGCCGGATTGGTCAGTGCTCCTTCCCCAGCCCTCCCCTCCAGTGCAGCCTTCACCTGTCCCCCCTTTTCCATTGTCCTATGCTGCTACTTCTTTCTTCCTGAATCTCCGAGAAGCTACTGACAAGATCATGACCCATGGAGGGGAAAGCGGGGAAGCTTTGCTTACTATCTGGCCTCCCCTTTGTACTGATCGGTTCTAACCCTCCATTCGCTAGTGTTTTCCCTGGACCTCTCTGTCTCTTTTCTTCCCCTGCTTTCTATTTCTTTATGTGGCTTTTTTTTCTGTTCCTCTACTTCATCTTCTCTTAGTAGCACTATTGTTCTATTTCCATTTTGATTGCTTTGCTGGTTCTTTGAAACTGGATTTTGCTCTGTTGCTTTGGCTAGCCTGGTACTTGCTTTGTAACATAGGCTGGCCTCAAACTCTCAGCAATCCCGCCTGAGCTTTCCAGGTGCTGGAATTCCAGGTGTGCTGGGATTCCAGGTGTGCAGGCCTGCACCGAGCCATACATTTTCATTCCTTGTAGCTTCGTCCCTGTTTTCTTCTCTGACCTCCATGGCTGTCCTTTCCTCTCCGATCTGTCTGCTACCTTCTCTCCCCTCTAGTTTATCCCTTGCTTTCAACTCTTGCCCCACTTCCTGATTTTTCCGAGTTAGTACTATCCATTGACATGCTTTGAGGGTTTACTATGTGCTCTGTCTGTCACGTGCAGGCGTATACATGTTCCCAACACCATGAGTTAGGAATTATCCCCATTTTTCAGAGTCACATAACTAACGACAGCAGGCTTTCACATGTCAAAGCCTCTGCCCCAACGTCACACTGCTTTTCTCCCTCCCTGCCTGCCTGCTGTGTTGGCCTCCTTTCCCCCTTGGCTCTGCCTACTCTCCCCTGTTCCCTCCTTCCCCCCGGCTCTGCCGAGGGAGGGGGTGGTGCTCAGCCTGGACCCTTGCAGATGTGTCTGTGGCAGCAGGCCACACAGACCGGAGTGGGCTGGGCAGTGTCCTGAGAGACCTGGTGAAGCCCGGCGATGAGAACCTCCGGGAAATGAACAAGAAGCTGCAGAACATGTTGGAGGAGCAACTCACCAAGAATATGCACTTGCACAAGGCGAGTGTGGACTACCAGCCTGCCCACCTGTCCCTCCAACCACCTGCCTCCCTACCCACCCAGTCTCTGACTGTGTCCTTCCAGCTGGCCCTTGTCCTCCCAACTACCACCTTCCAGTCATCTACCACCCTTTTGTGATTGCGTCTTGTACCCTCCAATCAACTTACCAGTTTAGCCTACCACTTGTCCATCTGTCCTTCTACCCACTCATTCATTCATATATGTACTCACCATTTACCGTCGACCTACCTTATTGCCTCGCTGTTAAACCATCATCTCCAAGTCTTCCATCCATTTCTTAATGCATCATTCTTTTGTTGTTGTTGTTGTTTTGTTTTGTTTTTTGAGACAGGGCTTCTCTGTGCAACAGCCTGGCTGTCCTGGATCTCGCTCTGTAGACCAGGCTGGCCTCGAACTCACAGAGATCCTCCTGCCTCTGCCTCCCAAGTGCTGGGATTAAAGGCGTGCGCCTGATGATGCATTATCTTTTATTATTCTTTTATCTCCTCATAAGTCACCCTTTTACCCACCTACTTGTCACTTGCCTGCCTACCTACCTTTTTGTCCTCTACAAAGTTCATTTGTGAACCTATTTGTCTGCCATAGATCTCTGATGGGTCCACCCACACATCAGTTCCCCCACCCCGACCCAAATACTCCTTCATCACTAAGGGAGTCATACGCAGGTCCTGCCTTGGAGAAGCCAGCTCACATTTGTTGGAAGAGAAGGTGGTGGATCTTTCCATCCAAGGCCAGATAGCACTGGGCACTGGTTAACCCATCGGTCCCTCTTACTACAGATAACTCCTCTATTTGCTAACAGAGCTGCCCCTCCCCCCCTTCTCTGGTTCCTGATGGCTCGTTTGTTTTTTAGGACATGGAAGTTCTATCCCAGGAAATTGTACGGCTCAGCAAGGAATGTGTGGGGTCCCCTGACCCAGACCTAGATCCTGGAGAAGCCAACTAAAGACCCACAGGCTGCACCTACTTCCACCCCCTCCGGAATGCCACTCACTCCCCTGGGCTGTGGTGGGAAAATATGGAGGCTGGCACCAAATCTAATCGTTTGGGAGACGGACATTAAAGGGGCTGGAGGCCTGTCTATGACTGGTGTCGATGACCCCAGTCATATGGCAGAGGCCCTTGGGGAGGCAGGATCCTGAGGGAAGGACAGGGATTTTGTTCTTCTTGACCCTAGCTCCTAGGGACATCTGCCTTCAACTCTGCATGAGCTCTCCCTTCCAGAGACCAACTCATTTTATTTTATTTTTTAATTTATGTCTGGAAGCCTGGCTACTCTGCATTTGGGCCTGGGGATTTTGGGTGGGGGTGCAGTCCATGCTCAATGTTCTAGCAATGTGTGTATGTGTGTGAGTGTGTGTGTGTGTAAAGGCTATGCAGCCAAAATACCATCTGGCCAGACGGGCCCACCCACTGACTGTCTGGTCTCATTCTTTTCAATCTGAGGGATGTGCTGGGAGTGGGGTGGTCATTGCACTGGAATGGGGAAGGTGACCGACCTCTGGCTACAGCTTTTCTTCTGCTCTCCCATCACCTGCTTTACGACAGACCTCTCCAAGGGAGTAGAGCAGAAATATCTGCAGATATGTGCATGGGTGGATATGTATAAAATTGAGGGTGTAGATGAATGAACAGATGGGAGGATGGATAAGTGGTTAGATGGGCTGAGGGGTACATAAGTGCTTGTATGGCTGGAATAAATGCATAGGTAGATGGATGCATGGCTGGATGAATAAATGAGTAGATGAATCAGTAAGTGGCTGGGGCATGGGTAAATGGAGATACAAATGGACAGATGGATGTCTAGAGGGGCGGACAAATGGCTAAGTGGATGAATTAACTCTGTGGGTAGATGGGTGGATTTATGGATGGGTTGGGAGTAAACTGACATGGCTAGAGTGGAGTTATGGACGGCTAAGTGAATGAAAGGGAAAGGTAAGTTGGATGCATCCATGCTAGGTGAAGCTATAGAGTGGATACATGAATGGAATAGGTTGGTAAAAGGTTACCTAGAAGATGAGTGGGTAGGTGAGCAAATGGATAGATGGGTGTGGAGAAGAATAGGTAGAATCATTGGTCATATGGGTAAGCGGATGGATGGGTGTAAGAATGGACAAATCAGGAGTGTGCAAAGTAAGCAAGGGAATAGCATGGATGGGTAAATGCATTGAAAGGTTAGGCAGTTCACTTTACTGCACGCTCAGCACACACCTTTAGTTACTTAAGACTAGGCAGCCTGCCAGGCCTTACCTGTGCCAACCCCATTCACTTTACTTCAGTTAATGCCTAAAAGGACACTTTCAAGTTGGAATAATTCTGACAACTGAGGAAACAAGTCCCCTGATAAAGGAGACGGCAAGTCTGGCAAAGCTGGGGTTAGAACTCACAGACTTAACCCAGGCCATTCAGTACTCTGCGTTCTGAAGCAGAGCGAGCCCACCATGGAGAGAAAGGTGATTTGAGGGCATTGGATACAGACAGATGGGAAGCCTGCTCCTTGGCAAGGGGCCTCCGGGTAGGGGGTGGTCCCTGGATTATCCCCATTGCACTACCTTTGCTCTGCATCTTGCACCCCCAAACTGGAAGCTGTATACTGGAGCCCTACAATCAAAGTCTGGTTTAGAAGTTGGGTTCTGACCTATGCCCTCCCCCCCCCACACCCAGAGTGGATCTGGCGCCTGGTCATCTAGAGAAACATCCCCACCAATCCCCTCCCCCACCTCTCCCCGCCCTTCCACAGAGGGGGGGCAGGGAGGGGACACAGCACTGCATCATTCCCTGTGGCACTCCGCTCTGGGGCCATTAACAGACGCCTCCCCATCGATTGGTTCTGCTAAGTGCTGCTGATTCAGACGGGTGGGGGTGAGGGCCCCTGGGGGCAGTGGGGGTAGGAGCTGGGCACAAAGAAGGGGGAGTCCAGGAAGTAGGAGGTGGGGAGAACTGGCAAAGTTCCCTGCCACCCCCATTTTCCAGATGACGCGACTGAGGCCCAACCAGCTTTGTAAGGAGGCGGAGTCTCCCCAGGGTCTCTTTCAAGCTGTCCTAGGGGAGGGGGCTCTGGGAGCCACGTAGCCCCTCCCTGCCTCTAGCTTCATCTCCCGACAAGCTCCAGAGGGGCGGGGAGAGAGCGCTGGAGGAGGAGGAACTCCGGCAGCTCTGCAGAGGGGGCCAGGAGCTCCGGGGTTTGGTACCCCCAGCCCCAACGCTGTTGCTGCTGCTGCTGCAGCAGGGACACAGGTGAGGACAGCCCTGTGGGGAGAGGGAGGGGACCATCAATAGCTCTGTCCTTGTCTTTTCCTGGTCCGGTCCCCATGCCCTAGTCCATCCTGGAGCAGTCTCCAGGGGTCCCACTGGACCTTGTCCTTCCTGAGCCTCCTTCCAAGGACCCAGCAGCCTCCTCCCCCTGTCTCCCACCCCGCCCCCGCCCGTGCCACCTTTCCCTCCTAGGCCTGGCTGTGGCTCTCCTCCTCCTCCTGTGCTGCTGCTGCTCCCGCCGCCGCCGCTGCTCCTGCTGTTGCTGGGCACACACCGCCAGCCCCTCCGGAGTGTGGTTTCCTCAGACCTGCCCTCAACGGTGGGACCCAGCCTTCTCCTGGTCTCCCCTACTATCTTCCTGCGAGGTTCAGCAGCCCCTTCTCCTGGAAGACACACCCAACTTTCTTCCAATACCCCGCCCCCTATCCAACCTATTTTGAGGGAATCCCCTTCCTCTTTGAATAGTCTTTTGCGAGTTTCTGGTGTGCTCAGGGATCTATACCCAACTTCAGTCCAGTTGAGTGTCGACCCTTTGGGATTCCCCAGACCCCCCCCCCTTTTCTTTTCCTCATCCAGAGCTCTTCAGCTATGGACCAGGCTTCCTAAGCCCCTCCAGGTAACCTCTGGAGAGCTGCCGGATATCTCCCAGCCTCTTAAAAAAGAAGCCAGTCCCATACACCACTTTCACTATCCCGTTTATTCAGTCCTCACTGGAGGACCCTCACCTCCCCTAGCTTCCCCAGAACTCCTGCAGCTTGTAGGCAACATCCTCCAGGCTAGTCTTGGCAGTGCTAGTCACTCCCGAGACACTTTTTAGCATCTTTACAACCTCCAGGCTCTCTCGCCACCCTTGAGATGCTCCAGTCCCCTTTCCTGATCTGCAAGGGGGCTCCAACCCAGGTATCTTTTCCCATAAGTCTTCTGGGTGTGGACAGCCCTTCAGTGTCTTTCAAACACCTCTGGTCCCATTCTCCAACTCTCTGAATGCCCCGATCTGTCTCCTGTTCAACTCAACTGAGGGATTTCAGGCCCTCCTTTAGTGGGAACTCTTGGGGGTGTGAACAACTCCCCACCTATTTCTTGGTCCCTTTGGACACCCTCAGGAACGTGTTGACTCTACAATCATGTCAGTCTAGACCTGAGGATCCTTCTTGGTACCTTTAGCGCTTTAACCCCTTCTTAGTCCTTTAGAACACCCCCCCCCCAAGCTCCTGTCTGTCTCTCTAGTTCCTCCTCCTCCGGGTTCCTCTTGGTCTCTCTCTCTCTTTCTACACACACACACACACACACACACACACACACCGGTTTCCTTGTCTGGGTAGCCCAGGGTCTCTCCAAGCCTCCATCATCCTGGAGATAGCCACATTCTCCTAAACATCACACCCCCAAAGTCTCCGTGGGCCTGGGGAGCTGCAGGATGGCGGCAGGTGTGGCCACATGGCTACCATTTGCAAGGGCTGCAGCCGTGGGCTGGCTGCCCTTAGCCCAGCAGCCCTTGCCCCCTGCACCGGAGGTGAAGGCATCCCGAGGGGATGAGGTTCTGGTGGTGAATGTGAGTGGTCGGCGCTTTGAGACCTGGAAAAACACGCTGGATCGCTACCCGGACACATTGCTGGGCAGCTCGGAGAAGGAATTCTTCTATGATGCTGAATCAGGCGAGTACTTCTTTGATCGTGACCCAGACATGTTCCGGCACGTGCTGAACTTCTACCGCACAGGCCGGCTGCACTGCCCCAGACAGGAGTGCATCCAGGCCTTTGATGAGGAGCTGGCCTTCTATGGCTTAGTACCAGAGCTGGTGGGCGACTGCTGTCTTGAAGAGTACAGGGACCGCAAGAAGGAGAACGCGGAGCGCCTAGCGGAAGACGAGGAGGCTGAGCAGGCCGGGGAAGGGCCAGCCCTTCCCGCAGGCAGCTCCCTGCGACAGCGACTCTGGAGGGCCTTCGAAAACCCACACACGAGCACTGCAGCACTGGTTTTCTACTATGTGACTGGCTTTTTCATAGCTGTCTCAGTCATCGCCAATGTAGTGGAGACCATCCCATGCCGTGGCCCGGCACGGCGACCCACGAGAGAGCAGCCCTGTGGTGACCGCTTCCCAATGGCCTTTTTCTGTATGGACACAGCCTGCGTGCTTATATTCACCGGGGAATACCTTCTGCGGCTCTTCGCCGCTCCCAGCCGTTGCCGCTTCCTGCGCAGCGTGATGAGCCTCATCGATGTGGTGGCCATCCTGCCCTACTACATTGGGCTTTTTGTGCCCAAGAATGATGATGTCTCTGGCGCCTTTGTCACCCTACGTGTGTTCCGTGTCTTCAGAATCTTCAAGTTCTCCAGACACTCCCAGGGCTTGCGGATTCTGGGCTACACCCTCAAGAGCTGTGCCTCTGAGCTGGGTTTTCTCCTCTTTTCCCTCACTATGGCCATCATCATCTTTGCCACTGTCATGTTCTATGCTGAGAAGGGCACCAGCAAGACCAACTTTACAAGCATCCCTGCTGCCTTCTGGTATACCATTGTCACCATGACCACACTTGGGTAAGTATAGACCTTGAGCTGGGCGCTCTCTCTGTAACATTAGGAAGGTTAGAACATGCCTCTATGGTAATGGATACCAAAACCAGAGCCTCACATGGAGACTTCACACATGCAGAATATGTGCTTTGCCTCTGCCTGCCACCCCACTTTTGAGACAAGGCTGTTGTGCTATGTATAGCCCAGGCTAGGTTCAGACACATTATCTTCCTGCCTCCACTTTCCCAGTGCTGGTATATACAGGTATTACCAGCATGCTTGGCCCCTTTATCTCCTTTTGAGCTCCATTTTCCTAATCTATAAAAATTCAGAAAGCTGCCGGGCGGTGGTGGTACACATCTTTAATCCCAGCACTCGGGAGGCAGAGGTAGACGGATCTCTGTGAGTTCGAGGCCAGCCTGGGCTACAGAGCAAGTTCCAGGACAGGCTCCAAAGCTACACAGAGAAACCCTGTCTCGGAAAAAACAAAAACAAAAACACCAAACAAACAAAAATTCAGAAAGCTGGGACTGGAGAAATGGCTCACCAGTTAAGAGTACATACTTTGGGCTGGAGAGATGGCTCAGGGGTTAAGAGCACTGGCTGCTCTTCTCAAGGTCCTTAGTTCATTTCCCAGCAACCACATGGTGGCTCACAACCATCTATAATGAGATCTGGCGCCCTCTTCTAGCCTGCAGGCAGAACACTGTATACATAATAAATAATTTTTTTTTAAAAAGAAGTACATACTTCTTTTGCAGAGGGCCCAAGTTCAGTTCCCAGCACCCAGGTTGGATAGCTCACAACTACCTGTTATTCGAGATACAGGGTATCTGATGCCTCTGACCATCGAGGCATCTGCACAATTGTGCCCATACATGTACACAGATATACACATATACATAATTAAAAATAATTTTTAAAAAATCATCTGTTTTTTAGTTTTGTGAGACAGAATTTCCCTATGCAACCTTGGCTGGTCTGGGACTTGCTCTGCAGACCAGGCTGGCTTTGAACTCACAGGGATCTGCCCACCTCTGCCTCCCAAGTGCTGGGATTAAAGGTATGTGCCACTATGCCTGGCAAAATAAATCTCTTAGAAAAAAGTTTAGGGGGCTGCAGAGATGGCTGACTGGTTAAGAGCACTTGCTGCTCTTGCAGAGGACCCAAGTTTGGTTCCCAGCACCCACATGGCGGCTCACAAGCACCTGCAATTCCAGTTCCAGAGGATCCAGTGCCCTCATCTGGCCTCCTGGGCCACTGAATCCATGTGGTGCACTACTGTTTTACCTTCCTTACAGGGGCTGCGCTTTCCATTTCTAGCAGCCCAGCTGCTAAGGGGGAATTCTCCTCCTCCAGAAAGTGGCTCTGTTGCTGCTGCTAAAGGTAGTTCTAACTAAATCTCTATCAGTCTAATAAAGCTCGAGATTCCAAGGCCAGGGTGAAAACCTGCGAGCCCAGAGAAACTGGCTAACTTTCGCTCTTTTCTGGGAGGCCACTCCCTTCCACACAGCCCCAACTCAAAAGAACCCACACCAAGTTCCTCCCTGCTACTTCCTGTCAATTAACGCAAAAGAAACACATCTCTACATAGTTAACAAATGCAGCATGAACAAATGAAACATCTTTGCCTAGTTAAATGTTCCACAACAGTGCACAAATGTACATGCAGGCAAAACACTCACACATGTAAAGTAAAATACATCAATGTTTTAAAAAGTAAAATTTAGTTGGTAGAGCACACCTTTAATCCCACCACCACAGGAGTAGAGGCAGGCGGATCTCTGTAAGTTCAAGGGCAGCCTGGTCTACATACCAGTTCCTGGACAGCCAAGGCTACACAAAGAGACCCTGTCTAAAAAAATTTAGAGAAGCCAGGTGTGGTAAGACCTGCCTTTTATCCTAGCATTTAGGAGGCAAAGGCAGGCACATCTTTGTGAGTCTGAGACCAGCCTGGATTATATAGTAAGTTCCAGCCCGGTGAGGCTACATAGCATGGACCTATCTTAAAAAACATAGAGTTATACTTAAATTTCCTAATCCCTCCCAGCTCTGAACATACCTTGATTTTTCCAGGTCAGGTTTAAAGAATTGTCTATGTTGTTCTCTTTTCTCTTCACACTTTCTCAGGGTCCCAGTTTTCTTCTCTTTTCTTTGAGATTGGGTTATGCTATGTAGGCCAGGCTTGCCTCGATTCACTGTATCGTCCAAGTTGGCCTCAGACTCAAAACAGTTGTCCTACCTCAGCCTCCTCCTAACTACTGGGATTATAGGATTCAGTTTCCCCCTTTGTAAAGTGGTGAATGAACACTTTAAGAGGATTCAGGGATACCATGTGAGTTCTCTGAATGCTTCTGGCACAGGATATATAGGGATATGGCTTCCAATCACCATTTTTTTTTTCCATTTTGAGCATTCATGTCATTGTCTCTCAACCTTCTAGAATCATCTGCTGTGTGGGCACAGCCTCTGGGTCGTTGTGATTCCTTGATGTTTTCCAGAAGATATTTTCAGCACTACTTTTTTATTTAGATAGATTCTTACGAAGTAGGCCGAGCTGGCCTTGAACTTCCAATGGATTTGCCTTTGCTTCTTGAGTGTCTGGACTCCAAGCCTATGACATCCACCTGGCTATATCAGTATTATTTTATTTTTCAAGACACAGTTTCTCTGTGTAGTTTTGGCTGTCCCAGAACTCTCTTTGTAGACCAGGCTGGCCTCAAATTCAGAGATCTACCTGCCTCTGCCTCCAGAGTGCTGGGATGAGTGTTATTTTTTTTTACTGCCAATCCCTGAGAGGAAACAGTTGAGATAGATACAACAAATGGAATCGCCAAACTCATGATGTTCTTTTCCTTGTTTGGGGAGGGGCATTATTGGGGATTGAACACACGGCCTCACCACAGTAGCCACAGGTCTGCCCCAGCTCTCATACTGTTTTGTTTTGTGGCAGAATCTCAATTTGTACACCCAGGCTGCCCTCAGATTTACAGTGATCCTTTTTCTGCCTCTGTCTCCCAAATACTGGGATTATAGGCTTGTGCCACCATTCACAGCTTCCTCTCTGTCTGTTTTTCAGTGTGTGGGGGATGGGGGGTGCATGCACTTTATATTTTGAAAATTATTATTATTGCATGTGTGTCTGCATGTCCATGCAACAAGATGCATATGGACAGTGGAGGACAACTTTGTAGAGTTGGTCCTCTCCGCCCACCTTTACCCGGAGTCCAGGCATTTGTTTGTTTGCTTTTCAAGACAAGGTTTCTCCATGTAGTCCTGGCTGTCCTGGAACTCATTCTGTAGACCAGGCTGGCTTTGAACTCACAGAGATCCATCTGGCTGTCACCTTTATTTTTTGAGACAGTTCTCTCATTGAACCAGCAGCTCATCCATTCAGCTAGATTAGCTGACCAGTGAGCTCCAGGGCTACGCTTATCTCTGCCCTCCAGGGCTGGATTCTAGGCACATGCCACTGATACAGCTTTTTACACGGGTTCTGGAGATCTGAACTTGGGGCCCCATGCTTGTGTGTGTCACAAGTATTTTACCGACTGATCCATGTGCCCCGACTCCTTACAGTGTTTAAAACGACACTGTGTGGGGCAGATTCTGTGACTCTCCTCTAGGATTAGGTAGACTCTTGCTATTCAGTGTCTGTCGAAAGGATGACTGAGTTTGTTCAGTGCCTTAGTACACTGAACAGAAGTTTCTAAAAAGTAGAGATGAATTCTGCTTGGAAGTAAGTCCATGATTGGATCAAATCAATAAATACTGAGTCCTAACGGTGAGTTAGCAGTAGGTATCTTGATGCCTTTTGCCATATACAGTCCTCAGAACAACTGTGCCATTCGGTGCTCATGCCTCATGCGTAAGTGAGACATGGTCTGAGATGACTATCACATGGCTAGAAATGGCCAAGTTACAGAGGCTCTGGAGCAGAGTCCTTACTGCTTAGAACAAATGAACAGGTCCGGAGATGTAGCTCAACTCAGAGCGCTTGCCTGGTACCCACAGAGGTCTGGGTTCAGTCTCCAGCACTACATAAATTGAGCAGGATTACAGGTGCCCATCATCCCAGTACATAGTGGGAGGTAGAAGCAGGGGCATCAGAAGTTCCAGGTCACCTCTGATACATAATAAGTTTGAGGTCTGCCTGGGATACATGAGACCTGCTCTCAACAAAACAAAACTAAAAACAGCAGCAGCAACACTGCCACTCAAAGGGATAAGGAAGAGCCATCTTTTTTTTCCAGACAGGGTTTCTCTGTGTAGTTTTGGAGCCTGTCCTGGAACTCATTCTGTAGCCCAGGCTGGCCTCGATCTCACAGAGATCCTCCTGCCTCTGCCTCCCAAGTGCTGGGATTAAAGCTGCGCGCCACCACCACTCCCTGACAGGAAGAGCCATTTTAGGGTGCAGCCTAACCAAAACTCTAGAAGCTGAAGATTGCAGAGGCTGAATTTCTCAGAGGCATTCCAATTGGTCTTGTGGTTAGAAAAATCAAAATGTGCTGTGTGCTCCTGGGCAAATCAACTATGGCACCTCTCTGAGCTGTTTTCCTCTTCTGACAAACAAGCTCTACCTCCATGGGAGAGGGGTGGCTTGGAGGAAGGCAGGGTAGTTTGGAGACTCCCAATCTTTCATAGGAGGATACTTTCCAGGCTTCTGCTGCTCCTTTTCCTTCTCCTTCTTTTTGTTTTGTTTTTTTTGTGGCAGGGTTTCTCTGTGTAGCTTTGCGCCTTTCCTGGAACTCGCTTTGGAGACCAGTCTGGTCTCGAACTCACAGAGATCGCCTGCCTCTGCTCCCCAAGTGCTGGGATTAAAGGCATGGGATACCATGCCTGGCCATTCTTCACATAATGAAGATTTATTTTTACTCTTTTTAAATCATGTGTATGGTATGTGTCCATATGTGGGTATGTACATGTGAATGCAGGTTTCCCCAGAGTCCAGAAGGTGTTGGGTGTTCTGGTGCTAGAGTTACTGATAGCTGTGAGCTGAACGACATGGGTGCTGAACTCTGGTCCTCTGGAATTCCTAACCAGTAAGCTATTTCTCTAGCCCCCACTCTCTAAATTTTGCAGTATAAGGAACTGAAGCTGGGGCTGGAGAAACGGCTCAGTGGTTAAAAGCACCTGCTGCTCTTCCAGAGAACCTGGGTTCAATTCCCAGCATCCACATGGTGGCTCACAACTGTCTGTAACTCTAGTTCCAGGGCATCTGACACCCTCTTGTGGCCTCCATGGGCACCAGGCAAGGTATACTTAATAGATAGATGAAAAACACTCGTACCCATAAAAACAAATAAATAAATCTTAAAAGAAAAAGAACCTGAAGTTAGGGCTGGAAAGATGGCTTAGTGTTTAAGAGCGTCCTTAACTCCAGCTCCAGTGGATCTGACACTCTCTTCTAGATGTATGTGGTACACATACTTCCATGTAGGCAAATACTCATGCACACAAAATAAAACTTAAAAAGCTGGGCGGTGATGGCACACATCTTTAATCCCAGCACTCGGGAGGCAGAGGCAGGCGGATCTCTGTGAGTTCGAGACCAGCCTGGTCTACAGAGTGAGATCCAGGACAGCCAGGACTACACAGAGAAACCCTGTCTCAAAAACCAAAACAACAACAACAACAAGAACAAACTTAAAAAGGAAGGCAGAAACTGAAGCTCAGAGAGTCTGTGTGCTTGGCCAAGTTTGCGGAGTACATCAGGAGTGGGTGGGTGGAATGCGGGGTACTGAACACCTACCTCTTCAACCCTGCCTGCTTCTGCCTTTCCCAGGTATGGGGACATGGTGCCTAGCACCATTGCTGGCAAAATTTTTGGCTCCATCTGCTCACTTAGTGGTGTGTTGGTCATTGCCTTGCCTGTACCAGTCATTGTCTCCAACTTCAGCCGCATCTACCACCAGAACCAGCGTGCCGACAAGCGCCGAGCGCAGCAGGTAACTCCCCCCCCAACCCCCCCAACCCCGTCTCCCGTCTCCCTTCCGAGCCCTGGCGTTCCGTACGCCCTAAACCCTCTGCTCCTGGCCTCACCCGCCTAACCTTTCCTTTCGTCTCCTCTCTGTAGAAGGTGCGCCTGGCAAGAATCCGGTTGGCAAAGAGCGGTACCACGAACGCCTTCCTGCAGTATAAGCAAAATGGCGGCCTTGAGGTGGGCAGGTGCATTTACTGGGGTTGCGGGGAGCAGGGTTAGGAGGGGAAGGTGCTCACTGCCTGTCGCTGCTCCATCTGTTCCAGGACAGCGGCAGTGGGGAGGGACAGGCGCTGTGTGTGAGGAGCCGTTCTGCTTTCGAACAGCAGCATCACCATTTGCTCCACTGTCTAGAGAAGACTACGGTGAGGCCAAACCCGATGCCACGTGGCGGGGGGGGGGGGGGGGGGGGGGGAGGTCTTTCTGAGCACCAAGCTGCTTCCCTCACTGAGACGGAAGCCTTACCACTTACCATGTGAGCTCTACAAGTATCACGTGGTGTTGCACGAATCCTAAGTGGTCTTATAATAAAAACCTGGAGCCAGATATCAGGGTGAATGCTGAAAGATCAGAGAAGCAGAGCAAGTCACAGCCACCGCCTCTTACCTCACCAGCTCCTCGGGCTGGAAGAGCTTCAGTTTCTGTCTCCTCCTGCCTTATATTCCTGTCTCTACCCAGACACATCCCTTCCTGTTTCAACCTTCCTAGGGGATTAAAAGTGTGTGCCACCAGCCTGGCTGTTTCTCTTTAACACTGGATTAATCACGTTGTAGCCCAGCGTGGCCTTGAACTCACAGAAATCCAGATGAATCTCTGTCTCTGCCTCCCTAGTGCTAGCTAAGGACCAAAGGTGTGTGCCACCACTGCCTGGCCTCTGTGGCTAACTCTGTGGCTAGCTCTGTCCTCTGACCTTCTGGCAAATGTTATTTGTTCAAAATATCACCACAGCATGGTGCTTCCTTTAATGAGGCTGAGTCTGTGGCAGAGACAGGTGATCTCAATGAGTTTCGGGCCAGCATGATCTACATAGTGAATTTGAGGCCAGCCAAGGCTGCATAGGCTACACCTTGTCTCAAAGAGAGGGGAGAGAGAGAGAGAGAGAGAGAGAGAGAGAGAGAGAGAGAGAGAGAGAGAGAGACTTCTTTCTAGGGTGGGCAAGGAAAGAGAAGGGAGAGCGACTTTGTTTAAGCCAAGGTCTGGGAGTTGCGTCAGTTTCCATGGCGTGGGGTACCTTGTGATCCTGCTTCCCTTCTGCCCACAGTGTCACGAGTTCACGGATGAGCTCACCTTCAGTGAGGCCCTTGGAGCTGTGTCACTGGGTGGCCGCACCAGCCGGAGTACTTCCTTGTCTTCCCAGCCGATGGGGTCTGGCAGCCTGCTGTCATCTTGCTGCCCTAGAAGGGCCAAGCGCCGGGCCATCCGCCTTGCCAACTCCACTGCCTCCGTCAGCCGTGGCAGCATGCAGGAGCTAGACACGCTAGCAGGGCTTCGGAGGAGCCCTGCCCCTCAGAGGTGAGGACCTGGCTCACGGTTTGACCACCGTTAGAACGTGCAGAACCTGGGCCGTGGGTTTGCGATTTCATGACAAGTCAAGCGCAGACTCAGAGTCCTCTGTGCAAGGACCTTTAGTTGGTTTTGGAAACTCCTCATTTTTTCAAAATTTTGAGACAGGGTCTTGCTTTGTTTATGGACCAAGTTGACCTGAAACTCAACGATAATTCTGCCGCGGCCATCAAGAGCTGGAACTCCTACATTAGTGCACTGTGCTCTTCATTCATTCTTTCAAATATTTGCTGAGTAGCGGCAGTGGCATATATTCCTGTGGCCCTAGTCACTCAGGAAGCTAAGGCAGGAGGGTCACTTGAGCTGGGGATGTCGCTCAATGAGAAACATGTGCCTAGGATGAAGGAAGCCTTACATTCCATCCAACACACACACACACACACACACACACACACATAGGCTTGGGGTGGTGGGGTGGATCCTCGTGTCCTGAAACTTACATTCTAATAGAAAAAGACACTTAACAAGTACACAGACTTCATATTGGGTCAGACATTTGGAAGTAGCCAGGTGAAAAAGAAATCAGGAACAGTGACAGTGGCCAGAGACTTCAGAGCAGAGGATGATACAGGGGTTACTTTTTGATTATTTTTAATTATGTATCTGTGTGGGGGTATGTGCCTATGACTGGAGATGTCCTTGGGAGCCCCAGGCTTTAGATCCCCAGGGGCAAGAGTTATAGAGGGTTGTGAGCTGCCTGATGTGGGTGCTAGGAAGCAAGCTCAGGTCCTCTGGAAGACCACTGCTCAACCACTGAGCCATCTCGCTAGCCTCATTTTTTTCTTTGAATTTTTTTTCAGATTGGGCATGGTGGCACATGCCTTTAGTCCCAGAGAACTCACCCAATCTCTGTGAGTTCAAGGCCAGCCTAGTCTACATAGTGAGTTCCAGGCTAACCATAGTCTACATAGTGAGACCTGTCTCAAAAAAATAGATAAAACATTATCTTTTTTAGTGCTGTAAATGGAACCTAGGGTCTCACAAATGTTAGTTAAATATTCTGTCCCATTTCAGAACAGGCTCCAAAGCTACAAGGAAAACCCTGTCTCGAAAAAACAAAACAAAGCCGGGCGGTGGTGGCACTCACTTTTAATCCCAGCACTGGGAGGCAGAGGCAGGCGGATCTCTGTGAGTTTGAGGCCAGCCTGGGCTACAGAGTGAGTTCCAGGAAAGGCGCAAAGCTACACAGAGAAAGAAAAAGAAAAAAGAAAAAAAAAAACCTCTGTCACTGAGCCATGTGCAGTTTTAGCAATGTGGTCAAGAAAAGCTTTTCTGGGGCTGGAAAGATGGCTTAGCGGTTAAGAGCACTTGCTCTTTTTTTATTTTTTTTATTTTTTATTTTTTATTTTTTTTTGGTTTTTCGAGACAGGGTTTCTCTGTGTAGCTTTGCGCCTTTCCTGGAACTCATTTGGTAGCCCAGGCTGGCCTCGAACTCAGATATCCACCTGCCTCTGCCTCCCGAGTGCTGGGATTAAAGGCGTGCGCCACCACCGCCCGGCTCTTTTTTATTTTTTTAATTTATTTATTTTTTATTTGCATTGATATTTTGCCTGCATCTGTGTCTGTGTGAGGGTGTTAGATCTTGGACTTAGAGACAGTTGCTAGCTGCCATGTGGGTGCCGGAAGTTGAACCCTTTCCTCTGGAAGGGCAGTTAGCGCTCTTACCCATGGAGCCATCTCTCCAGCCCAAGAGCTCTTGTTCTTGAAGAGGACCTGAGTTTGGTTCCCAGAACCCACATATGGTGGTTCACAAGCACCTCTACCTCCAGTTCCAGGGGAGCTGACGCCCTCTTCTGTCCTCCATTGGCACCAGGCACACCTGTGGTACACACACATACATGCAGACAAAACACTTACGCACATAAAGTAAAAGAAAATAATCTAAAAAAAATCTTTTTTAAAGAAAAGAAAAGCTTTTCTGAGCTGGTGTCTGAGTCCAGGCCTAAAGGAGGCGGCAAGGGAGTAAAGCCATACATGTAACTAGAGGACACGCTTCCCAGGCAGTGTCCAGATGTGCAAATGCCGTGAAACCTCTGTACATCAGAGGTCTGGCAAGGAAACTACTCTGGGTAAAGTAGGAAGTGGGGGACAGACTTCAGAAGGACAGAATCAGAAAGGAATGAGGACTCAGGGTTAGAGATCCTAGTGCAGATTTTGAAACTTTTTGTTTGTTTCATTTGGTTTTGAAGTGGGGGCTCACTATGTATACAGCCTAAGCTAGCCTCAAACTCAGCGTCTGCCTGCCTTAGCCTCTTGAGTGCCAGAACTACTGGTGTGTGCCACCATTCCCTGTTCCTGTTATAGACTCGTGCCAGAGTTTTGCCAGTTTTGCCATTGTTAAGGGTACCAATAGAGGGACTAGGGAGATGGCTCTGATTTAGAGTATGTGTTGCTCTTGCAGAGAATCTGGGTTCACGTGGTGGCTCACAACCACCCATAACTCCAGTTTCAGGTGATTTGATGCACTGTTCTGGCCTCCTTGGGCACCAGACATGCATATAGTACACAGAAAAACATGGCAAGGCCCTGGATTTACTCCCCAGCATCACACAAAAAGTGTGTGTGTGTGTGTGTGTGTGTGTACGTATACTATGTTCAGGCACTTTATATCATTTATTATTTCATTTGGTCTGTATAAGAACCCGATGAGGGAAGGAATATTTTTATTTTCATGCTACAAATAAAAGAGGTTTTCAGTGTGGTAAAATGTGATCACGATTTGAACCTAAGACCAGTTGACTCCAGAATGCACCTCTTTTTACCATAGTTGAGGATGCAGGGAGAATTCGTAGCACGATGCAAGGGACCCAGTAGGTGCTTAGTGAATGTGACAATTGTATGGCAATCATCGAGATGTTTTTTTTAAAAGTGGTCCATCTTCCCCACCCCTGTTCACAGCCGCTCAAGCCTCAATGCCAAGCCCCATGACAGCCTTGACCTGAACTGTGATAGCCGGGACTTCGTGGCTGCCATCATCAGCATCCCCACCCCTCCGGCCAACACGCCAGACGAGAGTCAACCTTCCTCCCCTGGCGGCGGGGGTGGCGGCGGCGGCGGGGGTGGCAGGAGCACCAGCACCCTCCGGAACTCCAGCTTGGGTACCCCATGCCTCCTTCCTGAGACTGTGAAGATCTCTTCTCTGTGAGGGCTGGGTCTGCCCATCCAGAGGGCCTTCTTTATTCTTGCGAACTCCTTTCCAAAGCCATATTTGGGAGAGGCAAAGAGGGGCGGGCCTGGGGACCTCTTATGCTCCCTGCCAAGAACTATGCAGTGGAGCTTCATGGAATGGCTCATCTGGTGGGGAAGTAGCTAGGGAACGGGGAACGTCCGTCCCTCAGTCCAGACGGTTTTCCTAATGGGAGCTGAAGCGCTGAGACTCCCTAGGCCCCTGGCCTCCTTGCCCCAGCATGCTGGGACTGGCCTCTCTCTCCTAGCTGGCCTCCTGCATGCTTCTCCCTTGGGCCCTCAGAGGCAGGTTAAAGCTTTCTGTGGTCTGACATTTGAGGTCTGGCTTGACAAGAAGAGTTGAGAGTCCCTCTGCTCTTCGGTTGTGCTGTGCGAGTTGGAAGGTTCGGAGAAGAGAACCCTCCACTCTTAATTTAGCCTCTAGGGGGGCAAGGTCTCTGCCCTTCACCAGGCGCAGCCATTCCCAGATTTGGAAGCTTGGAATGCCACCGTGGGCTGGCTTAATGGGCTGTGGCCTCTCTAGTGACCCGCTACCCCCATGCTTTGGCTGAGGGGTCAGGCTGCTTCTCCTAACAGAGATAGCACAAACACTACCACCCCTTTCCCTGGCTGCTGGAAATGAGTTCCTGCCTCCTGCCCTCGGCTGGGCCTCCAGCAAACTCTAGCAATAGCAGCTGCTGCTGTACCAATATGCAAAGCCTCAGACTTGCTGCAGCATATACATCTGCCCTGATCAGATGGGCCACATCTAACTGCTCTCTTTTGTGGTGGTTTTTTTCTTCGTGGGTTGGTCTGGAGTCTGGACCTGCTGAGATAAGAGACTGGCACCCAGCTAGAGCTGGGCTGGGTTTTGAGGTCATGGGCTGATTCTGGAGTCTTGGGCAGGAGTCCAGAAGTGTTGTAGGCAGAGGCCTGGGTTGTTCCTGAACCCTGGGAGGGACAGAAGAGACTTCTTGATTGCCTCCTCCTTCCCTGTAATTTCCACATAGTCTTGTCTCTCGGGTCACCTTCTGGATCTGTGGTCTCGGACTGAAATCTCATATCTCAGGTTTCCTGTCTCCCAGCTCTGTCCCTCTGAAGCTGGCAGCCGACAAAGATGAAATTCTCATCAGTCAATAAAACTTAAGAGGAGAGATGTGGACTGAGCATCTACTGACTCTGGATTGACTTTGGGGGCTGGGCTTGGGCTTGGGCTTAAGGACACTCGGGTCTCAGTTTCTTTCAACAGTGAAGGGGCTGGTGTGGGAGGTCGATGGCTAGTGAGGTATTCTTAAACATGAGGATCATGGAGAAATAAAGACGGCGGTTTGAAGAGTTGGTCTCTGTAGGCAGTGAAGAAAGCCAGAGGGTACCAAGACTGATGTATCTTGGGATTTTTTTCCAAGACAGAGTTTCTTTGTGTAGTCCTGGCTGTCCTGGAACTCACTCTGTAGTCCAGGCTAGCCTCGAACTCACAGAGATCTGCCTGCCTCTGCCTCCCGAGTGCTGGGATTAAAGGTGTGTGCCACTACTGCTCGGTAGTGTGTCATGGGTATTAATCTGTTCCAGGTCCTTCATTTACCGATGGAGAAGCCAAGATCAAGAGCAACACGTAGTTACTTAGAGGGGTAACTTAAGCTTCCTGATAGCAAAACCCTATAAATTTAAGCCTAATAAAATTATTTCTGAGTTTGGTATATCCCCTTTGGTCATGGATATCCCCTGCGTTTACTCCTGGATACTGGCTCCACCAGACTAGTATGTGACTGAGCTCTGTAGACCACTGAGAAGACAGAGCTTGGATTCAGACTAACACACTTCAGTCCTTGGGTGAGAGAATCACCTTCTTTTGTGTCAGGTTGCTAATTTGAAATGGACATTTTTTTTTTTGTATCAGGACAGGGTTTCTCTGTGTAGCTTTGAAGCCTGTCCTGGAACTCATTCCGTAGACCAGGCTGGCCTCAAACTCAGAGAGATCCACCTGGCTCTGCCTCCCGAGTGCTGGGATTAAAGGCGTGCACCATCACTGTCCAGCCAATAATTTTTATTCATCAAATATTTATTAACTGCCCATCATGTACTAGCATTATGGTACGATGGTGGGCAAAGTGGCATTATTATATCTAATGTACAGAGCTGAGCATGGAAGGCAGACAAGCAGCTGCAATACAGTGGGGTGGAACTAAGATTCATGAATTATAGAAACATACAGACGGCAAGGTAGCTTAAACTGGTGAGCATGTAAGGAGTTGTATGGCTGCAAGGAGTTGGGGTTGGGCAATAGATGAAAGGCTGAAATGCGGGTGGAGGGCACCGTGTGTCCCAGTGACCTGGAGGTTAGAGAGCAAGCTCCAGGCCTTTGGGAGACTGAAAGTAGTTCAGCCTAGCAGGAAAGGAAAGGGCAAGGCTGAAGGGACGGAGGCAGACAGTCCAGGCTGCAAGAGTTCTTGCAGAAGGGGTCTTGTAGAAAGGTGGCCACCGGAAACTCAGAAACAGACAAGTCATTGAAGTTGGCATTTCAGAAGAGGAATTTTGGCCATGGGGACTGGGGTCTGGAGATAAAAGTCTTGGGTGAAGGAGGATCAGTTCAGGGCTTTTGTAGTCGTTCATTTGGTAGGGGATGTCGGCATGCCTAGAGTGATAGCACTAGAATTGGAAAGTTGTGAAATTCCAGAGATAGAATGAGCAGGACTTGGAATTGACAGGAGGCAAGTGGGAATTGGAGAAGAGGAAGCTGTTAAATTGGACTCTTAGGTTTCTGGTTTGGGCAACGACTGGCTGGGGGTGCTCTTTGCTGTTAAAGGAAACATGAAAGCTATTCCTATAGTGCCAGGTACATAGTTAAGTATGGGGTGAAAGCTAGTCATGAAGACTATGAGTTTAGTTTTAGGTGGGCAGTGCTAAGCAGATAGCCTGTAGGGAATGAGATATATGGGTCTGAAGACAACCATAAGACAAGTCGGTAGAATGCTCATCAGCATTTGGCAGAAATCCCTGAACACAGAAGCCTCAGTAGATAGGAGTCCCCTCCTACTGTGAAGTCTCAGGAACAGAAAGCGTCACCAGGACCCACATGTACCCATATATTACTGATGCCTTTCAGAGAAAAGCTTTTGTTAGGGTTAGTATCTGAAGGGAGGAGGTAAGTGGTCTTTCTGTTTCCCCTGAAATATATTTTCTTGGAAACAGGGGTATTGTCTACATGTATGTGTTTTCATCACAAGCATGCCTAGAGCAGGCTGAAGCCAAAAGAGGGTGTTGGATTCCTGGAACTGGAATTCCAGACGTTTGTGAGCCACCATGTGATTGAACCTGGGTCCTCTGGAACAGCAAATGCTCTTAACCACTGAGCCATCTCTCCAGCCCCTGGCTTTGAGCTCTTGATTGTCCTGCCTGAGCCTCCAGAGCGATGATAACCCAATTTTTGATATTGCACTTTTGTTAGGAAATCTCAAGAGACAATTTGCACAAGGTGATATAGTTCATAATGATCTATGGGTGCCTAGAACTGAGGATTTCCTTATACAGAATCAAAGTCCAGGACCCTTCACCTGTACTACCATAGGTTCTAATTTATATAGTACTTATTGTGTGCCATGCGCAGAACCAGGCTGTTTATTGGCCTTAATTTCTAGCACACAGAAATTATTGCTATTTTACAGAGAACTAGAAATAGATGATGGATCAGGTGTTAACTGACTTGCTCCAAACACTCAAACATTAAGGGCCAAGCTAGTAGCGTCCTAGCTGCTCAATATCTAGAATTTTGCCAACACCACGGGGGGACACTCGCTGCTGACAGTGTTGGTTCATAAACATTCTCTTTGCTGAGTAAACTAAGGGATGCGGGGGGTGGAGGGGGTGGAGTGGAAATGGTGATGAAGGTTGTACGCGCCTGCGCAATAACCATAAGTTTGAGGAGGTCAACGTGAGGGTAAGAGGGCGGAGGTGACAGAAAGGCGTGTCTTTCCGCCAAACACTAACTATCGGTATGGTGCATGTCTGTCTAGCGATTGGCCCATCTAAAGTGATGGACAGAATCCGTGAACCAATCACCGCAAGATTACGTTTGTTGTCAGGGTGAAGCAGGGTCCGCCTTTTCGGGTTTACAGCTGGGAGGAATCGGAAGTGACGCTACAGAGGATGATACGCTCTGGGAATGTTGATATTTTCCAGTGAGTGTGAGTGAGTTCCGGATGGACTCCTTGAGAACACGAGTTGTATTGATCGGGAGGCCGACTACTCTGGTTATTCATAGTACCGATACCTGTGGGTTAGAACCTCGGGGAAAGTAAAGAACAGAACGCGACCGAAGAAAAAAGCTAGGATCACCGCTGCAGACTTTGAAATTTGAGACTGAGGACACGAGAGAGCAAGCGCTCGCCCCTGATTGGCTCGTGGGTGTTGTCAAGGCTTTACGCAGCTTCTTCAATTGGCTGGTGTCTGCAGTTGTGACCGCCGCGACAATTTTGCCCACGTACTTCCGAACAAGAGGCAGGGTTGTGTCCTGCTGCGCGTGCGCACAGCCCGGGAGGCCCCACCCGGTAGTTCAAGAACCTGTGAAGGGGCGGGGCGAAGAGGTGCTTGTTTTGGTTGTGTTTCCTTTGAAGCCGATCCCGGAACAAGGTAGCAATAAGCTTGGCTGGACTTGGAGGGAGAAAAGACTACGACAGACAGATTCGTCTTTGAACCATCCTATTGGACCTCACATCCGGGATCTCCTCCGGGCGTGACCTGCGTACTGCCTACAGTTCTCGAACCGGTGTCCCGAGCTCTTTATCCAGGCCTCGCTGTTCCCATCGTGCTTCGCGCACAACAGTAGCCCCCTCATCCGGGTTCTCTCCCGGCGTTCTCAGCGTCTGGTTTGCTGTGGGGTACTTGGCGGTGCGGCCATGACTATTCTCCCCAAAAAGAAGCCGCCACCTCCCGACGCCGACCCGGCCAACGAACCGCCGCCGCCCGGGCCGCTGCCCCCAGCGCCTCGGCGCGGCGGGGGTGTGGGCGTGGGCGGCGGCGGCACGGGCGTGGGTGGAGGAGAGCGCGACCGTGACTCCGGCGTCGTGGGGGCTCGTCCCCGGGCTTCACCACCACCCCAGGGCCCGCTACCGGGGCCGCCCGGTGCTCTTCATCGTTGGGCACTAGCCGTGCCTCCTGGCGCAGTGGCGGGCCCTCGGCCACAGCAGGCTTCTCCACCTCCTTGTGGGGGCCCTGGTGGCCCCGGCGGCGGTCCTGGCGACACTCTTGGTGCGGCAACTGCGGGGGTGGGCGCGGCAGGGGTGGTGGTGGGCGTGGGTGGTGCCGTGGGCGTGGGCGGCTGCTGCTCGGGGCCGGGGCACAGCAAGCGGCGGCGTCAAGCTCCCGGCGTTGGCGCAGTTGGCGGGGGCAGTCCGGAACGTGAAGAGGTCGGAGCAGGCTACAACAGTGAAGACGAATACGAAGCGGCTGCGGCACGCATCGAGGCCATGGATCCTGCCACTGTCGAGCAGGTAAGGGCTGCAAGGTGAGGGGCTGGCGGATAACAAACAGCACGTGAGTCCACCAGACTGAGAAGGGACCCAAGGAAATGTTGTTTCGGATTGGTCCAAGAGTCCTAGGTCTTGTTGCTGGGCCTGACATGCTTCTCTGGTGGTGACGGCCTGATGAAACCTCATTTCCCCGCAAGGGCTTGATATTAGGGGCCCCAAGTATGCTAAGATACTTCAAGGTGAGGTCTGGGAGCTCTTTTCAGCCCGTACTTGTCAGTCCTGGTCCTGGGGTCTCATCTGCATGATTGATGGTGGGAAGCCCCCAGGAGTGACAGGTAGGTTGGATCCCTTCCTCAGAGGAAGATCTCAGGTCTCGCTGCTAAGGGACTTTGGTTTAGTGACTTAAGATCTCTTTTCTTTAGGAGGAGTCTGAGATTTCCTCTTTAAAGAGCTTAGATAAAGTCGTGTCCTCAGATAGGATCTAAGCATACCCAAGAAACGTAAACCTTTAAAGAATCCGACATTCTTCATGTAGGACGGCCCCTCTTCTCCTTTGCAGAGTTTACAGGTCTGTTCACCAGCCATGCCTGTGACCTCGTCGGGAGTCTTGAGCGTCTATCAAGGACCTAGACCTCCTTGTAGAATTGAGGGTTTAAGAGTAAACGCACACACTTTTAGATAGTGAGTTCCAAAGCATCCCTCCAGCGATGTGAAACTTCTTTCTGGGAGATGAAGTTCTCTAATTCTTGGAGACAAAGGCCACAATCAATGCCTAGGACCAGGGACACATCCTGTCTCATCCTTGCTGAGTGACACTGGTTTGAGTTTTCTATCCGTGGGCTGAGACCTGCATCCTTCTAGTCCAGGATCCTAGGTTTCTTCTCAGAGATGGGCTCTTTGCCTTCACCCTACCATTCAGCCAGGGACCTGAGTCTTTCTTCAAATGAATGAGACTTAGAACTTTGGATCACAGGTGATGTTGATGTAAAGACCTCTTTGCTTATGGACTGGGGTTTTACAGACTAGGCTTGTGGCCTCTTCAGGAGTATGACAGTTACAGATGTTTCAGGCAAGAAGAGTTCTTCCAGATATATTTTCATTCACAGACTGGTGTCTGTGCTCTTGGGTGGTTATATATTCTCCTAAGGATATATGTCTTACTGATTGAAATTCACTTCTGGGATTCAACATCCCATTTTTCCCCTTCTAAAGAATTCTCTGATTCTCCAGGGGCTGAGCTCTTAGTCTCACAGGACAAAAAAAACTTTCAAGTCACTAAAGACAGATTAAGTTTCTAGGAAAAAACCTGAGGCTTCCCTCAGGAAGTGCTCTAGAGCTCCATCTGTCCTGGAGAACTTTCACCTATTGACTTTGCAGATGAGGTCCCAGAATCTAGCATGGAAACTACGGGCCCTGTCCAATCCCTGCCTTGGAAACTCCAGCCTTAGGACATGGACTGTATGGAGACCCAGAGGTGATGTCAAAGGTCTCCTCCTAACCTTGCCTTCCAGGGCCTGAGGCTCTCTTTTCTGGGACATAAGGTATTCTTTAGGAACAGGAGCCCTATGCATGCTCCTGAAGACTGTGTGTAGAGGTAATGTCTGAAGTTCCTCCTCATGGAACTTGGAGTGCTCTCCAGAGACAGGATGCTGTTTCCCACCAGGACTGAGTGCTGTTACTTTTCTTTGGGGGCATGATTATGAGGTCCCTGAGGAACATGGTCTTAATCTCTTTCCAAGGGCTTTCAACATCACATCAGTTGTTTAAGGGATTGCTCTACACCTTAGGATCTGAGACCTGAATCTTTTGGGGCTGTCACCTAAGACAACATAAGTATGCTCTTTATAGGAGTCTTTTATGAACATAAGATTCTTTTTAGGGGGGACTTGAGGCTCAGGGACATGGGCAGGGTATAATTCTGAGGAAAACAGTTTGGGCCTCTTTCATCTGAAACATTTCCTTTAGGGGCAGGAGACTCTTTGCCTTGGGGACTGAGGTCTGAATCCTTGCTTAGGCACGTAGCTCTCCTCCCAAGACACCAGGTGATTCTCTGTCACCAGGGAGAGGACATGAAGTCATCTTCAGTATGGCCAGAGGCTTCTTCCTTTGGACAGAAGACCTGGGTGTTCTTGTCTTAACAGTTCCTTGTCCTCAGGTCAGAGCCAAAAAGGTGGCCAGATCCTGGGAGCAGAAGCCTGAGGTGTCCGTCAAACTGGTAGATTCTGATCCTATTTCAGTTGTTGTTTCCCACTTCCAGGGTCTTGAAAATTGCTCTCACATCCCATTTCCTTTTGTCTCATTTGTTTTCTATTTTACAGGGGGGCAGAGTGTGGTCTCACATCTACTGTTCTTGTTCCTTTCCTATCATTTCTGACAGAACAAATCATCTGGATTCACAGATGTCAGGTCCAGGAGTTACATGAATCCCTGGTTCTTGTAAAGTCTCTTTGCCTCTTACAGAGCTATACATTCCTTGTTCCAGGGACAGAGAGGGTATGTTGTTCATGAAGGTACAAAAGGCCACATTCTTAGACCCCCTTGCAGTTCTGCCCTTACATTCCTCCTCATAAGAACTTGGAAGTAAGATCTGATAAACTCATAAAACCTGCTCTTCCCTATGACAGGGGAGAGGCTTTCTGTTCTGCTGTGGGGACAAAGGGAAGACAGAGCCGTTCCTTTTCTCCCTGCCTCCCCTGGCTCAACTTTGAGCCTTTGGGAGATGAGAAGAAGGGAGATTGGTTCTGCTACCCTGATCTTGGTCCACAGCTGTTGCTGAAGATGTTTGTAACCTAGAGCTGGTTTGACACTGGCAGAAGGGGATGATGATTAGTCTCATGGTGAATCTGGTTTCAGCTCTATGACTTTGTACTTGATTCCTTTAGGATTCTCCAGGTATCTGGGATCAAGGTGCTGAGGAGGGAGATAGATGATATCAGAGAGTTTCTTTTCCAGGCATGGTCACCTGGCTGAGAGCCTGTCGACTGAAAACAGTGACTTACAAGCATCCTGAGCCAGGAGACCTCCCAGAGATCTTGGAGAAAGGGCATCCATGCTGAGATAGCGGAGGATGCTAGGCTTCCGTGTGTCTGCAGCGCAGTCCGTGTGTCTGGGGTCCATGTCTATGTCTGTCGAGTTTTGCAGGACTCTGTCGAGTTTTGCAGGACTAACTACTAGAGCTGCTGCGGCTGCGCTCTGCACTTTCCTTACTCTCTTGCGCACGTGCTGAGGAGTTGTCGGTTAGCTCTGGGGTTTTAGGGTCTCAAAGCCCCTGTACCTGAAGTTGACAGTGAATAGTGGGTGTCTTTTGAAGAGGAGCTGGGCTCCTTCTCTTTCCTCCTTGCTTCCCAGCCATAGAGGTGTGATGGGCAGGCTTTGGTATGAGGCTTAAGGATGATGCGTGGCAGTGTTGTGGCCAGCTATCAAGTTCCACAGTTGTATGTGGAAAGAATTTGGAGTTTGGAGCTGGGCAGGCTTGAGTTCAAACTCTAGTGTTAATTGTTGAACTGGTTTTATGATTATTGTAGAACTCTCATTTTAGGGCAAAAATTCATGAGGGTTATTAGAGTGTAGATATCTAGCCTTGCCCACCTTGGCTGGTTCTTTTTGCTCAGGATGAATAATTTACCCCAGAACCATCTTGTTTTTTTTTTCCCCAAGAGGGCTTATCCATCCATAGTACACATCTCCTTGCATTTAGAAGCTTGCCCATCTGGAATTGGGTGGTTGGCTGGTAGGAAGCAGCATATGGTCCCTGACCTGGCAACATGGATTGTAGTCCTTTTTATTTTTCTTTTTGGTTTCTCTGTGTAGTTTTGGTGGCTGTCCTGGAACTCACTTGGTAGCCCAGTCTGGCCTTGAACTCACAGAGATTCACCTGGCTCTGCCTCCTGAGTGCTGGGATTTAAGGCGGCCGCCGCCGCCGCCGCCTGGCTAGTCCTTTTTCTTTTTCTTTTTTTTTTTTTTTTGTTTTTCGAGACAGGGTTTCTCTGTGTAGCTTTGCGCCTTTCCTGGAACTCACTTGGTAGACCAGGCTGGCCTCGAACAACTCACAGAGATCCACCTGCCTCTGCCTCCCGAGTGCTGGGATTAAAGGCGTGCGCCGACGCCCACGCTGACGCCGACGCCACCACTACCGCCCGGCTTTTTTTCCCGTTTTTTGAGACAGGGTTTCTCTGTGTAGTTTTGGTGCCTGTCCTATAACTCTTTCTGTAGATTAGACTAGACTGGTCTGGAACTCACAGAGATCCGCCTGGCTCTGCCTCCCGAGTGCTGGGATTAAAGATGTGCACCACCACCGCCCGGCTAGTTCTTTTTCCATACTAAACTTTTGTGTAGTCTTTGGGCAGTTCCCTTTTCAGTATCAGTTGCATTCTCTCTCCCTCTCCCTCTCCTCCCTCTCCCTCTCCCTCTCCTCCCTCCTCCCTCCTCCCTCCTCCCTCCTCCCTCCTCCCTCTCCCTCTCCCTCTCCCTCTCCTCCCTCCTCCCTCCTCCCTCTCCCTCTCCCTCAACCTCTCCCTCTCCCTCTCCTCAACCTCTCCCTCTCCCTCTCCCTCAACCTCTCTCCCTCCCTCCCTCTCCCTCTCCCTCTCCCTCTCCCTCTCCCTCCTCCTCTCCCTCTCCTTCTCTCCTAGACAGAGTTTCTCTGTGTAGCCCCGACTGTCCTGGAACTTGGTCTGTAGACCAGGCTGGCCTCAAACTCAGAGCTCTGCCTGCCTCTGCCTCCCAAATACTAGCATTAAAGACTACCACCACACCTGGCTTGGATCTTGATTTCTCTACCTATTAAATAGGTAGTGATGAGGAGGATGCTTGGACTCATTTCTCTGAAGAAAGTTGTATGTAACCTTGTCTTTAATTTCCTGTTTTACACTCTTCTGCCCTTCGTGAATTTTATGTAGGCCCCTTGGCTCTGCGGATGTTACTTTTTAGAAGATGTGCTATGATGTTTCAGCCAGTGTTGGGCTTCTTTCTTCCTGGTACATGCTATAGGTTCTTTGGTGGTTTTGTGTTTGTTTAACAGTTTTGTTGTAATGAACTTATGTGCACAGCTTTTTTTTTAAAGATTTATTTATTTATTATGTACACAGAAGAGGGAGCCAAGATCTCATCACAGATGGTTGTGAGCCACCATGTGGGTGCTAGGAATTGAACTCAGGACCTCTGGAAGAACAGTCGGTGCTCTTAACCTCTGAGCCATCTCTCCAGCCCTGTGTGCCACAGTTTTTGAATGTGATGGCTTACACCTATAATCCCATCACTTCGGAAGCTGAGGCAGGAGGATTGCCAAGAGTTTGACACCAGCCTGAGCTAGTGTTGAGATACTAAGATAAGCCGGGCGGTGGTGGCGCACGCCTTTAATCCCAGCACTCGGGAGGCAGAAGCAGGTGGATCTTTGTGAGTTCGAGGCCAGACTGGGCTACAGAGTGAGTTCCAGGAAAGGCGCAAAGCTACACAGAGAAACCCCGTCTCAAAAAAAAAAAAAAAAAAAAAGAAACAAAAAAAAAGAGTGAGATGCTAAGATAACCAAAATAAAAGTATAATTCAGTAGCTTTCAAGATATCCACAGAATTGTACTTCTGTCATCAATCAATTTTAGAATGTTTTTAACATCATTTTTTATACCTTTTAACCCCCACCCCCATCATTTTTTTAAATACCTTTTAACCCAACCCCCCAAGTCCTTTATCTCTTTCCAGCCCCTGGCAACCCACTAATTTGTCTGGACTGATCAGCTATTCTGAAACAAGTAGATTCATATAATAATGTAGGTCCTTTGTAACTTTGCTTCTTTTGGTTAGCATGTGTTCAGAGCACATCCATGGGGTAGCATATATCAGTAGTTTATTTGTTTTTATCGCCAAATAATAGGATCTTGGGGCTTTGTAATTCCTCGGTGGCCCAGAAACAGGTTGGGGGAGTCCTCCTCTTTCTTCTATTCTGGTGGGCTTGTATGGGTCTTTAGAGAAGCAGTATGTTCGTGTTTCTCATTGGAGAGATGGCCTGTGTTTATTACTCCTGGAGCAGAGCCAGTGTTCCTGGGTGTTTTGGGTGAGGGGGTGGTGTTGGCTCCAAGCTTGCTGGGACAAAGCCGGGAGGCCTAGAATACTAAACACCTCTTGGCCATGGGCTCTGAGAAGACATCTGTCCAATGCTGTTGCCATCCTTCCCTGCACCCTTCCCCCTTTATTGGCAGCTCTTTTACCCACAGGCTCGGTCAGCAACTTCCCAGGCTGAAAGGGAGGATTCCAGGCCCCTACTGCTTTTTCATTTTAACCCCCTCCTTAGGGAGGTGGATCGTACAGAAGGGGAGCCATGCTGTGTTGTCTCACAGCCACAAAGCTCTGGAGCTCACATACCAAAGGAGTACTACGAGGAGGATGTATTAATTTCCTGTGGCTGCTGTGACAAATAACCATGGACTGTGGGGCTAGAACAACAGATATATTCTGTTGCACTTTCGATGGTCAGAAGTCCCAAATGGGTTTCAGTAGGCCCAAATCAAGGTGTTGGTACTTACTGAGCATCATCGGCGGCGGGGGGGGGGGGGGGGGGGGGGGGGGGGGGGGCCTAGGAGAGACTCTAGACCTTTTCGGCTTCTGGTAGCTGTATCACTCCAATCTCTGCCTCTGTCTTCACACTGCTTTCTCTGTGCGTATGTGTGTGGTTTCCCTTTCCGTATTAAATCTTCTCCTCTCTCTGTAAAGACAGTTGTATTAGTTACTTTTCTTATGACAAAAGCATCTGAAGGCGGGAATGGTTTATTGTTACTTACGGTTTGAGGTGATGTAGTCTCTCACGGTGGGTAAGCCTGATGGTGGCAGGAGTGTGAGGCAGAGGTCCCATTGTGTCTGCAGTCAGAGAGCAGAGATGAATGCTGGTGGTATTCACTTCTTTCTCCTTTTCCCCCTTCCCCCTTTTATTCAGCACAGGACCCCAAGCCCATGGAATGATGCTATGTTTAGGGTGGGTCTTCACTCATCGATCAGTTAATGCTCTTGAAAATCCCTCACAGGTACACCAAGATGTGTGTTTCCTAGGTAATTTCAAACCCATTGGAGTTGACAGGATTAACTATCACAAGTCTACTGATTCTCAACTTAGCACCCAAACCTGTTACTTTTCAATGTTAATGTTTTACTCCTTGTCCTCAATGTCACATAGCCATCTCAGGATAGGTAACACATTTAGTTCATTTGTATGAGTATCCAAATTCTTAATAGTTCTAGTGTTGTTCAAAAATCTTAAGTTCAAGGCCAGGTAAGGTGGTATACAACATTAATCCAAGCACTTGAGAGGTAGAGGCAGGTTGATCTCTGAGTTCTAGGCCAACCCCAGTTGAATAGTGAGACCCTGCCTCAAAAAATTTGTTTTCAAAGTCTGTTCTGAGACTCAAAGTAATCTCTTCATTGTGAGTCCCTGTGAAATTAAAAAGCAAAACAAGTTGCATTATCTATTTAATTTTATTTATTTATTTATTTATTGGTTTTTTTCAAGACAGGGTTTGAAAGCTTTGGGGCCTTTTCTGGAACTCACTCTGTAGCCCAGGCTGGCCTCGAACTCACAGCAATCTGCCTGGCTCTGCCTCCCATGTGCTGGGATTAAAAGTTGTATTATCTAATACACAGCAGCACTGAGCAAACACTCTCCCACTCCAGAAGAGAGGAATAGGTACATTGCCAAGGGAAGATTAGATGAAAACGAGACTGAAACTCAGCAGGGAAAACACTACACCCTGAGTTCATGCATTTGATGGCATCCTGTGTCCAACAAGCTCTGTTGCTTTGGCTATATGTAGCCTCTGTCTTGAGTCAATTTTATTCAGTGCCCAAAGCTTTCCTTGGCAGATGTTTCTGGCATATCCAATATCCTTGAGGGCACCATTGCAAGTAGGCATCACCTCCATAGCTTCATAAAATGACCTCTTAGGGTCTTACTGCAGGAAATATGACCCTGCCTCACACTTCCTGGTTTCATTGGCTTTCTGAAACCTTGGTGCAAGGCTGTATGATTATCTCATTGCTGAATTCTGTGCATCTGAAAAAGCAACATGATGTGGAGGATGTTAAGTTAGGCTCCAGCTCCAGATGTAGTCTAGCCGCCTTGGACCACAGGTGCTGTGGCCTCTGTGTGCCGCCTTGACTGAACAGGAAAGTACTTCTCTAGAGTGTTTGCTGCATTTTACTCTAGAGCAGCAGTTCTTAACCTGTGGGTCCCGACCCCTTTAGGGGTCACCTGTCAAATATCCTGCATATCAGATAGTTACATTACGATTCATAATCATAGCAAAATCACACTTAGGAAGTAGCAATGAAAATAATTTTATGGTTGGGGTCACCATAACATGGGGTACAGTATTCAAGGATCGCAGCATCAGGAAGGGTGAGAACCACCAGTCTAGAGACTGCTTTTTAGGCATTGGCCATTCAAGTGAATGTTTTTCAACTGAGTTTTTAGTTTTATATCCTGGAGCCTTTCCTGGTAGGGTCTTGCTCTCAAGGCAATATATATACCATACAGGGTTTAAGGTTTTCCTTAATTGCACAGATTTCATTACACTTCTAGCCAGTTTGTCCAAACCTAACTGTCTTCAACTTTAAGGCAGCCATGTTCTTTTTCTTGTCAAACTGCATATTTACGTCCATAACTTTTTTTAAGGCAGGATCTCATTCATGTAGCCCATTCTGGCCTCGAACTAGCTATGTTGCTGAGGCTGACTTTGCCCTCCTGAGCCTCTTGGCTCTACCTCCCAAGTGTTAGGATTATAAGGATGATACCCAGTTAAAACTTCAACCTAGTTGATGCTCTTTTCTTCACCAAACTGTACATTTTCTATATCTTGTGTGTGTTTTGTGCTTTCTCAATGGATTGATGCAATAATAACCACAGTAAGTTATAACGATACTACAGCCTAGAAGTTATGCTGACTTCAGATTTCCTCCAAGCAACTTAGTCCATTTCTTTTAAATTCAGCATCACTCAAATGATCAGGTGGGCAGAAATGAGCCAGATTATTTTGCCAGAATATAAAACAAACGGCCTCTAGTCCTTGTACTTCGCTGAGATCTCTTTAACCAGGATTGTATTGTTCACATTTCTGTCTGTATTCTGTTACTGCACATTCCCACCAGAATATACTGTAAAGCTCTACTCCCGCACTCGAGGTCTTATCTAGCCAACAGGACCAAAGCCTTCCAAATTCTTCCTGCAAAGCACCTCAAAATGCCTACAGGTTTGTGTGATGAGATAGCATGCAATGACCCCACTTCTGGGTACCACCTTTCTTACTTTTCTCTTGTTGCTGTAACAGAATACCTGCCATGAGGTTTGTGTTGGGGATATAGTCCATCACAGCGGGCAAGGCATGACAGTGGGAATGTGAGGCAGCTGGTCATGAAGCGAAGAACACTGATGCCCAGCTTGCTTTTTCCTTTTGACCTGTGTATTCAGCCTGAGACCCCTGCCTGTATGACGGCGTTACCTACCCATGTTCAGGTGGTGAGGTAAACCTTTCTGGAAACTCCCTGAAGGGAGAGCATTGTCCAGTCCTTTTACAAAGGCTTAGAGATAGGGAGGGGCTTTGCTCCAGGCTTGGTCTTAAACTTGTAAAGTTCAGGGTTGAGACTTGATCTTTTCAGGTCAGGACATCACTACTGACTAAACCTACTGATAGTAAACTATTCTCTAGCACTCCAGCACTTCCTAAACATTTTCTTCCCAAAGTGGGAGAGGGAGGGAAAGAGAGCTCTAGGTTTTTCAACTGGATGCCAAGGCCAGTGGCTGCTTAGTGATTCATCCCCTAGATTCAGGCCTAGGTGCCATTCAGTTACCTTAAGATCCACACCCCACTTACGCAAAAGGTCTGTCTATTCAGGCTTCTTTATTTCTAGGGACAAGCCAGAATTTCCCCAGGACTTGCTGCCAGTCATGTGCCACTGCTCATGGCACATCATGTGTTGCTGCTGTACTACTAGGCTTCGCTAGACCCAAACTGCAGCTCCTTTCTGCCTTTGTACAATGTGGATAATGCTTCCTGCCACTTGGGTTGTGGTAAGGACAATTGAATGAGGTCACCTTTGTATCTGGCACCTGGCATGGGGCAAAGCACTCAGCTAATGTGAGTTCATCTTTCCTGCTTTTCCCTGCCTAGCTGCCCAATCTTGCTCCATCCTTGCTCCACTGTCCACATTGCCAGGCTCTGAGCATCTCTGGTGCTGAGGGGCAGCAATGACTTTCTCATCCACTTAGCAAGCATTTCTGGAGGTCTTGGGGTCTTAATGCTTTGCCCAAGTGCCAGCCTTAGTTGTCAAGGTAAGGTCTCTTTCTGTTTTACAAAGGCCAGGGAGTGTTCATCTGTTTTGCAGTCCCACTCATACTGTGTATGGTCGTGACCTATTTCTCTACCCCTCCCCTAATTTATCACGATAGAGACAAGTCTGATTCATTTCTCTGTCCTCATTGTTCAGCGTAGGGTGACTCATATTTTGGGAGATGATTAACTAGGAGCCCCTTTTCTCTTCTTGCCCTTTCTTCTGTCTTCCTCCCATACCTGGGAGGATGCTCTTTCCCTCTGCACTCTCCCTTTTATCAGTGTGGGGTTATAGTTAAACTTTTCTCTTCTGGACACCCTTGGACAGACTAGGCCTCATGGTTCTGGGAGATGGCTGTCAGTGTGAGCAAGGTTGACCTAGCTAGTGTACTAGTGCACAGCCTCCAGGGTGGGAGGAGCGCCTGGGCTGCTGGAAGGTTGTACACCAACAGGGAAGCACATTAAAGGCTTCCGGTGCCTTTGTCATCTCTGCAAATGAAGTCACACCTTCCCGGTGTGGGGGCCCCGAGGGTGGGGCTGCCCACGTCTTCCCTTGTCCCTCTTCATCTTCTGCCTAGCCACTCACCTAGGGCTTTTTGACGTATCTCCATTGTACATCATCTCTTTATGCTGGCCTCTTCCCCTCTTAGGTTTAGTGGTCACCTCACCATATATGTTATTCCAGAGCCTCTTTAGGTCCTGCCAAAAGTCCTGAGTTCTTGACAGATGTGTCAAGTACACCAAATGCTTCCCATTTTTATAACTGGTATGACAAGTTTAGGCAGCTTCCTACAACCAGGAACCAGTGCAGTAATGGAGCTGGCTGGGTTGAAAACCGGGGCTTTTCTACAGATGGAGGTCCAGGACAGCCAGGACTACACAGAGAAACCCTATCTCCAACAACCAAAACCACAACAAAAAGAAAACCAGGGCTTTAGCCCTCCAGACACTCTGCCCACTCTGCCAGTGATCTCTCTGTGTTTTTAGGGAATGGAGCATACCCATTGCCTGTAGTGGGCTACAAAAATGGCCTTTTGTAGTCATCTTTAGCAGAGATCCTCTAAGTCCCTAGGTAGGGTCATGTCCCCTAGGAATAGACTTCATATTCTGTAGTACAGCCCTGTTGCTGGGTCAAGTTATCTGCTACTGGCAGCCAGCAGAGGGCGTGAGGAGCCTGAGAAAGATCTGCTTCTGCTTCATTTTGAAATGGAAATGTCTTAGGCTGTCAAGGTCATTATTATTTTAATTTGGAAGTATGGGTTTGTATAGGTTCAGTTAACCAACCCTTTGGGATCCAATGTAATTTGGAATTGTGAAAATATGCAGACTTTGGAAAAGTCTCCTGGTGTTTAGACTTTGTGTTATAGAACACTTTAGCAGAGGCTGGAGAAGTACCTTATGGTCAAGTGCCTGAATGTTTCTGCATGAAAATATTTGAATCTTCACCCTCAAGTAGGGTGTCTGGGTATATGTCGGTTCTGTTCAGGTTATGATGGGACATGAATTAGATTAAGACTTTGGGTTTTCTGTATTTTTTCAAGTCTCTTGATGTTCAGAGCATCTAGGAATTTGGAATTTTGGATGAAGAATTGTATATCTTTATTGGGAAAGGGGGTTAAGAAAAATCACCTATAGCACGAATACTTAGAATTATATTTATTGTCTACTTTTTTTCTGTTTTGTACTATATATATGTTTGTATACATATGTATGCAAGAGACTGTGTACCTGTATATATAAATATATTTGGACACACTTGAAATCATACTTGGTTCTCTTTCTGCCTTACACAGTATTTCTTAGAATTTCCCAGATGTTTATAGGCTCAAGATCTCCATTTTAGCTAGTTATTCTCTTCAGCATCTCCCCTGGGTCAAACTTCTTGATAGAGAACCACATTCTGCATCTAGGCACTTACGGAGTGTATGCCTCTGACTGCCTGGGCCAGGTCTTGTAATATCTAGAGCAGGGATCTGAAAGCAGATGAAATTTCCAGGGGATCTGGGGCCTCTCTGGGATTAAGTCTTGATCTTGTCCAGTGACTGAATCTCTTGCTTTGTAGTCAGAGTAGTCAAGAAGGACTGTGAATTTCCCAGTATCCTTTTTGCCAATCATCTGGTCCTCTCAGGAATTGAGGGCAGGACCCTGGGGAGGGGGTACAGCCTTTCCTGGGTAACAGGTTTCCCTGTTGCTGACCTCCGGCTCTTTCCTCTAGCAGGAACACTGGTTTGAAAAGGCCTTACGGGACAAGAAAGGCTTCATCATCAAGCAAATGAAGGAGGATGGTGCCTGTCTATTCCGGGCTGTAGGTGAGTATCTGCCTTGGTCATGCAGGCTGGGGGACTTAAGGATATCTCTGAGCTGTGTCCCAGTTGTCAGTAGTAGCCCCTGAGACAGGATTGAGGCATAGTTAACTAGTTGGTATTTTAGGATATCCAGGCATGAATCCATTGTTAGTGTTTGGCCTCTGGTCTTGGATTGTGTTGAGTGAATAAAATTATAGCAATAGTAATGATAAAGTGACATCACTTAGAGACTGACACTACTACTAACACTACAGGAAACCTGTCTGTCTGTCTATCTTTTTTTGTTTGTTTTTCGAGACAGGGTTTCTCTGTGAGGTCCTGACGGCCTTGTAGATCAGGCTGGCCTTGAACTCAGAGATCTGCCTGCTTCTGCCTCCCAAGTGCTGGGGTTAAAGGGCTGAGCCACCACCACCTGGCATGGAAACCCTTTTATTATCCCACAATTTAGGTGAACGTGGGGACTGATGTTGCACTTCTACTTGTCAGATGAGAAAAGTGTCTCAGAAATGGGGAGTGACTTGCCCAGGGTTACACAAGAAGTATGATAGTCAGGACTTTATATCTGAGTTAGCCACATCACATTGTTGTCACTTTGGTCACCCAGAGTTTTCTGTGCTGTGGTCTGTTGGGGAAGGTCTCTATCTGTGCTTGTGCCTGTGTGTGTGAATTTGGGTGTGGTGAAGCACACCTTTAATCCCAGATTGCCGGAGGCAGAAGCAGGGGGATCTCTGAGTTCAAGGCCAGCCTGGTCTACAGAGCAGGTTCCATGCCAGCCAAGGAAGGATATATTTGTCTTATGACACACCCCCAAAAATCTAGATCTTTAAAAATTTCTGTATTGGGTTTTTTTTTCTTTTAGCTTGCACAAATGTAGAGAAAATAGTGAACCCTTTCAGATGCAATCATCTAGCTTCAAAAGTCATTAACACAGCTGAGTGGTAGTTGTGCAAATTCATTGTTTGTGTTTGTCCTTTTAAGGGGCCTGCCACCCAGCTGCCAAATAAATCACTCACACAGGCTTCTTCTTTATTATGAATGCCCAGCCTTAGCTTGGCTTGTTGCTAGCCTTAAGCTAACTTAAATTATCCTGGTTACCTTTTGCTTCTGGGCCTTTTCCTTTTCTTACTTCTTTATATCTTACTTTTACTCCATGAGTTGCTGTATAGCTGGGTGGCTGTCCCCTGATGTCCTCCTTCTCTGACTGCTGATTCTCCTCCTCCCAGATTTCTCCTTCTCTTTATCTTCTCTGCCTGCCAGCCTGGCCTATCTCTCTTGCTTCACTATTGGCCATTTAGCTCTTTATTAGCCCATCAGGTGTTTTACACAGGCACAGTAAAACAGCTTCACAGAGTTAAACAAATGCAACATAAACAAAAGTAATACACCTTAAAATAATATTCCACAAGCCGGGTGGTGGTAGCACACACCTTTAACCGCAGCACTCAGGAGGCAGAGCCACGCGGATTCCCGAGGCCAGCCTGGGCTACAGAGTGAGTTCCAGGAAAGGCGCAAAACTACACAGAGAAACCCTGTCTCAAAAATAAAAACAAAAACCTTTCCAACACAATCTTTAATCTAGGAGGCAGACGCAGGCTGGTATCTGTGAGTTCAAGGCCAGCATGGTCTACAGAGAGAGTTCTAGGACAGCCAGGACTGCTATACAGAGGAACACTATTTTGAAAAAAACTACACACACACACACACACACACACACACACACACACACACACACACACACACACACACACACACAAGTCATTTAACACATAGATAGCCTTACTTTATAACTACCCTGCCCACTCTTTCTCTCTCCCCTGAAACAGTATTTTTACAGTATAACTTTTGACACAGGATCGTTTTATTCATAAATATTTCTGTATGTTTCATTAACCGATATATCTGTATTGGTTTCTGTCTTTTTAACACAAGCAAAGTACTGCTGTCACAACTAGCAAAATTAAATTTTTTTCCTTTTTTGAGACAGTGTCTCATTCTCTAGCCCAAGCTAGCCTGAAACTTGGAATAATCCTGCTCCAGCCTCCTAACAGCTAAGATTATAAGGGTGATCCACTATGCACAGCTAAGAATTAGTATTTTTTTAAAAAATTCATTTATTTATTATATACAGTGTTCTTCCTGCATGTATGCTTGCAGGCCAGAAGAGGGCACCAGATCCCATTATAGATGGTTGTGAGCCACCATGTGGTTACTGGGAAATTGAACTCAATCTCTCGAAGAGCAGTCAGTGCTCTTAACCTATGAGCCATCTTGTCAGCCCAGAATTAGTTATTTTTTTGAGAGTGTCTGTCTCTGTTAGTCTTGGCTGTTCTAAAACTGTCTATGTAGACCAGGTTGGACTCAAACTTTGAGATCCTCAGTAGCACACATCTTTAATCCTCTGCTGGGATTAAAGTTGTGTGCTAATGTGCCAGGCTGGAATTAGTAACTTCTTTTCTTCTTCTTTTTTTGTTTTTGTTTTGTTTTGTTTTTCTTTTTTCGAGACAGGGTTTTAGTGCCTGTCCTGGATCTGGCTCTGTAGACCAGTCTGGCTTCGAACTCACAGAGATCCGCCTGGCTCTGCCTCCCCGAGTGCTGGGATTAAAGGCATGTGCCACCACCGCCTGGCTAGTCATTTCTTTTTTTTCCCCCCAAGACAGGGTTTCTCTGTGTAGCTTTGCGCCTTTCCTGGAACCCCGCTTTGGAGAACAGGCTGGCCTCGAACTCACAGAGATCCGCCTGGCTCTGCCTCCCCGAGTGCTGGGACTAAAGGCGTGCGCCAACACCGCCCGGCTTAGTAATTTCTTAATACTACTGTCTACTAAGCCTGAGCTAGATCTTTGAGTCCCTTGTGGCTATGAATCTTTGACCAAACAAGTAGTTGTGAAATCCCGTACCACTCAAAGGGAAATAAGAGTGTAGCCTGTTCTCTTCCCACACCAGTGGTTCTGTCTTCCAGGGAAAATGGCTGGGAATCAAAGCTCTGCCTTTTAGTTCTAGCTGCAGTTTATAACTGCTGTGTGGGTCTTAGGCTGTTTCCTCATCTGTGAAATGGTGGTGCTCTCCAGGGCTCCTTGACTTCTTTCTAGGTCTGTTGTTAGTTTCTGGGTGACCCCCATGTCTGGTATAAGCTAAACTGGATCAGATACCACTGCCGGGCAACTGGCTACTCTTCTTTCTGGACCCTCTTTCATTAGCTGAAGAATGGCTTAAAGGATTCTACTTTTGTTTTTTTTTTTTTTTTGTTTTTTTTTTTTGTTTTTTTTTTTGGTTTTTTCAGACAGGGTTTCTCTGTGTAGCTTTGCTCCTTTCCTGGAACTTTGTAGACCAGGCTGGCCTTGAACTCACAGAGATCCGCCTGCCTCTGCCTCCCAGGTGCTGGGATAAAAGGCGTGCACCACCACCGCCCGGCAGGATTCTATTTTTGCTATGGATTGATTTACTTTGATAAGTGTCTCAATGCTTGATACACAGTAGGTCATCCTGGACTAGTACCACTGGTAAAGCCTGGCTGCTGTTCTCAGTTGTGTCTCAGAGCCAGAACTATTTGTGGAATGGCTGGGACAAATGGTTGCTTACCTTCTACCAAGCAGAAACTATTCAGGTAATGGTTTCCGTTGGTTTGGAGAAAAATCCCAACTTTCCTACCTCTCTGGCTGGAAGTCATCTTCTCTCTGGGATATTTACTAGAGAAGGACCTCGGTTTGAAGGTATCTTTGGAATAAAAGGAAGGCAGAAAATGAAAAGGTGAGGACCTGTTAGTTTCTAGGCCCTGTATTAACCTCGGGCTGCATGTCGGATAAGCAAGATTACTGTTGGGCATCTGGCCTCAGATGTTCACTGAGGCAGCTGGGGGCTGTTGACCTGGTATGAATAGTAACCCACATCAAGAGCAATTTTTTTTTTGTATGTGTGTCTATCTAGCTCCCCCCTCCATTGGGGCCTTCCAGTAAGGGGCCCAAAGCATACAGGAAGAGCTGACCACAGCAGGTTGAAGGCCTTTCCTTATCAGCACTATGGCTACACATTTCCCCTGACTGGGCTGCCCTCAGCTTTTCTCTGTAAAACCTCAGGAGTCCTATGGCCTCTCCCCTGAAGTACGCGGCCCCCGGTCTCTAGGCCTCCTAGAGGTTTCCCTGGTGCAATGTACACAATACATGTGCCGGGCAAGGGGACTTTGCCCCCAGGCTTTCCGTTGTCCCCCGGTTTCTAGCCTAGCGTATACAGGGACAGATGGCCATCATCTTCAGCTTTCTGCAAAGGCCTGCAGGCTTTAACTTCCTACCGTGTCGTAAATAGTCGAGGGAACACGAAATGGAGAGTTAGAATTGAGTGGGCTGCACATCTGGTACCTTGTTGTTGTTGCCCGACCCTCCTGTGTGCTGCACACTCTTTCTTCTGTGTGCTCCAGGCCCTCCTGAAAGGGTTCAGTCAGTAGCCCATGGAGTAGATGGCTGGAAGCTCTGAAGAGAAGGCAGGAGGTGGAGCTCAGTAGTGGAGGAGCACTTGCCTAGCATTCAGGAGGCCCTGGATTTGATGGCCAGCACCACCAGGGATGGAGAGGGAAGTGACAGTGGTAGAGTTGGGTGGGAACCTTCAGATGCCCAAAGGATGGCCCTAGCTTGGTGCTTCTCAACCTGTGGGGCATGACCCCAGCGTGAGAAATGACTGTTTCATAGGAGTCACCTAAGACCATCAGAAAACCGATATTTATTTACATTATGGTTCATAACAGTAGCAAAATTTCAGTTAGGGAGCAGCAATGAAAAGAATTGTATGGCTGTGGGTCAACGCGACCTGAGGAACTGTATTAAAGGGTCGCAGCATCAGGAAGGGTGAGAACCACTACTTCCAGCTTCTCAGTTTGTCTGTTCTTTGACCTCTCTGGACCTCCCTTCTTCCGGCTAGAAGAATTTATTCTTCCATTGGTGAGAATTTTGAGCAGGTGCTTTTCTGTCCTTTGTTTGGCCACTGACATCTGAACAGCACTTTTGAACCAGTATCCATTGCTTGTACCCATTTCTCCCTGGCACCTCCTCTAGAGAGTCGTGAGCATCCGTGAAGTCTTGGGTGGAGGTGGGTTCCTGTGGTCCACCTGCCCTGCTGTGCTCAGCTAACCTCCCTCCTAGAAACATGAGCCTCGCTCCTTTTCCTCCATCTGCCTTTGACTCAGCAGAAACATCTAACCCTGGCCATGGCAGGGATGCTGACCTTTGGGCCAAGTAGAAGCTACATAGATGTGTCTGCATGGGCTTCAGGACAGAGTAGCTGGCACTTGGTGCTATGGCCCAGAAATATTAGCCAGATCCACTTCTTTTGTTGTTTTGGTCTTGGACCATGGATCATCAACACTGGGAAGGATGGCTCTTAGATAATTTGTAAGATTTTTTATTATTGTTTGTTTTTTGAGGCAGAGACTTACTCTAGCCCTGTCTAACCTAGAACTTTCTTGGAGACCAGGTAGCCTTGGCCCTTGAACTTGTGACACGCTTCCTGTCTCAGACATATTGCCATCATGCCTTGTTGTTTAGTTTTGACAACTTTTTGGGTTTGTTTTTGTTTCTTGAGACAGGGTTTTTTTTTGTGTGTAGCATAGGCTGTCCAGGAACTCACTCTGTAGACCAGGCTAGCCTTGAACTCAGAGATACGCCTACCTCTAGCCTCCCAAATTCTGGGATTAAAGGCATATGCCAACTCTTTGGCCTTAGATTTGACAGCTTTATAAAATGAGAAACTGAGGCCTCACAAGAAGGCCAGGACCCTGTCTTTATCTAGGTCACTCAGCCAATGTCAGAACAGCCGTGTTTGAGATTGTATCAAGACACAGGAGATTTCTCTGTGCTATTTCCTGTACAACTTTCTCCATTGACCTCTCTGTGCTCAGCATCTTTGTGTTTTCCAGTTTCCCATGGGAATCCTCAAGCAGAAAAGTATAGACCTCAGATTGGGTCTGAGGTCATGTGTCTTGCCCATAGTTTGTACCCAGTGGAACAGTTGGGTGTACATACCATAGTTCTTGTTATGGGGGTGGGGGGGATATTTTCCTGGCTCTTTTCCTTAGTGCGGCCAAGGTTCCCACAGGAGCAGGACAGTAGAGAGCAGACTAGGTTACTGTTGCCCCTTGCTGCTGTGTGTACCCACATTTGTGTGCTTTGTTTTTAGGTTCTTCACAAAAGCTAAGCTTCCTTTATTAAACATAGCATGTGTGTGTGTGTGTGTGTGTGTGTGTGTGTGTGTGTGTGTGTGTGTGTGTGTGTGTATGTACATGTACAGCATAGTATGTTTATATGGAGGTCAGAGAAAAACTTGCGGGAGTCTGTTATCTTCTTCCTTCCTCCAGGTGGGTTCTAGGATCGAACTCTGGTTGTCAGGCTTGGCAGCAGGTGCCTTTACCTCTTGAGCCATCTGCATAGCCTCCAAACTTCCTTTTTGCTCTTTAGCAGAACTTAATGGTAGGGAAGCAATCAGACAACAACCTGAGGAGTACGTGGTTCCCAGGTCCCTCCAACGCAAGGGAGGACCATGTATTTACTGCCCTTTAGAAAGAATCTGAGCCAGGAGGTGGTGGCACACACCTTTAATCCCAGCACTCAGAGGCAGAGGCAGGCGGATCTCTGTGAGTTCGAGGCCAGCCTGGTCTGTAGAGTGAGATCCGGGACAGCCAGGGCTACACAGAGAAACCCTGTCTCAAAACAAACAAACAAATCTGGACTTGAACTGGTAAAGTGAAATGGTTCCGTCAGTAAAGGTGCTTGTTGCTGAGCCTGGCAACTGGAGTTCAATCCATAGGAGTCATGTGATGAGAGGAGAGGACAGACTCCCACAGGTTGTCCTCTAATCTATACATGTGCTTGGGCATGCAAATGTGCAAAATAGATAGTAAATGTAATGATAAAGTCATAAAAGAAAAGTAGGGACGGGGCTCAGTAGTTAAGAGCACTTGCCACTCTTGCAAGTGGGAACCCAGAGTGGCTCGCAACTCTCCTTAACTCTCTAGTTCCAAAGGATCCAGTGCCCTCCTCTCCTGTTTGTGGGCATCAGGTATGCATGTGGCACACATGTAGATGCAGGCAAAACTTATCAACGTACAGTAAGATAATATTTGTTGCAGGTGTGGGGCAGAAGACTCGCTCTCTGTCTTGCTTCTTTCTCCTTGTAAGTGGGGGCAAATGCAGGTTACATTTTAGGGCAGCAGAGAGAAGATGAAAGAAGTTTGTTAGAGGTGTTGGTCATTCCTCTCCTACCTCTCCCTAGCAAAGGCTGGGAAGGAAGTGGCACGGGTTCCTGAATACGCGCAGCCTCACAACTTGTCTAATCTTCAGTCTTTCCTGATTGGTGACAAGGGCAAGGACTCGCTGTATGCCGTGGTTCTGTGTTGTGGAATTGGTCATGTGGGTATTTAGTCTCAAAGGGTTCAGTCTTTTGGAGGCTCTGCAGGCTGCATGTGGGTCCATATGTGCACTTGTATGTGAGTATCTTTGTACGTTCAGAGAAAGCAAAGTCATGTGGTGCCTGGGGAGGAAAGTTGGTGTTGGATCTGGAGAAGTGTGCACTCCCTGGTACTTGTTATCCTCCCCTTATTCCAACTGATTCCTTGTGCTAGCGGGGAGCCTGGAGTAGACAGGATCAAGGCTAGCCCTTGGCGAAGTAAGGTGGCTGCTGGCCATGAGGTGTGTGTGGGGGTGTCACCAGATGTTGGTGCCTTCCCGGGAACCTTGGACAGCACATAGGTGACGACTGTGTGATCCTGAACTCACGGTGCTCTTTCTGTGTCAGCGCTCCTCCGTCCTGGCTGACCTTGCCTTTGGCTTTGGGTGAGGTGCAGAGGAGTTGTCTCAAAGTCTGGAGTAGAACTAATGATAGAGTACTATGCTGCGAATGTGTGGGCCCTGCTTAGAAAGGGACCAGAGGTGGAATAGAGTGGGGGAATCCCCTTCCAGCTGGACCCTGGAAGAGGAAACCAGGTGCATATGGCCAAGTGCAGTGTTAGCAAGAGGAGGACTTTCAGTTTCTGTCAAAACAGTTTCTCTGAATTCCCCCTGCATTTATGGGTCCAGTGGGCCATTCTTTCTCCCACCTTGGGCCCCCCACAGGGAAGTCCATCCTGGCCCCCATATGCTAATCTGGGAGGAGGAGGAGTTTTCCTAAGGACAGAAGTGGTAAGGCTAGGAAAATTAGAAAAGCTAATTCATCTTATGATGTGCTTTGCCTATAACATTGAAGGTTTTTTCCTCTCGATAGGGAGGTACTGTGTGTGTTTCCTTGGTCTAGAAATGCATGTTTTATTCCATGTTAATAATTACAAAATTAAGGTATATGCTGGGTATGGTGTTATATACTTAGAATCCTAGCACTTGGAGGCCAGAGAAGGTGGATTGTTGTGAGGTTGAGGCCAGCCTGGGCTACATAGAGTACTATTCCAGCCAAGTGTCTAAAACTAAAAAAAAAAAAATGAAGGACCATCTTACAGTCAGTGTGAGGTCAGTGTGAGGTTGTGCCTTACAAAAGCTGGGATGAGTCTCTGTACAAGAACTGTGACTTGCCTGGACCTAAGGACCCTCACAGGAAGCCAGCATTACTGTTGGACTGGACTTTGGTTGTCAGAGTTTTGACCAAAGACTGGATTCTGTAGAGAGCTAGCAGTGCTTGTAATTGAAGGGATACCCCTCCTTTCTGCATTGGGGCTTTCCTCTGGCAGAGGAAGTGCAAGAGAAATGAGGAAGGCCTTAATAAGCAGTTCTCGGAGCATTCGGGCTGACTGGTGGGTAGCTTGCAGTGTGATAGGAGTTGCTGTCCTCATGACAAATGGAATGAATGCCTGTGTTTTGTTTGGTTGGTTTGGGTTTTGTTTGGTTGTTTGGTTTGATTTTTTGAGACAGGGTTTCTACATAGCTCTAGTTGTCCTGGAACTCATTTTGTAGCCCAGGCTGGCCTTGAACTCAGAGAGCCTCTTGCCTCTGCCTCCTGAGTGCAGGGATTAAAGGCGTGCATCGCACCCCTGGCCTGAAGTGCCTGTTTCTGATCACTGCTTATGTATGCTTCAGGTACTTGACAAACCTCCCCCTGTAATGCCATCCTCATACTGGAGATGGAACCTAGCTAGCACCCCATGTTCTTTCTCCCAGATACATTCCCAGCCCTCTATAGTCCTTATAATGCCATTTTCAGTGGAAGAAGAGTTACTGTCCCCACTTTATGAATGAAGACATTTCAACCCAGAGATGAAAGGCTAAGAGGTGGCATGAACTTTCTGCCAGAAAAAGGCAAGATAAAGAAAAGAGACCCTGTCACCCCCCCTTCCCCAAATCTAGCCTCTAGCTCTGTACCTTCTGTAGGAGATCCATACTCCCCATTATCTCAGCCCAGCTCACTGAGCCCGGTAGGCCACCCCTATTTAACCCTTTCACCCCTCTCTTAGTTCCTGTTTATGGCAGCTGCAGAGTGCGCTGCCTCCAAGCTTAGCCTACAGAAATAGCTCCTCCAGCAGCCCGGGCAGCCACAGCAGCCTCTGTGGTCCTGGCTTCTAAGAAAGGCAGCAGCGGCCCCCACCCCCCACCCCTAGCTAGTATGCAGGACATGTGACTTGCTGGAAGTGCTTGAAGGGGGAGTGTGGCCACAGAAGCCACATCCTTGTTTACATCAGTGAAGGGGCTACCCCTTCCTGCCTTCACAGCCCCTTCTCCTCCACTCCTCAGATAGCTGCACCTCTGGGATGACTTGAGGCTGTTGTAGCTGCCCACTTTGTAGCTGCGAGCAGCCTTTGTTTCCATACCGTGCAGAACCCTTGTGGAGGGGTCAGAAGGCAGTGAAGACCTCTGGCAGGTCTGCAGAGAAGGACCGGCAGGCCTGGCTGATGGGCATGTTCCCATTCCTAGCATCCCTTTCCCTGTGCGCCAAGGGGAGCCCATCAGAGCCGTGAATCTCCCTCTGGGGAAACACGGGGAAATTCCCTTTTCAAGGCAGCCAGTGAAGTCAGGCTTGCCTAATCTTCAGACCCACATTATGGCAGAAGAGACTCCTGCTTCCATGCCTCAGCCTACATGGCTGCTTAGCAAACTAGACCCAATTTCTTTTGCTATATATATATATATATATATATATCAGGTTCTGAGCTGGCGGTGGGCTTTACACTTCCTGTCCACAAGAGGTCTACAAGGCCATACCTATCTGGTAGCCAGAGAGTCACTTGTCTCTGCTTACCTCACTGGTTACTGTCTGGCAGAACTTAAGTGTTTTTCTTCCTTTTCTTCTGTTTAAAGTTCTAATCATAGCTAGGTGGTTTGAAAAAGCAAAAAAAAAAATTCTCATAATGGTGGGGGCATAGTGGCTTTTTTTATTTTGGTGGTGGTGGTGGTGGTGGTGGTGGTGGTAGGCATTGAATGTAGAGGTTTGGTTTGGTTTGGTATAGAGTCTCGCTATGTGATCTAGGCTGTCTTTGACCTTAGCACTTGTTTTGACTCTCAGTCTTGATTATAGGTGTGTGATACCCTCCTTTTTCACTTTTTTTTTTTTTTGTTTTTTTGAGACAGGGATTCTCTGTGTAGCTTTGTGCCTTTCCTGGAACTCACTTGGTAGCCCAGGCTGGCCTTGAAATCACAGAGATCCGCCTGCCTCTGCCTCCCAAGTTCTGGGATTAAAGGCACCACCACCCGACTTCTTTTTTTACTTTGAATTTACAGAGGCCCTCCTTACTTGTTGAGGAGACATCCAGTTTGACATTGTCACCATAGTTACCTTTAATAAGCCAGACTTGCCCCTTAACTTCAGTGTCCTCAGGTAAACATTGAGAAGGAAGTATGGAATAGGTGGTTCCTGGGGCTGCTTACAGGACTTAGGTTGTTGGTTTGTCTAAGGGACAAATTCATTTGCCAGAAATACCTCTGATGTGGCTGGACTATTCCTTTTAGAGCTTTCTGTTATTACATTTTTATTTATTGGTAGGTGTGGAGATTGTGGTGGCATGCCACAGGGCACAATGTAGAGGTCAGAGGACAACTTGGGGAGTTGGTTCTCTCCTTCAAACATGGGAGTCTCGGGCATCAGGCTTGGAGGAAGAGCCTTCATCCACTGAGCCATCTTGCTGGCCCTTGACTGTACAGAACTTACCTGTACACCTTATATTCCCTCATTCTTCAACATTGTCTGACCTTGTTCCTTTTTTTTTTTTTTTTTGGCGACAGGGTCTCATGTAGCCTAGGTTGGCCTTGAACTTACTTTGTGGCTGCAGATAGATGACTAGAATCTTCTGGACATTCCACTTGCACATCCTTAGGGCTGGGATGAGAGGCATGCACCAGCACACCGGGCTTGTGTGTGCATGTTGAGCACATCTTCAGCCCTTGCTTGCCATTTGTCACACAAAAATGAAAGAACGGTCTGGGGCTTGGTGTAGCAAAGGGAGTTTCCCTAGTTCCTCAGCCCATCCTTCCCTTAGTAAGTGATGCTCTGTGACTCCGACTCTTGTGCTGACAGCTCTGACCCCATCCTCTCCTTTCTTTTGTCCCCGCAACCCTAGCTGACCAGGTGTATGGAGACCAGGACATGCATGAAGTTGTGCGAAAGCATTGTATGGACTATCTGGTGAGATCCTGGGGAGGCCTTGGCACAGGAGGGTAGGAAGAGCTCCTTTGCACACAGTCCTTAATCTTTCAATCTGTTCCACAGATGAAGAATGCTGACTACTTCTCCAACTATGTCACAGAAGACTTCACCACCTATATCAATCGGAAGAGGAAAAACAACTGCCATGGGAACCACATTGAGATGCAGGCTATGGCAGAGATGTACAACCGTCCTGTGGAGGTGTATCAATATAGCACAGGTACTTCTGTAGTGGGTAGGTGAGGGGCTAATGGTGCCTCATCAGAGCCAACCATACTGGGTCCCCTGTGGATGCTCCCTCCTTCTCTTTCTCTGCAGAACCTATCAACACATTCCATGGGATCCATCAAAATGAAGATGAACCCATCCGTGTCAGCTACCACCGGAATATCCACTATAATTCAGTAGTGAATCCTAACAAGGCCACTATTGGTGTGGGGCTGGGCCTACCATCCTTTAAACCAGGGGTAAGTGGGTCCCTGTCCCATGGGTATTTGCTAGATACAGAGTGTTGGTTCTGCCCTTAGCCCACAAAGCGTCCTCTCTCCTCTTTGAGTCTCCCCTGAACTCTGAGCTGTATAAAAATTAGTGAGTTACTGTTGATCAGAAGTCATTCTATGCCAGGCGGTGGTGGCGCACGCCTTTAATGCTCTTCCTCCTGAGTGCTGGCATTAAAGGCGTCCATAAAAGCATCTTATGCTTGTTGAGAGTGGCCTTTTAGGATACCTTGGACTGGATATCCAGGCTTTCACCTGGATCTTCTCCAAGTGCATAGCAGTTAGAGACAGTTGAGGGCACAGACTTGGAATGGCCCTGACCCACACACAGCTTAGTGGAATGGACCCTAGGGGCGGCTTGGATAGATAGGTTGGGCCAATACTGCACAGGCATGGGACCTAGTAAGTATCAAAAGATGGCATTTCATTTTCCCAGCATCTACTGGCAGATAATCATTCATTCTCATAGTTTCTCTCCTCTCATCTTCCCTATTCTTTCCTCCTTCCTTTCATCTTGTCCCCTGACCTTCCCTTTCCCCCTCCTCCTAAGCTGCTTTTCTATTCCTCACCCTCCTCTCCACCCCCTCTCCTCCCGCTTCTCTGTCTTCCCTCTACCCCTCCTGGGGATTTTGAAATCCTCTATTCAGGTTTCACTTCCTACAAACAGAAGGTGGTCCTGCCTCATCTTAAGAAACACTCTAGCATTAACATACCCTCCAACCCTGGGAGGGGTGGGGGGAGGGGGTTGTTTTGCTCTTCAATAAATTTTAGAAAAGGTTTAGATTTACAGAATGATTGTGAGAATATTAGCGTTTCCATATGCCACATTATGATTAGCATTAATAGAGTACATTTGCCATCATAACAAATCAGTATTGATACATTAAGTAAAGACCACATTTTATTCACATTTTCTCAGTTTCTTCCTGATGAACCTTTTCTGTTCCAGGATCCTATCCAGGATGCTATCTCATATTTAATTGTCCCCTTTGACTTTTTGTGGCTTGAACAAATTTTAAAGAATTTCACTGTTTTTGTTCTGATTTGTTGACCCACTCTGTAGTTTTATCTTTTCTAGAATGTCATATATTGGGAATTATGCAATATGTATGTAGCTTTACCAGAATGGCTCCCACACACACACCATTTAATACTATTTAAGTAAGATTCATCACCGGGCAGTGGTGGCACACACCTTTAATCCCAGCACTCGGGAGTCAGAGACGAACAGATCTCTGTGAGTTCGAGGCCAGCCTGGTCTACAGAGCGAGATCCAGGACAGGCACCAAAACTACACGGACAAACCCTGCCTCGAAAAAACAAACAAAAGAGATTCATCTATAACTTTTCCTGACTTGACTGTTTATTTCCTTTTTTTTAAAAATCTAAATGTTTAAAAGTTTCTCTAATTAATAGACTTAATTGTTGAAAAATTTGTTTTACATTTATCTATTTCGGGTAGGGTCTGTGGAGGTCAAAGAACAACTTGTAAGAGTCACTTCTGTCTATAGGCTTTAAACTCAGGTCATCAGGCTTGGCACAAGCACCCTTATTACCTGACCTATCTTGCCAACCTTCAGAATAGTTTTCTGTGTCCAGAGTTTCCATCTAGTCCTTTCCTCCCAAGGCGCAGAGACTCTGGTACATTTGTTAGTGTTTGACCCAGTGTTAATACATTCCTATTAACCTGCCTCATCCTTCCTCTTGTTTTGATGATCTTGGGAAGTTTAAGGAGTACTGTTCAAAAGTATTACAGGGGAATTCTCTTTCTGAATGTCGTTCTCATTATTTAAGCCCAGATGAAGGACTGTTCTCGGCACATATTAGGGATATGTGTATCCAGAGCACATGTTAGGAATAAGATCATGACTGTGGATATTGTCTTTGGTCATCTGGCAGAAGTAGTGTTAAGTTTCCCACCTTTTGAATACTGTACTGTTGAGGAAGGAAATCACACCTAAGGAATGAGGATTATAGCTGTCTCCCTGAAATTATGTTAACCTAAACACAGAGAGTTATTGCTGATGTCTCTAGTTAAGATCCCCCCCACCACATTCCTCATTCTTGCCTCCTTTCCCTTTTCCTGAGTAAATTCCCACTTTAAAGTTGAAAAACTTTCCCCACCACCCACCAGTCATTTACATGACTGTTATTTACGAATTCGTGTATAAGCTGGGGCAGACTCATTAACTGGACCCCCTGGAGTCCAGTGATAAGCACAGTTCTTTTTATGTTTAGTGTTACTGATTCTATTCATTTCCTAAGTGCCCGAGGCCACCACCTGCTTGTCCTTGAATACATTTGTAAGATGGTTTTGTCACTTGGAGCCTCACTTCTTAACCGATCTTTAAAAAGCGATTAGCATACATTAAGGATTAGTCTTTGTTTTGTAAAGTTCCTTGGATTTTGACCGAGGCATAACAACAAAGTGCATCTATCTTGGGCACCTAATCATTCAAACAGTTTTAGCCCCTGAAGGTTCCCCTCTCTTTCTTTCCTCTCCAGCCAACTGATCCTTTATTGACTCTGTTTTTGCCTATTTCAGAAAGTCACGTAATTGGAATCATAGTGAGTAGCCTTTTCAAAATGCTGCTTTCAGGTAGCAGTATGCATTAAGGTTCATCCATGTTTTTTCACGGCTTGTTAGCTATTTTCTTATCACTTACTGGTCCATTTGTGGAGGCACACTGTTTGTTTAATCATTCACCTATTGAAAGATACCCTTGGTTGCTTCCAGGTTTTGATGATTATTAATAAAGCTTCTGTAAACTGCTGAAAGCTTCTGTAAACTGCTGTGTGCAGGTTTTTGTGGGAAGTTAAATTTTATGATTAGTTGTATTGCTATCTGGAAGCAAGATTTCGGGATTACAAAACTATACTGTGATTTGTAAGCAACTGCCAGACTTTGTATGAAGCGGGCTAATGTGTGTGTGTGTGTGTATTCATCACAATAAATGAAAGTTCACTTTCCCAGGAATTGGTCTTCCTACTTTTTTGTATTTTAGCCATTCTTGGGATTTTTAGGTTTACTTGAATTGATAACAATGTGTTGAGCATTGTTTTAGTACTCTACCCCTGAGCTATATCCCCAGCCTGAGGATCTTTGACATATGTCCATTTGCTATCTCTGTATCTTTCTCTGTAGTTAGATTGCTTACCTACTTTCATTTTTGTTATTTTGTAGTGCTGGAAATTAAATTAGGTTTTTGTATATGCACTCTTTATCACTGAGCTGGACCATATCTGCCTAGTTTTAAATTGGCTCAATCTAACATTTTCATACATACATTTCCCCCAGTATGCTTCATGATAGAAAACTATGTTGTACATCATTACTTAGCACACGTGCACTTATGTATGTTTTGTGTGTGTGTGTGTGTGTGTGTGTGTGAAAATGATGTTAATTTGCTGGGGGCATGGTAACACATGCCTGTAATCCTTGTATTCCAGAAGCAGAGAAAGGAGAATTGTGAATTCAAAGCTAACCTGAACTGCATCCCGAGCCATTGTTTTTTGGGGAAACAACATTAACGAAAACTTTATGAAGCAGTGTTTACACTTAATCCCTGAAATATACTTTGATGTTCTCTATTATTTCATTAGTGTCTTATCGCTGGATGTGGTGGCTCACGCCTGTAATCCCAGCACTTGGGAGGCTGAAGCAGGAGGATTGCCATGAATTCCAGGCCAGCTTGGCCTACATAGTGAGTTCAAGATCAGACTGGGCCATGTAGTGAGACCCTGTCTCAAAAAACAAACAAACAAATAATGCTGTAGTATCTTAAAACTTGGCATGAAGTTCTCTCTCATACAGTGTCCTGGCACCCACACCATGACGATACTGACCCTTCATCCCCTCACATAGCCACACCCAGCCTCATATATGCTTGACTCCTGCCTCCACTCCATGTCTGTACAGTCCACTTCTCTGCTCATCTTTTTCCTCTGCCCTGTCTGTGAATATATGAGAAAGGTTGCAGCATTGTGAAATAGAGCCGTTACTAGGGAGGCTTCTTTAAATTAAGGCCTAGAGTGAAGAGCCCTTCTCGTCCCCAGACTTAGTGCTTCGCTCGAGACGTCTTGGGGTTGGGCCAGCATTTCTGACCGTAGGAATTCAGAATGCCAGATCTCAGAATCTAGGCCTGCTTTGCTCCAGTTCCCGATCTATGCAGTCTGCTGAGGAGTACTTTGTAAAAATAACTTTTCCTGTGTTGTCTTTGTTAAGGCCTATAAGCCTACCTTCCTGAGCCCATTCAGGCTCTTGCCCAGGTTCAGAGCATCACCCCTACATCCCTGTTCCTCTCCTCCTGGCAGTTTGCAGAACAGTCCCTGATGAAGAATGCCATAAAGACATCAGAGGAATCATGGATCGAACAACAAATGTTGGAAGACAAGAAACGAGCCACAGACTGGGAGGCCACAAATGAGGCCATAGAGGAGCAAGTGGCTCGAGAATCCTACCTGCAGTGGCTGAGGGATCAGGAGAAACAGGCCCGCCAGGTCCGGGGACCCAGCCAGGTGGGTCATGGACTCTGTCACTGGCCTGACCAAGACCTGTTACTTCTCTTTTGGTCCCTAATGAACAGGGATAAAATGTGGGAGAGAGACGCTCCCAGCCCCATCAGTAACTCTTCTCGTCTTTAGTCTTGGCATCGTACCTTGGAACAGTCAACACTTGCTTTTAAGAAGTAAAGGAGAGCGCCACCACTGCTGGTAGTGCAAAGGAACAATGGGTAGCTACAAAGAGGCCAGCTGGTTTGGAAACCCTTTGCATGTTCCGTTCTGTACCGAGGATGTAAAACCTTTTCCTTCACTGCCTTCAATGATCCTGGCTGTGGAGGGGGACAAGGCACTGGTGGGGCCTGTGGCCCTGGCTGTGGAAGACTAGTAGGGGGGAGGTTTCAATCAGTTGCCTTTTTAGGGTGGGGAGGGGGAAGGCAGGCATCTGAGGAGTCACAAAGGAGTTTGGAATGATTAGATGTTTGCAAGAGCTGAATAATCTGTTCAGCAAATATTTATTGTAGGCCTGTGCCAGGAGCATGAGGTCCTATTCCTAGTGTAGTGGGATACATTTGTGAGCCTATCAGGCCAAGGTCTCTGCCCTAAGGCTACACACAGTTTCTCAAAGTGAAATACAATAATCATAATGAATAAATTAGTTGGAGGTGTGGTAGAGGAAAAAAGGACAGTTGGTCCAGGGCAAGAATGAGACTTCAAACCAAATGGATGGTTGGAAGTCATAGTGTTAAACAGTCATCACGGTAGGTTTCAGCAGATGAGATGAGGAAAGGCTCCCAGAAAGGAAGGAGTCTGTTAGCTGAGTATGTGGACAGAGCAAGGCCTGGGGTGAGTGCGGCATACTTGATAGAACCCAGGCATAGCCTGTAGCTGAACAGAATGTAGTGGGCGAAATCAGGGTGGTGGGACTAGGTTGGATCTAGGGTTGTGAACTCTGGGGGAGGACTTTGGTTTTGCTCTGAATGAGGCAGAAACAATGAGAGGGCTGTGAAGAGATAAAGGATTGGGATGTGAGTCAGGACCTAACAGGATGATCACCCTGACTGCTGAGTAAAACAGTCTAAGCTAGAACGCAAAGGTAGAAGAAGTAGGAGACCAATGAGAAGGTAGTACATGGTGGTACAGGAACTGTGGTCGTGCTGTGGAGTCAGGATCTCTTGAAAGAAGAATAGGACTTTCTCTCAGTAAACTCCCAAGACACGGGAGTGGTTAAAGAGTCTGCCTGTGTTCCATTGTGATACATTAAAGCTGTACTGTAGCCTGGATTCTGGAAAGGGTATAAGCACTCTGGCACAAGAGGATCAAAGCTGGTGTAGGTCCTTATCACTTTTTCCTTCCCTACTGCAGCCCCGGAAAGCCAGTGCCACATGCAGTTCAGCCACAGCAGCCGCCTCCAGTGGCCTGGAGGAATGGACTAGCCGGTCTCCACGGCAACGAAGTTCAGCCTCGTCACCTGAGCACCCCGAACTGCATGCCGAACTAGGCATTAAGCCCCCTTCCCCAGGCACTGTGTTAGCTCTTGCCAAACCTCCTTCACCCTGTGCACCAGGTCAGTGAGTTGCTTTCAGGGTGCCTGCTTGGGCTGAGAGGCGCTGCTTGGTGGGCCCTACCTCTGACTGTTCATCTGCCTCAGGTACAAGCAGTCAGTTCTCGGCAGGGGCTGACCGGGCCACCTCTCCTCTTGTGTCCCTCTACCCTGCTCTGGAGTGCCGGGCCCTCATCCAGCAGATGTCCCCCTCTGCCTTTGGTAAGCTTCCGTAGGGGATGGGCCAGCTGGAAGTTGGGAAAGCCTGGAGGATTTTTGAAACCCCTGGGCATCTTCCCAAATCAGAGGCAAGAGGGAAAATTTCAGGCCTAAAGGCTTTTCTCCACAGAGGTCGAGTAGGGTTTCACAGAGTCGAGGGATCCAGTGAGTGATTGGGACCTGGATGGATTTTTCCAGGAATGAGGGAAATGGGGGGGCTGAGGACCCCCATCACCATTTTCCTCTTCTCTCTCCTGCCCAGCAGGTCTGAATGATTGGGATGATGATGAGATCCTAGCATCGGTGCTGGCAGTGTCCCAACAGGAATACCTAGACAGTATGAAGAAAAACAAAGTGCACAGAGAGCCACCCCCAGACAAGAGTTGATGGAGACCCAGGGACTGGACACCATCCCTCAAGCCCCACTCCTGCCCTTTGATGCCACCCAACCTTCTTTGGCTTTCTTCCCTCTTGGCTTCCTTCCTTGGTTTCCTCTTTTCCACTTCCCTCTGGCTGGCCCACCCGTGCGCTCCGTCCATCTCATCCCTGCCACCACCACACTGGGCTCTGCCAGCTGATGTGCCCTATTGCCCCTTGCACAGCACCATCTCAGCATTCCACCAGGGACTCTGGAAAGGGTGCCGAAGGTAGGCGAGAGGCACACAGAGACAGACCATCTGGCAGCCAGGCAGCCCCAGAAGAGAGAGACACTCACACAAAGGAAGTCTTCTGTTCGCCCTTCCTTACACATCAGATAAACTTGTTACCCCTCCCCAAAAAGAATGGCAGGAAAGGCGCGAGTGGGAAATTCTCCTTCCTAGTACCCCAAGAATCTGAGCCTTCAATCTTAAATTTTTCTTTATTAAAATGTACTTTTATCTTACAAACATCATGAAATGAAAAGCGATGCCCATGGCAACACTGGTTCTGAGGGTGGCATCTCCGGTTTGGAGTCGGGCAAAGCTGGTCGTGGGGCATGGTGGGCAGGCAAAGCGATGGATTTCTGCTGTCTTCTGGCCTCCAGCTCCTCGGAGGGGCCGAAGATGGAGCCAGAGGAAGGCGGCGGGGTTGCAGGTGGCAGACTGGCTTTGGACAATGAGACCCTGACCTTGCTGCATTCCTATTGCTTCCACACCCACTAGTTTGTTTGCAATCTTGAGGTGGGGGTCTCTCTGGAGACCATGGCCACTACCCAAGGTTGGAGTCTAGGGAGTGGAGCAGCCTCTGCACATGGGGCACCCGTGCCCTGCAGGTGTGACAAGATCCACCATCTGTAACGTCCTTGGCACAATAAAACCAAATGTCAGTTTCCCTGAGCAACTCTGTTCTGTGTGGGCCAGGGGTGGATGGGCCTCTGGGAAGGACAGAGTTTGGTTTGACCTGAGGTCGACTTGTTCTCCAGTAGGTGCTGTCTGTAGCTGGGGTTCATCTTTGATCTGTTTATTACGTTAACTTCTTGCCAGGTGCAGTCAGTGTAGGTAGAGCCCAGGCAGTTGAAACTAACCTGGGCCACATAACCAAGATTCTGGTTCTTAACAGAACCAGCAACAACCAAACTCTTGTAGAACCGGATCACACCTTTGATCCCAGCGCTGGGGAGGCAGAGGCAGGTGGATCTGTGAATTTCGGGCCGGCCTGCTCTACAGAGTAGAGTTGCAGGCTTGCTGGGCTGCACAGTGAGACACTTTTCTCAGGAATTAGAAACTTCTTCAGTATCAAGTCTACTTTGTCTGAAGCCCCTACTCCCACGTACCATAGTTCCAAATGGGAGCCTAGGGCTAATTAAGGACTGTTTGAACTAAAGGCCATGACTGAATTATGTCTGCATTTCCACTCTCAACCTTCATATTCATTCTTATGATAATCTGATGGAGAAATAAACAGTTAGCTACGTGAGTTTAGTCAAAGTGACCAGAGGTGACCCCTGCCTGACTGGGTTTTAAGAAGCTGGAGAATGAAATGGCTAAATCCGTTTTTGTTGTTGTTTCCAAATTCTTTTGACACCTCTGTCCATCCCTCCTAAGGTTTGTAAAGCCCAGGTTGAGAAGGCTGGCTGACCCTCAGATTTTCTCAAAACAGTATTCCCCCCCCCCATGCCTCAGTGGGGTCCCTGCAGGAGGCTGTGTGTGGTGGCCCCACAGGTGAGGGTGTGGTTTGCCCAGTGGGTGGCTGCAGGGAATCTGAGGTACATGGTCAAGCATGAGCATGCCAAGAGGGTTGATTGCAAATCTATCTGCACTTTCTAGCTGTGTGGCTTTGGACTGTCTTTGAGTTTAAAGTGCCCCATCTGCAACTACAGGGGTGATTAATGTCTGCTACCTCATGCTCTCTGATTTGTGAGTATTGACAGAGAATGTGTATGGTCAATAATGTACTACTGGGAACAGTACCGGGTACATTTGTAGAGCACAAATGTTGGGGTTATTACCGTATTTTGTAAGTTTGTACCATTTGGCCTCAGCCTGCCTCTTGCTACTTCTTGGCTTTTACTTGCACTTTGCCCGTACCCTGTCTTCAGCTACCATCCTTATTTGTCTTTTAAGACAAAGGGGTCACCTGAGAAAACCCCGTGTGATCTCATTCACGTTCTCACTTCTGTCTACAACTATCCCCAATAACTGTACTAGAAATAAACTTCTGGGCTGGGGCTGTGATGCTTACTTATCTTGTTTGTTCGTCTCTTAAGATCTACCCCTGCACTAAAGCCTGTCAGGCTCAGTAAGACACCTAGTACCGCTGCATGAATGAAGGGCAATTAAATGGAACTGTTAGGCTTTGTGTGTGTATCTGTGCCTGTGACCACAGTGAATCCACCAGGTTCTCTGCATTTCAGTGTCTGGCTGAGTGTGTCTGTGTCTGTGTCCGTGTCCGACGAGGGCTTGTTTCCAGGTGTGTCAGATGGTGAGTGAGTGTGGGCCTCTGCCCATGACAGTTTGTGTCTGGTATCTGAGAGAAGTGCATGTCTGCGTGGGCCCGTCAGTAACAGTGCATCTGTAGTTTGTCTGGATACTTTCAGTGAGAAGGCTGCGTGTCTGATAGTGTGTATGTGATTGGATCTATTTTTGTGACATTGCTTATCTATGTGGTGCTTAGATCACTATATGCCTGCTTTGGTGTGTGTGTGTGTGTGTGTGTGTGTGTGTGTGTGTAAAACTATGTTCTTGTAACGACAGAATCTGGGTCCCTCATTTCTGGGGCAGTACAAATCTTGATGTAAATGTGGGTATCTGGTGGTGGTGCTGCTGTGCTTGTAACAAGTTTGTCAGTTTCTGGTGGGACATACGATGTTAATTGACCCCATGGGACAGTATGAGTAAAGTCATATCACTGAGTGTTTCTGGGATATTGTTTTCTGGGGGTATCTTGGTGTGCATCTAGGTCTAGGACGAGTCTGCCTGAATATATCTGACTGTATCTTTGATGATCCTTCCTCCTTCTGTGTATGTCTGTGTGTTAGTCTGTGACTTCCACAGGCGATTGGAGGTCAAAAAAACAACTTGTGGGGATTGGATACGGGTTGGCAGACTTGGTAGCAAATACCCTTTTCCTGTGAGCCATCTCATCTGCAGTTCTTTTGGTTTTAAGTTACATTCTCATGATGTTGCCCAGTCTGGCCACCGATACATGATGGTCCTCCTGACTCAGCATACAGAGTACGCGGATTTCACGTGTACTCTACAATGCCTAGCTTTCCATGTATATTTAGGGTTGTGGGGCTGTCTTCCTGCACATGGGGCCCTCTGGATATTTCCACAGACGTGGCTGGGGCAGTTGTACCACTTCTTCAGCCTTTCAGTTCCCAACTCTTTTACAAGGAAGTTGTAGTTCACACAAGAACCAAGCCCTTGCCATTACATATTCTAGACCCACTGACTGGGTCCAGGGCTAAGTATAACCAGGTTTGTGTAGGATAATGGCAATTTTAAAAAAAAACCACCCTACAGGTGCCAGACTGCCATTGACCACCTTGCTCCCCTTCCTTGTCATGGTGATGATAAATAAATAAGCTATCCGTCCCTGAAGAATGGACCAGCTCTTCTATAAGGGCCTGGTTACAGTTTTGAGACAAAAGCTGACTGAACTTGGGTGAGAAACACCCTTGCTTGATAGGATCCTGCCTAGCTCCAGGTTCTGGATCTTTTTTTTTCCCCTCTCGAGACAAGGTTTCTCATATAATAATAGTCCTGGCTGTCCTGGGACTCACTTGGTAGCCCAGGCTGGCCTCGAACTCACAGACATCCCCCTGCCTCTGCCTCCTCAGTGCTGGGATTAAAAGCGTGCGCCACCACTCCCCCCCCCCCCCCCCCCCCGTGCCAGCCCAGGTTCTGATTTTTAAAAGCTTGCTTGGCGTAGTATCCGATCCCAAGGCTGGAAGACGGCGGTAACAAACCTGCGCCCTAGGAAAGGAGGCTGCACTTTTTTTAAAAGTGTGTATACACACCCCACCGCACCAACAACCAAAACAAACGGGGTTGTTGCAAAGGGATTCCCAGAACCTGTTCGAGCGTGCGTGAGTGCGTGTGCGCGCGCGCGCGCCTGTCTGTGCGTGTGTGTTTGCGCGCGCGCGACCGCCCCCGCCCCCACATTTGCATACAGTCCCCGCCTCCGCGGAGGAACCTGGCGTGTATTTGCATAAGGGGCGCTTGAAACGTTGATGGTGGCATGCAAATAAGGACTGGCTCCGATTGGCCGGGGTACAGCAGGTGCCGCGTCCGGATTGATCAAAGCCAGGTGGGCGGGGCTGTCGCGCAGGGCGACTCTCCGGGAGGCGCGTGCCCCGGCTCAGTAGCATTGGGGCTGGCGCGCGCGACGAATCTTAACGCTGCGCCGTCTGCGGGCGCTTCCGGGCCACCAGATTCCCTGCCTTCCACCCTGGCGCCCCCCAGCCCTGGCTCTCCGGCCGCTCTGCCCCGGGCATCCACGCCCTGCGGGCTCAGCGGATTCAGCGGCCTCAATCTACGCAGCGCCTCCTCCATGTTGACCAAACCTCTGCAGGGGCTTCCTTCGCCCCCTGTGACCCCCACGCAGCCTCCAGGTGAGCGCAGCCTCCCGTAACACAAGCAGGTTGGGTGGACTGGAATGGTGGGTGCCGGTGTGGGGGCGAGAGTCACGGCTGGGATCAGAGTACACCGCCACCCTGACTTCCTCGCCTCCGCTTGCGTAGGTGGCAAGAATCGGGCAGCTTTCGAGGCCGAATACCGACTTGGCCCCCTCCTGGGTAAGGGAGGCTTTGGCACCGTCTTCGCGGGACACCGCGTCACGGATAGACGTCAGGTATCCCCCTACAGGGGTTCTGGGAGGGTCAGGTGTTTGGGCGAAGGATGGTGGTGGGGTGGCGGGGACGGAGATGCCAGTTGCTCCAGTGGGGAGCCTGCAAATGTGTAGTAGAGTCATAAGGAGCAGGGTTGCTATGTGTGTGAGTGCTCGCGCCTGTCTGCAGTTCAGGTGGGTATGAGGGTGGGCAGAAATTTTGGAAGACGGGGTATTCCTGCTGGGAAGGGGGCATATCTTCAGGACTCGACCCCAAGATCCACGGAATTTACGTGCGTGCGTGCGTGTGTGTCTGTGTCTGTGTTTGTGCGTGTGTGTGTCTGGGAAAGTGGATTTTTTTTTAAGTAGGTGTTAAGTGTGGAGTCGTGAGAACAAGAATCCAGATACAGAGTTGTTGTGTTCAGGAGATGGGTAGGATGATGGAGGAGGGCTTGCGATGTCAAAAAACTTAGAATTTGAATGTGGGGATATGGGTCAATGGTGGATCTTTTTGTCCACCATTCACAAGCACTGAGTTCAATACCAACATCACGGGGTGTGGGGGTGTGGGGAGACAGTGGGAAAGAGAGAAACCAAAAGATAAAAAAAACTCCGTTCTGGATTTCAGGGGGTCTTCATGCTTTCCTGACAAGAGCTCAGGAGTAAAGATGTTAGATGGCTGGAGTGAACTTGCTTCTGGGGACTTCAGAGTGCTGGACAGGCATTCGAGCTCCAGTGGGTGTGATATGTATGAGAACTGGAAATGCCAGCGTGCAGAGATTGGAATTAGGCAGAGGGTCTAGATTGAGTAGAGTCTGGGATCACCGGCTGGCCCCCTTATCGCAGCAATTTTTTCTAGGTGGCCATCAAAGTAATCTCCCGGAACCGTGTGCTAGGCTGGTCCACCGTGGTGAGTGTCTTTGGTGTACGTCATGACCCGTGGACTCCATCACCGAACTCACCTCCTGATTTTTTTCTAGGGGATATGTGATTCCCTGGGCCCTGAAACCGTGAGAACCTTACCAGCCTGTGTTTACTGCCTTTATGTGATAGTACTGATTTCACCTCAATTTCCCCAGAGCTCTGGATTCTCCTCTCAAACTCTCCTTTCGCATCCTTTTTCCAAACACGGCTTCTGGGGCTGTTCACAGGACATGCTGGTGGGGAAGGAGGGGCTTAGGTCACTGGTTGTCATGGTGATGCTGGCTGCTTCTCTCCTGCCACCCGGAGAACGCTAACGGACATCAGGGCGGGTCTGGGCAAATTGTAGGTAAGAGAGCTCCCCCTGGCGTGCATTTCAGACAGTCTATGCCGGCCCTGGGTCGGAGAGGGAGGGTGAGCCTGCGCAGTAACTGAATTTGCGTCTCCGTGAGAAAACCTGTCTGCGACTGTGCAAGTTAGTGGGCCTGTGAAGGGCCTAACCTGAGACAGCAAGACCCTTCGCACTGCCTGTTCACGTTGGGGGTGATGGTGGTGGCGTTATTGAGCTGTGCTAGTTGATTAGTAAGACTGACAAAACATCTTATTCATTAAATGTTTGCTTTGTGCCAGGTCTTTTTGCAATTAATCACTGTGGGCTGTTTTGAACAAATGAAAGCCAGGATTGGCAGTGCACACCTGTAGTCCCAACATTCAAGCAGCTAGGATTTCGGGGAATTTGAGGCCAGCTTGGGCTACATGGCAAGATCCTGTCTCAAAAATGAGACAAAATTTAAAAGCCAGAGAACAGCCATACATACAGTAGCATAATTATAGGCACTTTGCAAAGTACGACATTTATTAGAATTCAATATGTACTCGATCTCTTGTACTAACTGCTCTTCTCTGTCTAGCGTACTGAGTCTTACTCTGTTACTGAGTCTTACTCTGTTACTGGGCACTGCTGGCCCCTCAACACTTATACAATAGTATATTTAACTATTTTTTCAGTGCAGCCCCTCTTTGCTGTAAAGTACTTCCATTTACAAACATTTCTGGAGTGTCTAGTGTGCCTAAAACTTTCCCTGATCTGGATGTTGGCTAACAAGACAGGCAGATATATTTCATGATTGATGGTGCTTATGCGGGGGGACTTAAATTAGAAAACACTTTGCAAGCTGGGCGGTGGTGGTGCACACTTTAATCCCAGCACTCTGGAGGTTAGAGGCAGGTGGATCTCTGTGAGTTCCAGGCCAGCTTGGTCTATGTACAGATCCTGTCTCAAATTCCCTCCCCCCTAAAAAGAAAACACTTCCACTTATTCAAATATTTACTGAGCTGCTACATGCCAGATGTATATGGTCTCTGCTTATTCACTCCAATGGGTTTGAGCCTTTGAGAGGACACGGAGGTCTAGGAGGGGCCAAAATCAGTGCTCTGAAAATAAACTTTGATATATTGGCAACAGGGCTACCGACTTAACATCTGCCTTCTTCTTCTTTTTTTTTTTTTTCTTCTCTTCATTTCCCACCGCAGTCAGACTCAGTCACTTGCCCACTTGAGGTAGCGCTGCTGTGGAAGGTGGGCGAAGGCAATGGGCATCCAGGTGTGATCCGCCTGCTTGACTGGTTTGAGACACCAGAGGGCTTCATGCTGGTCCTTGAGCGGCCCATGCCCGCCCAGGATCTTTTTGACTACATCACAGAGAAGGGCCCACTGGGTGAAAGCCGTAGCCGCAGCTTCTTTACCCAGGTAGTGGCAGCTGTCCAGCACTGCCATGCCCGTGGAGTTGTCCATCGTGATATCAAGGATGAGAACATCCTGATAGACCTGTGCCGTGGTTGTATTAAGCTCATTGATTTTGGTTCTGGTGCCCTGCTGCATGATGAACCGTACACGGACTTTGATGGTAAGGCTTTTCTTCCCTACAATTTATAGTGGGAGGGCTGTTTTTCATCCTTAATTCTGCTGGCCTTTGAGCTTTAGTGTTGGGTTGTCCTTGCAACCTTTGACCTATATCGTCCCCTTTAAGGTTCTTGGTCCTCAAGCCTAGATCTCTGATAAAGTTCATCTTACAGTTCCTTCACCTTCTGGGCTCTTACGTTTTAGTGTGGGGATCTTGTTGGTGTTGGTTTTTGTTTGGGTTTGCTTTTGGTGAGGTGATCGGTTAACCCTTTATATGCTGTTTTGCTGCTGTCAGGACTCTCTGCTATTACATTTGAATCGTGACTGCTCCAGCCAGCAGATGCTCTCCTTTAACTTACAGTTCACACTTGGAGGGGGGACACGGGTTGAGGAGGGGCATCTTTCAGAGAAAGATCTAATCCTTGGCTTGTGTGCAGGGACCAGGGTGTACAGCCCTCCAGAGTGGATCTCTCGACACCAGTACCATGCTCTCCCGGCTACTGTCTGGTCACTAGGTGTTCTCCTCTATGACATGGTCTGTGGGGACATTCCCTTCGAGAGGGACCAGGAGATTCTAGAGGCTGAGCTCCACTTCCCGGCTCATGTCTCCCCAGGTGAGGCCCGCCGCACTGACCCCAGCCCGACAGGCTTCGTTCCCCCCACGACTGGGGACCGTTTGCTGACTGCTAATCTTCCTCTGTGCTTCTCATCCCACAGACTGCTGTGCCCTCATCCGCCGGTGCCTGGCCCCTAAACCCTGTTCCCGACCCTCACTGGAGGAGATTCTGCTGGACCCTTGGATGAAAACACCAGCCGAAGAAGCACCCATCAATCCCTCCAAAGGAAGCCCCAACCCCTTACCCTGGTCCCTGCTTCCCTAGGCCCAGCCAGGCTCTCTGGTTGGAATCCCATGGTCATGCTACAGGGATAGATGGACATCTGTTGACCTGGTTATACAGGTTGTTAAAAATCCAGTATTACTAAGGTCAGGGAATAAGGATCAGGGGTCAGAAGATAGCCAAGTCTGCCCAGTTCCTATCCCAATCCTGTGAAGGAGCTCTCCTCCCTGAACCTGTGGTCCCTTATTTAGGAGGGGGAGTTACTTGTTTCTTGTTCTGTTCAGGATGTTTATTTGGTTGGATTCCTTCCCTTCTGGGCCCTAAGATTCTTGTTCTGACACTGTAGTCCCTACACTGGCATCTCCTGTACTACTACACAACCTTAGACACTTAGTTCAGATGCTCTCACTCGGGCAAGGGTGCTTTCCTTAAAATACCCCAGCAGCTCGTTAGCGAAAGGGCCCTTACCCTGGGATCTCATTCAGCTGCTGCTTGCCTGCCTTAGACCAGAAGATAATTATTCTGGGGAAGGTAATGCCCTATTAAGCCCTATTGATTAGTATCCCAGTGCTTTTTTTTTCCTTTGCTTTTTTTTTTGCTTTTTTTTTTTTTTTTTTTTTTTGGTGAGGGGGCCCTACTGTTATCCCAAGTGCTCTTATTCTGGTGAGAAGAACCTTACTTCCATAATTTGGGAAGGAATGGGAGATGGACATCATCGGACACCACCAGAGACTAGGATGGGATGGATGGTTTTGGGGGGATGGAATGGAGGAAATAAGTCTTACTGTTTGTTCTCCTGGGGTCCCCCCTCTCCAACTTTTGCTGCCTCCTCCTGAGCCAGGATTGTCCAGTGGCAAACTGTAAATATGTGCTGGAGGTAGGAGAGCTGCAGGTGTGCCCTCCTGTCCCTTCTCCCCCCTGCCTGGATTATTTAAAAAGCCATGTGTGGAAACCTATTTAATTAATAAATAATGAAGTCACAAGTGGAGCATATACTGAATGCTGAGTTTAGGAGACGGCTGGAGAAGAATCTCGAAGAAAAGCCCAGTCAGAGAGCTGGGCCAGTTTGACGGTGTTTGTTTTGTTTTTAGATGGGATCTTTTAAAACCTAAGCTAGCCACAAACTTGGAGTGCTGGGATTTGCTTGCACAAAAATAAATCCCAGGCTCCAACTGGAATCTTTCTAGCACTTTCTGAGTAGCTCTTTAAATCTTAATTTTGTCTTTTCTTTCACGCTCCTCCTTTGCATCCTCCTCAGCTCACCTCCCTAGGTCTCTCTAATCCTGGCGTCAATCGTCCTGAACCCTGCTCCTCATTTTCCTCTATTACGGTGACTAGCCCTCCTACTCTAGTTCAACAGTGAATCGAGCCGCAGGCTTGTGGCTCGCTTGTCCCGCCTTCTCGAAAGTCCGGTTCCTCCCAGTTGGCCTACGGCTCTTAGAGGGCGGGACCTGGCTGGGAGATGGGAATAAAACGGAGTTTCTGATGGGAGAAGGGTGGTGCCATCTGAGGGTTCCAATAAAAAGCCGAGATGGCGGAGCAACGGAACCAATGAGAGCACGGGGCGGTTTGGGCAGGTGGTGGGGACAGTCGGGGTCAGCAAGGCGGGCAAACGCGAGGTGTGGGCCGGGTCTGGTGTCGCGAGCGGGCCAATAGAGAGATGTGTAAAAGCTGCGGGAGATGGGGTCGGCGGCACCCTGGCTCTCCAGTTTTGACGAAATTTGGGAAGCCCGAAACCACCATTTTAGAATTAGGCTTGGAACGGGCTAAGTACACCACCTTCCAGCCCCAGCTAATGCCCCGCCCTCCACTCCGGAGGTCCGGAAGCGGACGTGATGGATACGGAAGTAGCCTGCTGTTGCCGAGGGGACGGGACGGGCAGATGCCAACATGGCAGCGGTTGGGGTTGGCGGATCCACCACGGCGGCGGGGCCAGGGGCCGTGTCCGCGGGCGCGCTGGAACCTGGGTCCGCTACAGCGGGTGAGATGACCTGAGGCAGAGCAGTTGGCCGGGCGGAGGTCGGGATCCTTAGGGGTGGAGTGATGCTTGATTGAAGTGACAGCGGCATCTCGTGTGAACGGATCTACGTGTATGTGTGTGTGTGTGTGAGTGTGTGTGTGTGAGAGAGAGAGAGAGAGAATGTTGTGGGATGAAGGGAGGAGAGAACGGACCATTGTAGGTTGCGGGTAGGAATCGGTCGTTTTGTGGGTGTATGTGGCGGGGTCACTGGACTTGGAAATAAAGACTGTTATCAATGTGTAGGGAATTTCCTTTGAGGAGGCTAAGACCACTGAGAATGTTCTGGGGGTGTGCACAATCCTTAGCTGCAGAAGGGAGAGACGATTCTGGGGTGGGAGTTTTTCCTTATAGAAGGGAGAGACGATTCTTAGGGTGGTGGCTTCTTCCTTATAAAGGGACCTTATAAATTGTCAGGGTGGGGCACATCCTTGTATGACTAGTGGATCCATTTTGAGCATGAGACTGTCCTTCATTACATGGAGAGAATGTTCTGGGGATGTCCCATCCAAATGGAGATAGTTCTATTTATGTTGAGTGGGAGGGTTTCTTCCTTATAGGTCAGGGAAAGAACATTGTAAGGGTGCCAAGTCCTATATAGCAGAGAGAGCTCATTGTGAGTGTGGGTAGAACAAAGAATTATTCTTTGGCTGGGAGGAGGGTGTACAGAGAGAGGATGGGCTATATGCAGTAGGGAAGGATTTCCTTATGTGATTGAGGTAATCAGACTATTGGGTAACCATTATATGAAATGGGAAAATAGGACACTCCTTAGGAGGTAGACATCTTAAACAGTTGTCCCCTTCATTATATTGGGATATTATTTCGTTTATGGGACAGTCCTTCAAGTAGAAACAGCACTTCATATAAATCCTCAATTTACTCATCCACAAAATGGGATGTTTCAAAGTACCTTCAGAGACCAAATGATGGGAATCCATGTAAATCCCTTAGTGCAGTGATAGGCATTCAATAAATATGGGGAATGCTGTCTGAGAAAGAGTTGCTTCCTGGGGGAGGGAGAAGAAGTGAATATGTGTGTCCAGGGCCTGCCCAGGTCATTTCCTCATACCTTAGCAAGGATTTCAGAGTAAGAGCTGGCTAGAGTGGTTCCCACGTCTCCCTGTGTGACACATTCGCCAGTAGCTGAGAGTGTGGAATCAGGCAGGGAATCCAACTCTCATTGAGTCAGGAAGGGCAGGCAGAGGAAGTTCCAGTGGCTGAGAGGTCTTTGATCGAGAAAAGAGGGGTGAGGTGGGTGGCCGTACCCCACCCCGACAGCTTCTGACCCCATCCTTCTATGTTCCTTCCACTCCCTACAGCTCACCGGCGCCTCAAGTACATATCCTTAGCTGTGCTGGTGGTCCAGAATGCCTCCCTCATCCTTAGCATCCGATACGCCCGCACACTGCCTGGGGACCGCTTCTTTGCCACCACTGCTGTAGTCATGGCTGAAGTGCTCAAAGGTGTCACCTGTCTCCTGCTGCTCTTTGCACAGAAGAGGGGTATGAGTCAAGGAAGGGGTCGGTTGCTCTGATTCCCTGGGTGTAAGCGCACCTGGGAGGTTTGTGTGCTGGGAGAGTATACTGGTATGTCTGAAACTGCGTGGGGAGCGTGTATGTGCATCTAAGCTTCCTGGCCACTCCAGCTGTGTGAGGTTGCATTGCCACGTGTGTATCCCGTACACCTGAGAACTCCAGTAGTGAGATGGTCTGTCCACAAGGCAACAGAATACTCAGGGTGATTCAAAGATTTCACTTTATCCTATGGAAGCCAAGTGTGGTGACGCATGCCCATAGGAAAAGCTCTTGGAAGGTGGAGGCAGGAAGATCAGGAGCTCAGGATAACATAGGAAGTTCAAGGCTAGCCTGAGCTATATGTGACCCTGTCTCAAAAAAAAAAGAGAAAGAAAGAAAGAAAAAAGAAAAGAAAAACAAACTTTGTAAAATGGAGAATTCCATTACACACACACACACACACACACACACACACACACACACACACTCAGGAAGAATAATAAAATGTGAAAATCCTGCACATTACCCAGGTTGACCATTCTCAACTCTTGGCCAGCCTGTCATGAAGCAGCATCAGTGCCCACTGCCATCTGTCTATTGTTTCCATAGCTGCACCTTTCCAGTACCAGCTGGCTGGAGTGTCATGCACTTGTCACCACAGCCGATCAGCATACCCAGGCAGAGCATCAACTAATTCCATGAATTCAAGGCTACCTTGAGCAAAACAAGAAAGAAACAAGCAAGAAGTAAATGCAAGTGTAATACCTAGAGTTGGAGATATAGCTTAGTTGATAGAGCGCTTGCCCAGCATACATAAAGCTCTGGGTTTGATATCCAGTTGTGATAAGTGCCTATAATCTTTTTATCTTTTTTCTTTTTTTTTTTTTTTTTTTTTTTTTTTTTTTTTTTTTTTTTTTTTGGTTTTTCGAAACAGGGTTTCTCTGCGTAGCTTTGCGCCTTTCCTGGAGCTCACTTGGTAGCCCAGGCTGGCCTCGAACTCACAGAGATCCACCTGGCTCTGCCTCCCGAGTGCTGGGATTAAAGGCGTGCGCCACCACCGCCTGGCTAGTGCCTATAATCTTAAGGATCAGAAGTTCAAGGTCATCTTTGACTACATAGTGAGTTCAGGGACGGCTTGAACTATCTGAAAAATCTATCTAAAAAAGGAAGCGTAATAAAGATCATACATGATATAATAATAAAGCTAGGTATGGTGGTTCATATTGGTAATCCCAGCGCGTAGGAAGCAGGAGGATCATAAATTCCAAGTCTTCCTGGACTGAAGCAAGATCCTGTCTCAAAACAAAACAAACAAACAAAAAACCCCAAACTACCAATGAACAAAGCAAAGCCAAGACCTGATGGTGCAGGCCTGTAATCTCAGCTACTTGAGAAGCTGAGGCAGGAGGATCGTAAGTTTTGGGAATAAAACATAGGACCGGCAAGATAGCTCAGCAGGTGGAAGCTCTTGCCCTGCAAGCCTGACAGCCTGCTCTATCCCCAGGACCCAGGGTGGAAAGAGAGCACTGACTTTTGCCTCTAAGTTGCTCTTTGACCTCCATAATTGCACCATGGACTGTGCATGCCCATACTCACACACATCATACAAATAAAGGACCGGAAATGTAGCTCGGCTGTAGAGCACTTACCTAGCTTGTTCAGGGCCATGGGTTCAATCCCCAGCACCATGCAAGATGGTTTTATGGGTAAAATGCTGTGCATTATATAATGAAGGCTTAGTTTAAGCTCCAGAACCCCTATAAAACCCAGGCATAGTGGCATGCATCTAATCCCAGCTCATCTTTGTGAGTTCAGGGACAGGCAGGGGACAGGCTGGAAGGTGGGGACAGGCAGGTTCTGTGGGCTCCCTGACCAGCCAATCTAGCCGAAATATCCAGCCCTGTCTCAAAAAATAAGGTGGAGAAAACTGGGGAGGTGGCTCCGTATAGTTAAGAGCACAGTCTGCTCTTGCAGAGGCTGAGTTCGGTTCCTAGTACCTATGTTCAAGTGGCTCACAACCTCCTATCACTCCAGTTCCAGGGGATCCAATGCCTTATGGCTTCCACAGGCACCTTCACACATGTATACAGACACAACATATTTGCATACTTTTTAAAAAACCTTAAAAACTAAAATAAGGTGGGGGTTCAGAGATGGTTCACAAGTCAAAAGCATTTGCTCCTCTTCTGGAGGACCCATATTCTATTCCCTGCACCCACACGGTGCCTAAGATTTGTTGATCCAGTCTGCTGGCCTCGTGGGCCATGCCAGCATGGTACACAACTATGCCTGCATACATGTGTACACATGAATATGTGCACAAACACTCCTACACATAAAAGAAACCTTAAGCCAGGCAGTGATGGCACACACCTTTAATCCCAGCACTCAGGAGGCAGAGCCAGACAGATCTTTGAGTTCAAGGCCAGCCTGGTCTACAGAGTGAGTTCCAGGACAGGCATCAAAACTACACAGAGAAACACTGCCTCGAAAAAACAAAAACAAAACAAAACAAACAAACAAACAAAGAAAAATCTTAAAAAAGTAAGGTGGGAATGAGAGAGGAAGACCCCCAATGTCAGCCTCTGTCTTCCACATGTTCATGCATAAAACCAGAGACCCAAAAGATGTAGTTCATCACTGTTCAAATGATTGTGCCTTCTTTTGTTTTAGTTTTTCAAGACAGGGTTTCTCTGTATAGCCCTGGCTGTCCTAGAACTCACTCTGTAGACCAGGCTGGCCTCAGACTCAGAGATCTGCCTGCCTCCCAAGTGCTGAGATTAAAGGCGTGCGCTGCCACCACCTAGCAGCAATAGCTTTTATCCACAAATTATTATTATCATCATCATCATCATTAATTTGTGAGGTGGGCATCCATGTGCTATGCATGCATGTGGAAGTCAGTAGACAACTTAAAAGAATTGAATCTCTCCTTCCTTCATATGGGTCTTAGAGATGGAATTCATGTTTCAGGCTTGGCAGCAAGCACCTCTACTGTGATGAGCCATCTTCCTGGTCCTGTTTTGATTTTTTGAGATAGTCTCGGGTCGCTAAGGCTGTTTTTTTTTTTTTTAACACTGTAGCTGAGCTTGGTTTTGAACTCCTGATCTTCTTGCCTCTGCCTCCCCAAATTTTAGGATTATAGGGATGCACCACCATGATGAGCCACAATTTTATTTTGTTTGCCTACCTGCCCTGCCCTCCCTTTCTCTCTTTGAGACAAGACCTCACTCACTGTGCTGCTACCTAGACCAATCTTACACTCAACCTGTTGGGCTAAAATGGTCCTCCTACCTCAGCCTCCGGGGTGGCTTGTGTTACAGATACAGGCACGTCATTGTGTCTGCTCAATTTGCTTTCCCTTGAATTAGTTGGGGATAACGTAGCCCTCAGTGTTGAACACTTGCTCAGCATGTGCTAAAGCCCTAGGGTCCATCCCCATCTCTACAAAAGGCAACGCTCTTGTGTGCTTGGGATCCTGGCACTGGAATAAGAGGCTTTCCTCAGCTGTACAGTAAAGCGTTGTCTGAAAAACCAAAATAACCCGCAGCCTCACCCTGACCTGATGCAGAGCTCTTGGTAGACCTGGGTTTTGAGTTTTCCACTTTTGTGTAAATAGCCACATAATTCTCCACAGAAATATGAATGAGCTTTTTTAGGGTGTGCAGTTATAGCTATGCAGGACTTGTGATGTGTTTTGAGGCACACACATCACGTTACCTTTTTAACACCTGGAAAGTACAAGGTTAAAATCCATTAATTACTACTGAAATAAGTGCTATGATGTGCAACGGGGAGAATTTTATGGATCAGCATCAGACAGGCATTCCCAGGACCCTGTGCAGTGGTTGTGGAGATCTTCTAGGGGTGACTGTCCTCAGGTAGAACCTAAAAGATGAATTCATCCTTGGATCCATAGCAAGTTCAAGGCCAGTCTGGGTTACATGAAATCTGTCTAAACGAAATAATAATAGTAAGATGTAGGGCTGGGTGTAGAACTCACTTGGTAGAGCATGTGCTTAACACACATGGGGGTCTTGAATTTAATCAAGACCCAAAATAAAAATGTGGTGAGCTTTACATAGGAAATGATGCTCAGTTAATTAATTGGAGAAATTCTTAACCAGACTTCTACTTAATGGTCAAGACTGCAAAGCCTGGTGTGGTGACACACGCCTTTAATCACAGCACTCAGGAGACAGAGGCAGGTGGGTCTCTGTGAGTTCAAGACCAGTCTTGGCTACAAAGTGAGATCATATCTCAACACACACACACACACACACACACACACACACACACACACACACACACACACACACACACCCCGCCAAAAAAAAAGACTGTATTCATATGGGCATGTTGATGCATACTCAGGAGGCTGAGGCAGGAGGATGGAGGAGAATTTGAGGCCAGCCCAGGCTCCATTTGAGAAGAAAGGGGAAAAAAGACTGCATTCATCCATAGGGCAGGGGCAGCTTATTGTGTCTAGGGCTGAGAAAAAGATCTGTTTGGTGGGCAATGGATTCTGTCCTCAAGTGGCTCTGCATGGACCATTAAGGAGCTAGGATGTCTAAAAGCCTTGGGTTGGATGTGTAGCCCAGTGGTGTGTGAGGCCCTGGGTATAACCACAAAACAAACAAAAAAGTCTAAAACCTCCCTTCTGAGAGATAGTGGCATAGCCCTGTCCAGGAACCTAGAAGCTCTATGTTGTCATGCTTCTGGTTACTGATGATCATTTCTTTGTACAGACATGTCAGGTGCTTGTCCTAAATGGGCTTATGCCAGGGAGGTAGCTCTCAGGTGGGTGAAATGTGGTTGATTAGCAGGCATAGTGGGATAGAGAAGAGTTCTGTGGCCATTATTTTTCTTTTCTTACAGTGTTGGGGTAGAACCTGGGGACACATCTGCTAGGCAAACACCCCACCACTGAACTATATCCCCATTACCCTTTGCAGCCATCAAGCTGAGTAGCAAAAAGGCTTTTTTTTGGAGACAAGGTCTCACTCTGTAGACCAGGCTAGCCTCAAACTAACCAGATCCATCTGCCTCTGCCTCTGCCTCCTGAGTGCCAGGATAAAAGGCGTGCGCCACCACGCCAAACTCAGTTCTTACTGGCTCTGTTGTACTACTGTAGGAGAAACTGAGCTGCTAGGAGGGCAAAGAGTAGTTCAGTGGTGAAGGAAGAAAGACTGGGAGGTGCACAGAGGAGCCAAGCCTGGGCCCAATCAATGCTCAGCAGACCCTCCTCCCGCATAGGTAATGTGAAGCACCTAGTTCTCTTCCTCCACGAGGCTGTCCTGGTGCAGTATGTGGACACACTCAAGCTTGCGGTCCCGTCACTCATCTATACCTTGCAGAATAACCTCCAGTACGTGGCCATCTCCAACCTGCCCGCCGCCACTTTCCAGGTGAGCCCCCAGCCCAGCAGAGCTCCGGGGGACCTAGGAGAGGGAGAGATGGATGGGAGGAGGGAGGTGGTCTGCAAAGTGCAGGAACTATGTCACTTTCCGAATGTTCTGGGGACTCCCTCAACTTCGGCTTCCGTATGTGTCAAAATGGGGAATGGGGGGATTTGGGATAACGGAAAATATGCCTGCGGCCAGACATGGTGGTATATACCTGCAAACCCAGCACTCAGGAGGCTGAAGCAGGGGGATTTGGGATTTGAGGACTACATAAAGAAACTCTTTCCTGGGGCCTAAGAGATGCCTCAACAGTTGAGAGCAGCACTAGCTGCTCTTCTGCAGGACCCAGGTTCGATTCCCAGCACCCACATGGCGACTCACAACCATTTGTAGCCCCATTTTCAGAGGATCTGATGCCCTCTTCACCTCCAAAGGCATTAGCCATGCATGGGGTGCAGAGATATTCATGCAGGCAAAACATCTGTACACTCAAAGAAATACCTGGGAAGAATCCTTGAGTGCTTAGTGATAAGTCTGTGGCATCTGTGCATAGTCTTGTATACAAAAGGTTGAGTAAAGGATCTAGATACTACAGCAAGGTTGCCTGGGTTCAAATCACAGTGCTGCTGCTTTCTGGCCATGTGATTTGGGGGGGGGCAATCACTTACCTTTCTCTGCCCATCCTTATTTTATTTTATTATTGCATTTTGTTTTCTTTAGACAAGGTCTTATGTAGCCCAGGCTGCCCGTCATCTTGTTATGTAATATGCTGTGATCCTCCTGCCTCAACCACTCAAGTGTTGGGATTATAGGTTTGTGGCACCAGGCCTGGTTTATGAGGTGCCTGCCAAGCAAAACGACCAGCCAAGCTGTGTCTTCAGCCTTTATTTTCTGTTTGGTTTTTGAGACAGGATCAGTCTAGCCTTGAACTCATGATTCTTACTCCACCTCCTAAGTGTTGTGATTTCAGTCATGGGCCACCAGGTCTAGTTTTCTCATCATTAAATTGCAGATTATAGTGGTGTTCAGTTCCAAGGTAGCTGTGAAGATTAAGTGCACTGTTTCTGTTAGAGTGCCCAGACCCAGGCTGGACACATAGTAACCAAGAAGTATTTCCTGGCTTTTTTGTGCTTGATTCATTTGTCTGAAGACTTGCTTCATCACAAAGCTTTCTGTTTATCACCTACTTGGAGGGGTTTTACATACATGAGCTTTACTTTATAGAGATGATGCCAGGCCTCAGAGAGGACAGGCGATTTATCCCTGTCACATCACAGGGAAAATGGGATCGGGTTGTAGATTTGGGTGTGGCCTGGGACATGGTGACAGAGCTACCTTTTTGTAACTCACTGCGAGGTTCTTTATTGAGATGATTTCCAGCCCAGACTGGCCTCTGACTACACATAACCAAGGGTGACTTTGAATTTCTGATCCTCCTGCCTCCATTCTTCGAGTGCTGGGATTCCAGGTGTGTGCCACTGAACCTGGTGCTGGGGGTGGAACCCAGCAGTCTGTGTGTGCTAGGTGAACTCTTGACCAGTTGACCAGTTGAGCTACGTCCCTAGCTGTCTGGGAGGGTCTTTGGGAATTACTTAGCCACAAATTAGTCAGTAGTCAGTGGTCGGTTAATTTCATTCATTCATTCATTCATCCATTCATTCATTCATTCATTTTTAGTTTTTTGAGACAGGGTTTCTCTGTGTAGTTCTGGATCTCGCTCTGTAGACCAGGCTGGCCTTGAACTCACAGAGATCCACCTGGCTCGGCCTCCCGAGTGCTGGCCGGCTGGTTAATTTTATTGCCACGGACCGCACCTTATCCTTTTCATTGTGCCCACAGTGGGTGCTGTCTCCCAGCCCTGGCACTTTCTGGGGGTTGGGGCCAGCCCTCAGTACCTTTCCTACACCACTTGCAGGTGACGTACCAGCTGAAGATCCTGACCACGGCTCTGTTCTCCGTGCTCATGTTGAACCGCAGCCTCTCCCGCCTGCAGTGGGCCTCTCTGCTGCTGCTCTTCACTGGCGTTGCCATTGTCCAGGCCCAGCAAGCTGGCGGGGGTGGCCCCCGGCCACTGGATCAGAACCCCGGGGCAGGACTAGCAGCTGTTGTGGCCTCCTGTCTCTCCTCGGGCTTCGCAGGGGTATACTTTGAGAAGATCCTCAAAGGCAGCTCGGGTTCTGTGTGGCTGCGCAACCTACAGCTAGGCCTCTTTGGCACAGCGCTGGGCCTGGTAGGGCTCTGGTGGGCTGAGGGCACTGCCGTGGCCCGTCGAGGCTTCTTCTTTGGGTACACGCCTGCTGTCTGGGGTGTGGTACTAAACCAAGCCTTCGGGGGGCTACTGGTGGCTGTGGTTGTCAAGTATGCTGATAACATCCTCAAGGGCTTTGCCACCTCCCTGTCCATCGTGCTGTCCACTGTTGCCTCCATTCGCCTCTTTGGCTTCCACCTGGACCCCTTATTTGCCCTGGGCGCTGGGCTTGTCATTGGTGCCGTCTACCTCTACAGCCTTCCCCGAGGTGCAGTCAAAGCCATAGCTTCCACCTCCGCCTCCGCCTCCGGGCCCTGCATTCACCAGCAGCCTCCTGGGCAGCCACCACCTCCGCAGCTGTCTTCTCGAGGAGACCTCATCACGGAGCCCTTTCTGCCAAAGTCAGTGCTGGTGAAGTGAGAGCTGGTGGTGGTTGGGGGAGCCCGGGGAGGGGGTTGGGCTGGAGGGGGTTGGGCTTCTGCAGGTTCAAAGTTGTTGCCAGGGCCTGACTCCTCCTGTGGGGTTCGAGGGTTGTTTTTCTCCCATCCTTCTAGAGGGATATGGAACTAGGGCCGAATGGCACATGAACCCTTCCTGGTACATGGATTCCCCTCTCCTGAAGGAGCTTTCTAGAGCTGCTTCCTCTGCCCCAGGCTAACCTCTTTGGGAACAGGGTTGGGGTACTGCTATTCCAGGCTTTTCCCCACGACCCTCTCCTGGAGCTGTCCTGTCTCTCATGCCTGGGACGGTTCATCCCAGCCATCCAGCAGACTGGACAAAAGCCCTGCAGTTCTTCAGTAACGACTAACGACTACCCGTGGGGTTCCATTTCCTATTGTGTGAGGCCTTCTCTCCTGCACCATCACCCTGGATCATGTCAACAGCTTGGTCTCTGGGGTGGCTTTGGGGCAGTTTCCCTGCCACAGAGACTTGAAGATCAGCCTGTTGTAAGTGCCTGGAGTGAGGAGAGAGGCACAAGCTGAGGATTTGGCATCAGCTCATCTGGGGGAAGAGTGCAATAAGCACCGTTCGCTTTTCAAAGTTGGGGGCTTTGTGATCGACTCAGATTAATGATCCAGAGTGTTGGGAAAAGAGGGAGGGGAGGTCCTTGAAGTGGCTGAATCTCGTGTAATTGAAGAGACAAAGACGAAGGATTATCTTCTGAAACATCCAGAGAGGAAAAATAAAGCTGCCAATCCCACTCATGCAGCTCCATTGGCTGTTTAAAACACCCTTACTTCATGGCGGGTGTCAGAATGATGAATCATGGAACCTGCACCCCTGCGCTCCCCAAAGCTTATTAACTCCTTAACTGTATCCCAGATGTGAATGTGTGTGTGTGTGTCTGTCTGTCTGTGTGTGTGTATGCGCATAAATACACGCATGGGAGGTGCCTGGGCTGTCTTTGCTATATGTAAATAGGGCCACTGGATCTTTATTTTTGATTAATTTGTTCTGATTTTTTGGGGGGAAGTTGTTTTCTAAGGAACTGTAATGAACATATGTGAGGCCACCCAATGCCAAATAAAGATGTTGTATTTATTTAGTCCATGTGTAGCTTTCTGACCCAGGGGCCTGCTCTCTCCACACAAGCACCATTATTAACCCCAGGTTTCCTAGCTTACTACTACTGCCCGCGCATGCTCGGGACACCCAGCTGCCAGCCCACCCCAGCTTTCTGTTTCTCTTTCCTTCCCGTTCCCACCACAGGTTGCTCACCAAGGTGAAGGGCTCCTAGCTGCTGGAATTGAAGACGCTGGCCTGCCTTCGATCTCCCTTCTTGCCCTGGCCCAGCTGGGACTAAACTCTATATCAGTATTAGGGGTGAGGTAGACATGGGACTCCCTGTCCCCACCAACCCTGCCCCACGTAGGGCTGACCTGACTAACCTCTGTTAATGGGCCCGTCTCAACTCCTGCTACCTTTGCAGTATTTCTTAGGTGAGTTTCTGCAAATAAAGTGTGTTTTGCATCTTGTCAACTTGGGTTGGAAAGCCTGGAACGAATGAAGAAAGGAAGCACTCAAGCCTCATCGATCCGATCCACAAAAAAAAAGCTTTTATTAAAAACAATAAGGGGGTTGGGCGGTGGTGGCGCACGCCTTTAATCCCAGCCCTTGGGAGGCAGAGACAGGCGGATCTTTGTGAGTTCGAGGCCTGCCTGGTCTACAGAGCCAGACCCAGGACAGGTTCCAAAGCTACACAGCTAAACTCTGTGTCGGAAAACCAAAACAAAAAACAAAAAACCAATAAAGGGGCCGGGAGTATAGCTCATTGGTGGAATAATTGCTCAGCATGTGCAAAGCTCTGGGTCCTATCTCTAGAGCGGCAGGGAGGAAAGACAGAAAGACAAAGGGCCAAAGCTCCCAGGGACAAAGGTTCAGTCCTGCTGTTTGGTTCGGGAGGCCTCGGCATTGGCGCGGAGCACGGCCCCTGGGGAAGGGTATGGGCGCTGCTGGAAGAGGGGCCCGGCTGCTGTCGTGTCTGCGCCGGTCTTGGCCTCATTCCTCTTGGGTAGTCCTGTTGACCATGTGCCCCTGGGGACAACAGAGAATTAGAGGAATCACAGGCAAAGGGTGTAGTGGGCACCCCCCACCTTCCCAAGGAAAGAATGGGAAGAAATACAAGAGGAGGCTACTGTTCACAGGTATAGCGACAATCAGGAAATCAGAGGATTGGCAGGGGGGTTCACTTACCGGGGTGCATCTGAGTATGAGCTGGGGTCCATGGGGTCTAATTCTTCATCTTTCCGGCTCACTGCTATACAAATAAGTAGCTGGTCAAATTCTTCCCTTGAGGCCCAAGGAACCCCTGATCATTGAGCCCCTCTGCACAGGAAGCAATGGTACCAGTGGCTACCATGGCCGACAGCACGCTTCTCCAGGAGCCCAGGTCTAGGCATGTGCTCCATTCTGTGCCCTGGTACCTCACTTGACTCATCCAAGTCCCAACCCGATCTGCTTACCCTTCTTACTCTTGGGGTAAGGAGCCAGCTCTTCTCTGCGATGGTGGCGCCGGTCTTTCCCATCTTCTCGCTCTGCCTTGTCGTATCCCCGGTCCCGATCTCGGTCCCTGTCCCGATCTCTCTCTCTCTCCACTTTGTCATAGCTCCGCTCTCGATCCCGGTCAGACTTCTCATGGTTTCGTTCTGCCTTCTCATGGCTCCTTTCTGGCTTCTCATGACTTCGGTCTGGCTTCTCATGATTTCTGTCCAACTTCTCATGATTCCGCTCCAACTTGTCCTCAGCATCTATGGTAACGCAGAAGTCCTGAAAAGCCCCTCTCTGAGACTGCAAGAATCACTAAGACGCCCCTGCATTTGCCAACTCACCTGTATTACTGTTCCTGAGTTTCTTGGCAGATTTGGTAACGACAAAGTTGGGGTCATGTGGTGAGAGCCACGACACGAGGTCTGTCTCCACATTCCAGTAGTAAGGGAGTCCACTGTGGGCAGGGAGAGGGAAGGGCGTTTCAGCACACAAAGATGTCCCTTATACCAACTGTCTCCCCAACCTCTGCTTAGATCTGCCCCATGGCTCCACATGCAGATCTCTTCCTTATGGAGCCCACAATAAGGGATTGACACAGGAGGGAAAAGCCAGCCGTCCCTCCTGCCTCATGGTGGTAGGCTCACCAAGAAGGGTCAAACACTTTGTACCAGCTCGGCGGCAGACCCTCTAACCGGGTGGCCTCATAGTCGACAGGATCATCGTCATAGTCCTCAGCAATAATCTCTTCCTCTGGCTCTGGAAGAACAAGGGAAGAGGAAAGTACTTTAAGAACCTGGGCGTGGGGCTGGAGAGATGGCTCAGTGGTTAAGAGCACCAACTGCTCTTCCAGAGGTCCTGAGTTCAATTCCCAGCATCCACATGGTGGCTCACTACCATCTGTAATGAGATCTGGCGCCCTCTTCTGTACACATAATAAATAAATAAATCTTTAAAAAAAAAAAAAAAAAAGAACCTAGGCGTTCTCTTTCTAATCCCAGGGCCTGAGGCCATAACCACTTACATCTATACCATTGGATGTGGAAGACATAGAGGTGTGTGTTTAGTTGATAGAGAAGCTTCAAAAACTAATTCCTGAGTTCAGATACCACATGGCCATGTATCATCTAAACCTATTTAAACGACATGGGTTTGAAAAGCACTGTGTGTGTGTGTGTGTGTGTGTGTGTGTGTGTGTGTGTGTGTGTGTGTGTGTTTGCCTAAAAATAATGGCTCATCTATTCACCTTCTGAACTGTGATAGGTATAGCAAACAGTGCTCTGAATCTACTTCTAAGGGCTGACATATATTAAGCCTGCAGCAAGAAGTCTGGTGATAATAGAATAAATATTATCAGCCCAATGCCTGGCAATCAGTAGGCCCATAGCAGGTTCCAGCTGTGGGTATAACAACATATACATATGCCATGCTGAGTGGTGGTGGCATATGCCTTTAATTGCAGCGCTCAGGAGGCAGAGGCAGGAGGATCTCTATGAGCTATGTCCACTTCCAGGACAGCCAAGGCTACACACAGAGAAACCCTGTCTTGAAAAACCAAAATAAAATAAAATAAAATGCACATGCCAGCCCAGTGACACCAAAAGAGGTGTCAGGTATGATCATCCATATTGCTATTGCTAATATAAACTATCAGCAGTGGGCTCAGTGCTCAAAAGACTTAAAAGAAACACTAATGATGTGGGGTTTGCCTGAAACTCATACCCTAGCACCACCAATATTATGATGCACTTTCCGGTGCCTAACACACCATATAGGTTAAAACTCATGCCAGAGCCGGGCGGTGGTGGTGCACGCCTTTAATCCCAGCACTCAGGAGGCAGAGCCAGGTGGATCTCTGTGAGTTCGAGGCCAGCCTGGTCTATAGAGCGAGATCCAGGACAGGCTCCAAAACTGCACAGAGAAACACACACAAAATCACAGACACAAAAAAAAAAACCTCATGCCAGATTTTATTATTATTGGCAATAATGTGTAATTAGCATCTAGTAATACAGTAAACCTAATTGATAGATGATCATTTTAGTCTATTAGCATAACATATGTGCCAGGTACTTAGCCCCAAATAAATGTTAATAGGTTATAATGCCCATTACCACTTACATCTGCTGAGTTTAACCATAAAACACCAATACCCTGCCACTGTATTTGAAACATAGACTGCAGGATATATGATTCTTATTACATAAATACTGGCTTAGTGTGGTGGTGTACACCTTTAAACCCAGCATTAGGGAAGCAGAAACAGGCAGATCTCTGTGAATTCAAAGCCAGCCTGATCTACATAATGAGTTCCAGGCCTGCCAGAAATAGAGTGAGACCATGTCTCAAGCATTAATTAATGACCAAGTAGTTCCCCCCTGGCCTGGAATTCACTATGTAAAGCAGGCTGTCATCTGTAATCCTTTTTGCCTGTCTCTGCAGTACTGGGATTAGAGATGCATGCCATTATGCCTAGCTTTTTTTTTTCCAAGACAGGGTTTCTCTGTGTAACAGCCCTGGCTGTCCTGGAACTCTCTATTAGACCAGGCTGGCCTCAAACTCAGAGATCCTCCTGCCTCTGCCTCCCAAGTGCTGGGTTTTAAAGGATTATGACACCACCACCAAGCCTGCTTAGCTTTATTTTTTTGAAGACTGGGTCTCACCAAGTTGCCATGGCTGGCCTTGATCTCCTGGGCTCAAGCCATCTTTATATCTCGGCCTCCTAAGTAGTTGAGACTATTGGTACATGGCACCGTGCCCATTTGATTCATAAATTAAATTAATTCACATAGTACTTACCAGGCAGTAGTAATGGATATCAGGAAATTATATTGACATTGAGATGCCTGCCAGGCCATGCAAGATATCGAGTATCAACAATAAAGCCTGTCAAGGAGATGTACCTCAATAGTTGAGCACATTCAAGAGCTTGGGTTTGATCCCAGCAACGCAAGGGGGGAAAAGGTGTGTGGTATGGGGCTGAGGATGATGATAGAGCGCCTCCTAGGCATGCACCTCGTTCCGATGCGGGGGGGGGGGGAGGGGGGGAGGCGGGGGGGGGGGGAAGGCGGGGGGGGGGGTAAAAGAACAGAATAACAGACATCTGTTAACACTCGCACATGGTAGACGATCATCTGTTTTTAGCTTTCTCACCAGGCTCCAGATGTTTGAGGATGCCCCTCTTTGCCAGGCGGCTCTGCAGCGCCACAGGGAGCGGCATCGTGGGTTGCTGACCAGTCCTAGGAATCAACCGAGAGTATGAAGGGCAGATCCGATAAACATTTCAGTGAGGATATCGAGTAACCATGCACCACACTACAGCGTGGGTGACCCCGACCTACCTAAGTGCACCAGTAGCTGGAAGGACAGAACAAAAATGAGTGCTAAAAGATGAAAGCGAACCGGGTGGCGGTGGCGCACGCCTTTATTCCCAGCACTCGGGAGGCAGAGCCAGGCGGATTTCGGTGAGTTCCAGGCAGATCTACAAAGCGAGATTCAGGACAGGCACCAAAGCTACACAGAGAAACCCTATCTTGAAAATCAAAAGAAAAAAAAAAAGATGAAGGCGATACGTGACAGAATGGTCCGGACTACTACCACCATAACTCACTGACGGGGGCACCGGGGACCGGATACACAGAAGACCAAGTTCCTCTCCAGGCCAAGGCTCCACCAATCACCAGAGGGATCAAGTGTATCACACCCGCAACCCAGAAATGGGATCACCCAACGTTCGTCTAAGTCAGCACAGTGGGAGGAACCAAGGCGCTGGGATAGGGGTGTCCAGATGCCAACACCCTCGGAGGCTTTCAAAAAAAGCCTCCATCCCGGCGTTCCCAGCAGAGCTATACAGACGATCGAAGTCTGTGACCCTGGCCCCCTCTCCCTCTTTGTCACTATGCTTACCAATCTCGAAGGGATCTTCCTTTAAAACACAAAACGCTCCCCACACGCCCCAGACGCAGTTAACTGGTCGACTCCAGGGCTTGAAGTGAACGGATGTGGCCAGCCGGACTAGCCAATAAGAACGCGCCTCTGGCCTTACGTAAGCAAGGGAAACCAATTGTTTCCTTGGCCTGCGTACGACGCCCCCGTGCTTGTGGGCGTTCCCGAGGGGGGGAGTGGCTCGCCCGTACGACTGACTGCTCCAGGCCAGACGCTGGCGCCATGGAGGAGTACGCTCGCGAACCTTGGTACGGCCATGGGCACAGGCTTCGGGACAGTCCCTGCGACGCCCAGGCCAGCGACGGGAGGCGGGCGGGGAAGGCAAGGCTACATTGCCAAGTCCCTGACGCGGGAGGCTTAGAAACTTCTCTGCCTGAGCGCGTCCGCCATGGCTCCTCCCACTCGGACTTCGTTAAAAAGCGCCCCAGTGGAGTTGTCCCTGGAGGTGCGCTGTGGGACGATCCACCCCACTGTTCCCCTGACTGTTCTCCCAGACCCCTTTTGTGAGCCAAGAGAGAAACGCTGGGCAGATCCATTCTTGCAGCGGGGGAGCAGAGGCGTGGAGCCAAAACCCACAGGGTTTCCTCGCGTGCCTTTTCCCAGACTGGTGTTGGACTCCGGATAGGGCATGTATGAACTCACTGTGGGCTGAGAGGTGGGGGCCCGAGCTTCCTCACGGTCTTTTGGGTTTTCCGATTTAGATTTTTAAAATGACACTGTACAGGGCTTCCTTGGACATGCTCCCCCCCCCCCCTTAGTCAGAGAACAGAGTGTCACCCTGCTCTGCTTTACTTAATGCTAGCTAGTTAACACTGTTGAAACCTGACAACTCTTTGTACCGGTGAATCCGTTTGATTTTTCTTTTCTTTCTTTCTTTTTTTTTTTTTCGAGACAGGGTTTCTCTGTGTAGCTTTGCGCCTTTCCTGGAGCTCACTTGGTAGCCCAGGCTGGTCTTGAACTCACAGAGATCCGCCTGCCTCTGCCTCCCGAGTGCTGGGATTAAAGGTGTGCACCACCACCGCCCGGCCCGTTTGATTTTTGATAGCATCAAAACAGTTTGATTGATGCTTGGTTGTAATCAAGAGTACTATTTTGCCAGTAATAAGCCCAGCATTTGGAAGGCTATGTAGTGAGACACCTCCCCTATTCTCAGAAAGAAAAGAAAAAAAAGTACTACTTTCCCACTTTTGCGCCACAGGTAGATTTACAGATGTTTTGGGTATTGTTTATTTGTTTTGAGACAGAATCTTACTATATAGCCCTGGCTAGCCTGGAACCCTGAGTGAACTAGACTGACCTCACACGGATCCACCTGCCTCTGCCTTTGGGGCATAAATTCTCTCTCTCTCTCTCTCTCTCTCTCTCTCTCTCTCTCTCTCTCTCTCTCTCTCTCCCTCTCTCCCTCTCTCCCTCTCTCCCTCTCCCTCTCCCTCTCCCTCTCCCTCTCTCTCTCTCTCTCTCTCTCTCTCTCTCTCTCTCTCTCTATATATATATATATATATATATATATATATATATATATATATACAGGATTTCTCTTGTGTATCCTAGGCTGTCCTGGAACTCGCTTTGTAGACCAGGCTGGCCTTGAACTCAGATCTGTCAGTTTCTGCCTCCCAAGTGCTGGGATAAAAAGTATGCACCGCCACTGCCTGGCTACACAAACTTTCTTTTTGGGTCAGAATCTCCATTTATAGCCCAGGTTGGACTCCAGCTGGTGATTCTCCTGCCTCTGCTTCCCAAGTATTGTGATTATAGATATGTAGGACCATGCCTGGCTTTCCTTTCTGGCTTTATGGATTTATAAAAACTGTCAGAACTAATTTGTTATTATCTTAGATGTTTCTTTTCAGTCATGAACTTCCCATTTTGGCTCTCCAAGTTCCAAAGAGTCCCAGCCTGGCAGGGCAGCGTCTCACATTAACCCAATCTTTTCCTTCCTGCTTGCAGCCCATGGCGAATTGTGGACGATTGCGGTGGAGCCTTCACTATGGGTGTCATTGGTGGTGGAGTCTTCCAGGCTATCAAGGGCTTTCGCAATGCCCCTGTTGTGAGTTGAGCCTTCCCCACTGGTGTGGGAGTCTGCAGTCTTGATGCACTGAACACACTCATTTTATTGCTTGTTCATCTACGGCATGCTGGGCCTATGCCCTGGATCTATGATTTGAGGGACTCTGCTCTTCAACTGTCTAGCTGGAGCTCTGTGGAAATGCTCTGCTGTCAGAAACAGTCTTAGGGGCTAGGAGTATTATATAGGTGGGGTTTTTTTTTGTTGGGACCACAATCAGCTCTGTTCTATCAGCCACTTCCCAAATAACTACTTGGAGACTTATTAATTATAAATGTTTGGCCGATAGCTCAGGCTTGTTACTAACTAGCTCTTACAACTTAAATTAACCCACTTTTATTAATCTATGTGCTGCCCTGCGGCTCTGGGCTTTTACCTCTCCTTTATGTCCTATTTCCTTTTTGTCTGACTTATGATTCCTCTGACTCTGCCCTCCTTCTTCCCAGCATTCTCTCTGCCCCCAAAATCCTACCTAGCCATCAGCCAATCAGCTTTTTATTAACAATGAGAACAATACATATTTACAGTATACAAAGATTGTTCCACAACAAGTATATCGATAGAGTAGTTGGTTAAGCAAGACAGAGAGGTCCTTAGTCTATTCCTCAACCCCAATAGAAAAACAAAAAGGTTAGCATCAAATCTTAAATGTGTATGCAACATAGGTTTTACCTCAAAACAGACTCTGGGTTAAAAGCCTCTATGTAGAATAAGAACAGCCTTTAAGTTAAATGGGGGCGTTTTTAATATATTTCTGCCTCATCCTCTGAGGCCCCCTACCCTTGGCGATCTCATTAGATGTCTCTGGTATAAAAGCAGTTATGGGGAGGGGCTGGAGATAATGCTCAGTGGATAAGAATACTTGGCTTTGCAAGCATGAGGATCCGAGTTTGATTCCCCAACATCTGTGTAAAAAACCGGGCATGAGCCTGGTGGTGGTGGCACACGCCTTTAATCCCAGCGCTCGGGAGGCAGAGCCAGGTGGATCTCTGTGAGTTCGAGGCCAGCCTGGGCTACAGAGCGAGATCCAGGACAGGCACCAAAACTACACAGAGAAACCCTGTCTTGAAAAACCAAAAAAACAAAAAAACAAAAGCCAGGCATGCATGGCTGCCTGTGCCTAGATCCCCAGCGTTGGAGGAGGCGGGGCACAAGACAGGCATATCCCAAGAGCTTGCTGGCCAGTCATCCTAGCTAGAAGTGGAGCTTCTGGTTCAGTGAGACAAAAAGCAATAGAAGAAACCCCCTAATGTTCTGCTATGACCTCCACATGTTCACACACCTGCACATTCATTTGTGTATACCACACAGACACACACACCTTTGGTTTGGTTTGGTTTGAGACAGGGTTTCTCTATGTAGCCCTGGCTGTCCTGGATCTTGCTCTGTAGACCAAGCTGGCTTCAAACTCATAGGGATCCACCTGCCTCTGCTTCTGTGCTGGGATTAAATGTGTGCTCCACCATCACCGGGAGTAACTTTGTTATTTTTAATTTTTGCAAAGCCTCATACCTAAAAGATTGCCTTGAACTGGGGCTAGAGAGATGGCTCAGAGGTCAAGAACACCGGCTGCTCCTCCAGAGGTCCTGAGTTCAATTCCCAGCACCCACATGGTGGCTCACAACCATCTGTAAGGAGATCTGGTGCCCTCTTCTGGTGTACAGGCATACATGCAGACAGAACACTATACATAATAAATAAATACATCTTAGAAAAAAAGATTGCCTTGAACCTCGGAGACAACTGGGCTTAGACTTGTGAGCATCACTGTAAGACTATAGAGACCCTTAAAGATGGGCAGGATGCCTGTTCCTCTATGAAATGGATACGAGCCTTTGGGAATATATTAGTTACTTCTATGTTGTTGTGATAAAACCCACGATGAAGGCAATTATAGAAGGAAGAGTTTATGTGGGCTTAGAGTTCCAGAGGGATAAGAGTCAATCATGATGGGGAGGCGTGGCAACAAGGAGCGTGGCTGCCAGAGCAGGAAGCTGAGAGCTCACATCCTCGACAGCAGGCATGAAAGTGAGAGGATGAACTGAAAATAGGCGAGGCTTTAAGACAGTGCTCTCGGGCATCTGAATGCTGGGACTCTAAATCAGTTCCTCATGTCATGCTCCCCAACCGTACTTCAGAACTTTCACTCTGCTAGTTATGAATCGTATTGAAAATAACTGTTTTCTGATGGTCACAGGGGTTGCAACCCCCAGGTTGAGAGCCTATTGTTCTCTAGTACATTTTGCTGTCCGAAGCTCTCTTGCTTATTTCCTTAGGATCTGTCTCTGCCACTACTGTGTGCACTCACTCTGGGAGGGCAGGGCCCCTCCCCCTCCCCATAACTGCTTTTAAACCAGTGACATCTAATGAGATCTCCAAGGGTAGGTGGCCTCAGAGGATGAGGCAGAAATATATTAAAAGCGCCCCCATTCAATTTAAAGGCTGTTCTCTCTGTCAAACTCCTGTCCTTATTCCATATAGAGGCTTTTAACCCAGCGTCTGTTTTGAGGTAAAACCTACATTTCTTTTTTGTTTGTTTGTTTGTTTGTTTGTTTGTTTGTTTTTCAAGACATAGTTTCTCTGTGTAGCTTTGCGCCTTTCCTGGAGCTCTCTTGGTAGCCCAGGCTGGCCTCGAACTCACAGAGATCCACCTGGCTCTGTCTCCCGAGTGCTGGGATTAAAGGCGTGCGCCACCACCGCCCGGCAAAACCTCCGTTTTTTGATGAGCCCCTACATATAGAATGAAGCCTGGCACACCAGACCTGCTCATGTGTATTGAATGAACGAGGGAACAGATTAACACAACTTAGCAACCCCACTCTGCAGACATCTTGGTTGGACTCACTCCCCGGTCTCCTGGTTCTCTGGTTGCTGCTATGCTTCTGCCAGCCTCCCCATGCCTGCCTCTCTCTCTGATGCAGCGCTCGTAGTCAAAGAACCTCGGGCCTTGCTCAGTCGAGGCAAGGGCTCTATCACTGAGCACCCCAGCACCCACCCCTTCGTATGTAGGCTAGCAACCTTGCCTTGCCAGAGGTCTTGCCCCTACCCTGATTCTTGTGCTTGCTTTCTCCAGGGAATTCGACACCGCTTCAGAGGTAGTGCCAATGCTGTGAGGATTCGAGCACCCCAGATTGGAGGTGAGGAGACTGGGGGAACTTAAAGACCTGGTAGCAACATTGAAGGTAGTTGATTCTTTGAGGCTAAACTCTAAGTTAGAGATCCAAATTCTAACCCAAAGTCTGACTAGAACTTTCTGGGGTGGTGACATTTCCCAGCAGTTTAATATGAAAGGGCGAGATTGTGTATTCTGTAGTTTGTTTTTGAGACCGGGTCTCTCTACATAGCCCAGGCTGGCCTTGAACTCAACACCTGCCTCTGCCTCCCAAGTGCCGGGATTAAAGGTTTCTACTGCCAGGCCTAGGGGATTCTGCAGTTTAAATCTAGGTCCTGGCTCTTCCCTGTTAGCTGACCTTATTCTAGTAGCATACTTCCTCCAAACCTCATCTGATAATGATAGCATTGACAATCCAATAGGGAGTTTTGGTTTTTGCCTTTTTGAGACAGGGTTTCTCTGCGTAGCTTTGGTGCCTGTTCTGGATCTCACTCTGTAGACCAGGCTGGCCCCGAACTCACAGAGATCCGCCTGCCTCTGCCTCCCGAGTGCTGGGATTAAAGGAGTATGCCACCCCAGTCAGCGTTCTCCTGCATTTTTACTGTTTCATGTCACATGAGATCAGCTGTGGAATTTTCTGTTACTGCTATCATGACCATGCTCAAAAAGTTGTAGGTTTTGAAGCATTTTGGATTTCTAGATTGTGAACGTGGTATTTAAAGGGTGGAAGTTGGGGCTGGAGAGATGGCTCAGTGGTTAGGAGCACTGGCTGCTCTTCCCAGAGGACCCAGGTTCAATTCCCAGCACCCACATGGCAGTTCACAACTGTCTCTAACTCCTTTTCCCAGGTATTCAACAGTCTCACACAGACATACATGCAGGCAAAACACCAGTGTACATAAAATACAAATAAATAAATTTAAATTAAAATAAATAAATAAAAGTAAAGGGTGGAAATTGCTTCATTGAAAGCTGTGTGAAATGTTAATCTACTTGTATTCATTTGCCAACTAAAAGTGAAAGATTTTCATGATAACTACAGACCTGATTAAATGGGGGGACTCTTCACAGTGGGAAAGATGGAGGGTTCCGTAGGGGTCTCTACCTGTCTCCATGTCTGGACTCTGTTCCCTTTTGTATTTGGTGCTGACGTGGAACCCATGGCTTTCTACAGACTCTGTGACTCCCCCAACCCACTATTTTTGAGACAGGCCTTCACTCTGGGGGTGTCTAATTCTTTGCAGTCCTCCTGCCTTTTTGAGGCTCCCAGGTGCTGGGACTATACCAGTCATGGTTGGGTGGGGGGCTGGGGCGTGTGTTTGTGGGTGTGTGTATATATTTTGCTGGGAATCACCATAGGCAAGCACTCTCCCTCTGAGCCACATCTTTAGTCCCAGCAGCCCCTTTCTTGACCAGTCCTCAGACCTTGGAAGTTCCCAGACCTTGAGATCTACGGAGTCTCCGAATTCCTGGGCCTCACTGACGAGGACTCTCTCCCCCTCCAGGTAGCTTTGCAGTGTGGGGAGGCCTGTTTTCCACCATTGACTGTGGCCTGGTGCGGCTGAGGGGCAAGGAAGACCCCTGGAACTCCATCACCAGCGGAGCCTTGACTGGGGCAGTACTGGCTGCGCGCAGTGAGTGCCTCCAGCCCCCAGTCCCACTCCCTCCCCTGGTCTGCCTGCCCTGCCTCAGCTCTGTCTCTTTCTGCCTCCCAGGTGGTCCGCTGGCGATGGTGGGCTCTGCCATGATGGGGGGCATCCTGTTGGCCCTCATCGAGGGTGTTGGTATCCTCCTCACTCGGTACACTGCCCAGCAGTTCCGCAATGGTGAGGACCTGGTGGGCAGTGGTCAGGGAGAGTCAGGAAGCGCTGTCAGCCTTCTCCGCTCTTCCTCACCTCATTACCTCATTCTCCCTTCTCCAGCACCCCCATTCTTGGAGGACCCCAGCCAGCTAACCCCTAAAGAGGGAGCTCCGGCCCCAGGTTATCCCAACTACCAGCAGTACCACTGAGGACGCCGCTGCCTGCCCCTGCCGCCGTGGGAGCTGCTCCTCAGTCCCCTCCCGGATGATCTACCTCCAAGGGAGGACTGCCCTCCTACATAGCCCCGAGACCCTCCAGAGAGGGCCTCTGTTCGACTCCCTTGTTCTGTGGTAGGGGTGAGGATACCCCAGCAGCCTTGTCACCTGGGTCCCCTTTTTTTGTCTCTCAGGGCACCCCAGCCTCACACATGTAACAGTCTCTCATCCCAGATCTTCCGTGTGGCCCCCTGAAGAAAGTTTAAAGCCGGTTTTGAAATGTCTGTGTATGCACTCCTTAGTCATCCGGAGGACCCTCTCCTCAGGAGAAGCGGCTTGGAAGGCCAGGACTTGGGGTTCCGCGGTGAAGGGGTTCTAGTAAGGATTTTTACAGGGTGGTGGGGGAAAGAACCAAGATCTCACTATGTTGTCCAGGCTGCACTTGAACTTGTGTGACTCTCCCACACCTAGCCTCTAGTACAGGGTTACAGAATGAATGAGCAAGGGAGGTAAGATTCACAAAGATATGAATTAGGCACGTGAATAAGCATGGTTAGGGGCCAAGTGATACACCTAGCAAACGAGAGCAGGCTTGGGGAAGAAGATCAAGGATTGTTGGGTGTGTCTGTAGGCCATGCATACATACTCGTAACTCCTAAACCCCCTTGTACAAGCTCCCCTTATAGAGACCGGGAAACTAGCCTTAAAAAGGCTTTTCTGAATACCAGTCATTCTATTTTTTTAAAATTCCATTTACAAAACAAAACAAAAAAAAAAATCCAGCCAGGTGATGGTGGTGCACGCCTTTAATCCCAGCACTTCAGAGGCAGAGGAGGCAGGTAGATCTCTGAGTTCAAGGCCAGCCTGCTCTACAAAGCAAGTTCCAGGACAGCCAGGACTACACAGAGAAACCCTGTCTCAAAAACAAAACAAAACAAAAACCAAACAAACGAAAAAGAAATCCATGCGGCTTTATACCAGCTCTGGCTGTCTGGGATGGAGGCCCAGGCATCAGGGAGACTACTTTCTCAAAAAAAGGTGCTCTGTGTTAGTCTCCTGTCGTTTCTTATGCTTGGTGGTGTCTGCATCTTTCACATTTGCTGGCTTTCGTTACTGTTCTTAATTACATCTTAAACTGTTTATTTAAATGTTTTCATACAATCCATTTGGGGAGTATTTTTCCCCTTCTCCAACACTTCCAGATCTTCCCCACCTCCCTATCTATTTAACTATGTTCTTTTGGTTTTTGAGACAGAGTCTCACTTTGTAGACCTGACTGTCCTGGAGTTCGTTCTGTAGACCAGGCTGGCCTTGAATTCACAGATCTGCCTGTCCTCTGCCTCCCGAGTGCTGGGTTAAAGGCTTGTGCTTCTACACCTGGCTTGCTCTTTGTTTTTCAAGACAGGGACTCAGGTAGCCCAGGCTAGCCTCCACCTTGCTATGTAACAGTGGCTTGTCCTGTAAACTGATCCTCCTGCCTCAGCTTCCTAAGTGCTGTGGTCACAGATGTATGCTACCACACCGGTTCTGGTTTGTTTTAGACAGGTTCTTGTTAGTGTAGTCTAGATTCACCTTGAACTCCTAATCCTTCTACCTCCCAAGTGCTGGGATTACAGATTTTTTGAAAGACTAATTTATTGGGGGGTGGGCGGGTACACATGCCATAGTGTACGTACAGGTCAGAGGACAGCTTTCCAGGGTTGGGTCTCCTTTCACCATGTTGGTTTCCAGGATCAAATTCGGGTAGTCAGGCTCTGTGGCAACTCAGTTGTTCGTTTTTTTAAAGGTGACCACAATATATACAGAAATGAGTCTCATTTGGGGAGAGGAGAGCTATGGGAAGGATTATCCTGGATGGCCATCTCCCAAGCTCTGTCATTCTGTGCAAACCTCTTAAGTGGATGGGATAAACATTGTCTCTACTGGGGTCCAAATGCCTTATGGAGGCACAGAAAATTCCAGAGAACTGGGTTTGTTTCCCGCTGAGACTACTACAGTGGAAATGGGTTCGTGGATGATATATAAATACTACAGGTCACTACATGGAGACGGCAACATCCTTCCATATAAAACTGGTGCACCTGGAGACAAAGGTGCAGGCCTTAGGGTCTCTGAAAGTCCAACAAGAGCAAGCCTGGTGGCCCTCAGTAATGGTCCCGCTTGAACAACTCAGTGCCTAGCAATGCATGGTCACTCTATCTAAACTGCCCTGGGAACGATGGGTTGGGGTTTGCAGAGCACCCAATTAGAACCCAGCCATGCAGCCTTTGTGAGCTGGGAACTCCAGATGCAGTGCTCGCTCGTGCTCTCTCTCTGTCTCTCTCTGTCTCTGTCTCTCTGTCTCTGACACACACACACACACACACACACACACACACACACACACACCCTCTAGCCTTTGGGGAACAAACTCCCCAGTGCAGATCTAAGCTTGCCACCTGCTGGGGTTTCACAAGCTGAATTCCACTACTGAATTCCCCTGAGAGGTGGGGTCCACACCCCACCCCCTTCCCATCTTTCTGTGCTCCCTAAGACTGCTCTAGACTCTCACTGAGTATCTGGGCATTGTTACAGCAGGCCCCTTACTAATTGCCTGGCTCTCACTAGCCTGCAGACTTGATCTGGACCGACCTCAAGCCTTGCCCCTCACCCTTTAAGTGTCAGCCCTCTGGGAAACATCCATGCTCCAGGACCTTCTAACCTTGCTCCAGGGCACCTTGCTCCAGGGCATCCATGCTCCAGGAGGTGCACCTTCTCTAACCCTAGGATCCAGTTCCCAGTTTTCACCACCAGGGTGCAGCTCGATCTCTGCAGCTTGGAAGTGGTTCTCTCAGCTCGCTCTGCTGGATGCGTGCCTTAACTGCACTTGGCGACCTTCGACTCTGTCTTCCTGGCCCAGCGAGGCCATTGCCTGGTTTCTGTGCAAAAGAGCTTGGCAGGAGGGGTTACTCTACAAAAGGGATTTTGTGCTGCTACAATCTTAAGTTTGAAATGAAGAAAAAGATGGATGAAAAGAGAAAGACATAGGAGAGAAACTAAACTAAGCCTCAGGTGTGAAGTGTGAGGTAGCTTAGGACCCTAGGGTAATGGGGGGGTGTGCAGAGACCCAGAAAAGGCAAGAGATAGACACAGAGTAAAGAGAGACATTACAAAATAGGAGAAAATCCTTATGGTTACCCCACAGATGATTGATAGCCAGAATATACAAAGAACTAAAGAATTAAGGGCTGGAGAGATGGCTCAGTGGTTAAGAGCACTGCCTGCTCTTCCAGAGGACCTGGGTTCAATTCCCACCACCCACATGGCAGCTCACAACTGTCTGGAACTCCAGTTCCAGGGGATCTGACACCCTCATACAGACATAAATGCAGGTAAACACCAATGTACATGAAATAAAAATAAATTATTTTTAAAAATCAAGCCCCCAAAGAATAAATAATACAATCAGTAAATGGCAAATGAACTAGGCAGAAACTTTTTAAAAGAAGCACAAATGGCTAGTAATTGTGAAAAGTTCAACATCTTGGCAGGCTGATGGTCTTTTATGTACTCTGGAGCCAGAGGCAGTTAGATCTCTGTGAGTTTGAGACAAGCCTGGTCTACGTAATGAGTTCCATGTCTACATAATGAGAGTCTGTCTGAACAAAATGGGGGGAAAAGTACAACATCCTTAGTTATTAGGGGAAAGCAAATCAAAATGACATTGAGAGTCCATCTTTCTGAAATACAAATTGCTGTCATCAGATGGTAAGGGTACAGGGAATGAAGAGAATGCTTTCTACAGTATTGGTGGGAATGTAATGGAAATCAGTAGAAAGTTTTCTCAAAACAACAACCACCACCACCTAACTAAAAATAGACCTACCATACGACCCAGCTCTACTACTCCTGGGTATATTGCTAAAGGAACCAACATACCACAAAGATACGTGAACATCCATATATGTTGCTGCACTAGTCACAGTAAGCCCGTAGGGAATCTGCTTAGATGCCTGTCAGCAGGAGAGGAGAAAAAAATGTGATATGTGTGAGTGTATATATAAAAATGCAAATGGACTACACAGAGAAACCCTGTCTCAAAAAAAAAAAAAACAAAAATGCAAATGGAGTAGTATTCATCTGTAAATGAAACTATGTGCCTTGCAGGAAAATGGATGGGAACTGAAATATTGTTTAAAAAAAAATTAGCCAGGAGAAGTATTCAGTGTTTTCTCTCTTGTGCAGAATCCAAACAAAAAGACAACGTGAACTTGGGGGGCTATTAGGGAAGAGGATGGGGATCAGAGAGCAGGGAGAGTGGTAAAGGAAGGGGTGTGTGATCCAAGCATGTTACCTGCATATTTGCAAGCAAGTCTCAGTAATTCCTATGAGCTTCTATTCTGTGCAATTCATATCCACAGAAAGGGGAAAAGAAAGCCGCGGGAAGGACAATGCAAGAAGGTAGCTGTGAAAACTGAAGGACAAGAGCAAGCTGAGGGAGGTCACAGTGGGAGGCAAGAGGTGCTTGCTTGCCCTCTGGATTCCGGGGCTGGACTCAGTTTGTCAGACCTCTTCTAGCACATGCTTACCAAGAATGGTGGCACACACCTTTTATTAGCACTCAGGAGGCAGAGGCAGGAGGATCTATGTGAGTCTGAGGCCAGCCTGGGCTACACAGCCAGTTTCAGACCAGCCAGAGCTGCAGAGACTCTGTCTCAAAAAAGAAAAAGTTATGAAAACCTAGAGCCTTGCACTAGACAGGTGCTTTCCCGCTGAGCTGTATACCCTAGTCGCTCACCTAATTCCTCAATCTCCTTTATACCTGCCTGTTTCTGTCTAGGATTTCTGAGGCTTTCCTTCCGTTTATTCTTTCCTGAAGCTTCCCCCATTTCCTTTCTGCTTTACCTCTGCCTCCTTCCCCTTTCTCCAGCTTGCTTCTCCCAGTCGCTGTGTGTCCTGCATCTGCTATCTTATGGAAAAGGCTTGTAAAGAGGCTGGCCAGATCACTCAGCAGGTAAAGGTCCTTGCCACCAAGCCTGAAGACTTAGGTTCAATTCCCCAGGACCCATATGGTGGAAAGAGAGAACCAGCTCCCACAAGTTGTCTTCTCATGTCTACATGTGTGTTGTGCGCACGTGCACGCGCACACGCACACACACACACACACACACACACACAAATAAATGTAAAAATGATCTTTGTAATCATTGGAAAGAGAGTGAATCAAGGAAGAGCAATAGGGTCTACCACTTGTCTCTGGAGTGAGAGTCACCCTATCCACATGCTCAGGGAAAAGACACTGAAGGTCTAGACACAAGAAAATAAGACGGTGGGGGAGTGGAGGGCGGGAGGCAGAATGGGGTGTGGGGGGGGAGTAACAGGGAAACTAGATGTAATGAGCACCAGCACCCAGATGCTGGAGAGACTGAGGCAGGTTCCAAGCATTCTAGCAAGTGAGCTATACCCCCAGCTTTTAATAGCTTTTAAAAGTGTTCATTTAAAAATTGTCATAAGATAGACATAAGCTGAAATTTAACATTTTAATCATCCTGAGAATATAGGAGGAAAGCCTGATTCAGATTCTCCTATACTCTCAGTTAACAATTAGAATAGAAAACTTGTGACCAGGTTCTGACATTACGAATAATACTGCTATGAACATAGTTGAGCAAGTGTGGATAAAGAAAATGTGGTACATATACACAATGGAGTACTACAGTTTAAAAACAGCAGAGAAAAACAATGACATCATGAAATCTGCAGGCAAGTGGATGGAACTAGACAATATCCTGAGTGAGGTCACCCAGAATCAGAAGGACAAACATGGTATGTACTCACACATAAGTGGATACTAGATGTAAAGCAAAGCATAACCAGACCACAACCCACAGCTCCAGAGAAGCTAGCAAACAAGGAGGACCCTAAGAGGGACACATGGAATGCCCTGGGAAGGGGAAATAGATGAGATCTCCATGAGTAAACTGGGAGTGGTGTGGGCAATAGAGGGTAGGGGATGGGGGATGAGAACATAAGGGAACAGGATGGTTGAACTGGAACCGGGATGGAGTGGGAGAGCAAGGAAAGAGATATCTTGATAGAGGGAGACATCAAAGGAACAGGGAGAAACAGAGTGCTGGAAAGGTTCCCAGGAATCCACAAGGATGACCCCAGCTTAGACTACTAGCAATAGTGGAGAGGGTGCCTGAACTGGGCTACCCTAACTCATCATAGAGCCTTCATCCAGCAACTGATGGAAGCAGATGCAGAGATCCACAGCCAAGGACCAGGCCAAGCTCCAGGAGTCCAGTTGAAGGAGAGAAGAGGGATTCTATGAGCAAGGGGCATCAAGATCATAATGGGGAAACCTACAGAGACAACCAAACCAAACTAGTGGGAACTCATGAACTGTGGACCAATAGCTGTGGAGCCCCCATGTGCTAGACTAGGCCCTCTGCATAGGTGAGGCAGTTGTGTAGCTTAATCTTCTTAAGGGCCCCCGGCAGTAGGATCAGGATCCATCCCTGGTGTGTGAGCTGGCTTTTTGGAGCCCACTACCTATGGTGGGACACCTTGCACAGCCTTGATGCAGGGGGAGGGGCTTGGACCTGCCTCAACTGAATGTACCAGGCTCCACTGACTCCCCATGGGAGGCCTTGCCTTGTTGGAGGAGGGAATGGGAGGAGGGGGAGGGAAGAGAGAGTGGTCTGTGGTTGGTATGTAAAATGAACTTAAAAATTTCTTAATAAAAAAAATTACCAAAAAAGAAAACAGAAAAACAAAACAAAAAAACTTGTGGCCAGTTACCAGGTAGATAGGTGTCTTCTGCTCAATTCTGTCTTCACACAATGTACATTGCCTTGCCCTGTGACCTCAGTGCCAATAGACTGCCCCTCCCCACTTCCCATGCTAATTACCAAGTCCTGGAGGTTTTACTTGTTTTTCTCTTTGGTTTCCCCACACACACACACACACAACCCCAGGGGGTTGAATGGGGAAGGATAGGCCAGATAGTGCTGGAAATGGGATCCAGGGTCTTGAACAAAACATGCCAGACGGCACTCTACTGTGAACTCCCAGAAGTCCTTATCTGTGTTTGTGATTGACAGGCTATAAACAGGTTCCCCCAAGTCCCTCCCCATTTTAGTTAATGTGCTAGGGCAATCCTTTACTTACCTAGTTATTATAATAGATTCCACAGAGGATACTGATTAAACACCAAAGGAAAAGGCGAAAAGAGCTGGGGATGGGGACAGCGACAGAGATCTCAGGCCCTCTCCAGGGGTGTCAGTCTCAAGGAACTGCTATGTGTCCAGCTAAGCAGAACCCCTCCAAATCTAGTCCTTTCCAGCCTCAGTTTATGAACACAGTTCATTATAACCGTGGTTCATAAACATTACCTTTAGCTAGTTCCTGGAGAAGTTGGGGGTGGGGCCCAAGTCGCAGCTATCTAATTCCATCTGGCATCTGGTCACCCAGCCCCCACCCCGAAGCTACCTAGAGGTGGTCAGTCAACAGCCAATCATTAGCATATAAGAAGATAATCATTTTGAATATTCTAAGGATTTTAGGAATTGCATTCCAGGAAACAGAGACAAAGCCCAAAAATGTATTTTACAAAATCACAACCGTTTTAAAGCATGGAGTTGAGCAAAAGGCATTGAGCAAATTCACATTGTTAAAGCAACCAGCACCATTGCCCATCTCCGGAACTCGGGACCTCTTGTGGTGTTTTGTTCCCGTGTTTTGAAACGAGATTCCTGGAGTACAGGCTGACCTCTGTAGCTATGCCGCTGTGGTGGCCTGGTGTGCTTCTAATCCTCCTGCCTCTACCTCCTGGGTACTGGGATCACAGTGCACCACCGAGACCAACCCTTTGTGGTGCTAGGGATAGAAGGGTTCAAGGGTACTAGGCCAGCACTCTTAGAAACTGAGCTACGTCCCAAGCCCCTGCACCTTAGCTTAAAACTTTTATTGCAGTGTTGGAGATGGGACCCAGGGCCTCAAGAATGCCAAGCAAGTGTTCTACCTCTGAGTTCAATCACCAAACCTTTCCTTTGTCTACTTCAAGTCCGAACCTTAGTTATCTCCTAATGGACACTTGCTGTGCTTCTATTGGTAAGCTATTATTTATAATGCTGGTTTGAATAGGCAAGGGCAACTTTTTTGCAGTAATTCATACATTAAGTATATATATATATATTCCCCTTAAACTATTCAGCTGGAGGTTTAGAGGTATAACTCAGTGGTAGGGTGCTTAGTTTATGTACATGAGACCCTGGCTTTGGATCCCCCAATACAAAAAATATTCAGCTGGAGTTTGAGATTGTATTGCACTCGTAGCCGGTGCTAAGAGCTTGCCTAGTGAGTGTGAGGCCCTAGGTTGGATTGTTAGTCTAGGTCCGCCGGACATGCACAACCGTGGGGGTGTGTTGTGGGGCTATCATGGATCCCCCAGCACCACAAAATAATGTGTATCAGTTTGGAAAGAATGTATATCGTTTGTAAGCAGCATTTGCTCGAGCCCAGGTTGGCCTGGAACGATGTAGCCCTGTCTGCTCTCGTTTCAAGGCACTTTTTCTGCCCCAGCTCCTCAAGTTCCGGGATTACAGGTATGAGCCACTATTCCAGTATTCCAGGCTGAAAATGTAAAAGTGGGGATGCAGCTCAGTCATCAGAGTGCTTGTCTAGTATCCTCAAGGCTCTGAGTCTGTCTGATCCCCAGCAAAACACACACACACACACACACACACACACACACACACACACACACACACACTATAATAGTATGGTGGCCTAACTTGGAGTTCCAAGTATTTAGGCTAGGGAGGAACACTACTTGACTTTGGTGGTTTAGGGTCAGCCTGGGCAGGATAGCAGGAACACTTCCCTTTTTTTTTTTTTTTTTTTTGGTTTTTTGAGACAGGGTTTCTCTGTATAGTTTTAATGCCTTTCCTGGAACTCACTCTGTAGCCCAGCCTGGCCCTAAATCCTAAATCTGCCTGGCTCGGCCTCCCGAGTGCTGGGATTAAAGGCATGCATCACCACTGACCGGCACACTTTTTTTAAAAACTATTTTTTTAAAAAACTATTTTGTTGGGCGGTGGTGGCGCACGCCTTTAATCCCAACACTCAGGAGGCAGAGGCAGGCGGATCTCTGTGAGTTCGGGGCCTGCATGGTCTACAGACTGAGTTCCAGGAAAGGCACAAAGCTACACAGAGAAACCCTGTCTTGAAAAAAAACCAAAAATAAATAAATAAATAAACTATTTTATTTGGGAAAGTAGCTGGAGAGATGGATTAGCATTTAAGAGTACTTGTTGCTCTTGCAGAGAACCTGGGTTCAGTTCCCAGCATCTACTTGTGTAAGATGAATCTTATTAATTAAAAACAAACAAACAAACAAAAAACAAACAAACCCAGAGTCTGGTATAAGGAGTGAAAGCTGAAAGATCAGAGAAGCAGAACAAGCCACAGTCAACCTCACCTCAACTCCTCAGCCGATTGATTCTGTTCCCACGAATCCTCAGACTGAAAGCCTCTGAGTTCTCACTCCTGAGGGTCTCAGTTGAACTGCTTAAAAGCCTCTAGTTCCTGGTCCTCATGCTTTATAGACCTTTCTGCTTCCTGCCATCACTTCCTGGAATTAAAGGCATGTGTCCTTCCCAAGCAAAGGCATGAAATCTCAAGTGTTGGGATTAAAGGTGTGTGCCACCACGCCTGGCTCTGTTCCCAGCATGGCCTTGAACTCACAGAGATTCAGACGGATCTCTGCCTCCAGAGTGATAGTGTTAAAGGTGTGTGCCACCACTGTCTAGCCTCTATGTCTAATTTAGTGACTGTTCTGTTCTCTGACCCTCAGATAAGTTTATTAGGGTACACAATATATCATCCACACACTAGGTTGTTCACAACTATCTGTAACTCCAGTTCTAGAGGGTCTGACCCTCTTCTGACCTTTGTAAAAGCGCCAGGCATGAATGTGGTGCATAAATATACATGAACACTCATGTACATAATTTTAAAATATTTTCTTATTTTTTTATGTCTAAGTGTGTGTGTGTGTGTGTGTGTGTGAGAGAGAGAGAGAGAGAGAGAGAGAGAGAGAGAGAGAGAGAGAGAGATTTACAACAGAGGCCAGAAGAGGATGTTGAGAGAGAGAGAGAGAGAGAGAGAGAGAGAGAGAGAGAGAGAGAGAGAGAGAGAGAGATTTACAGAGGCCAGAAGAGGATGTTGAATCCCTGGAGTTCCCGGCAGTTAGTCGTAAGCTGCCCAACATGAGTAGTGGGAACTGAGCTTGGGTCCTCTGTGAGAGCAGTGCATGTTCTTAATCAACCACTGAACTATGTCTCCAGTCCCTCTGAAGGGATTTTTAAAGCATGAATTAACTGTAAAAAGCGAGGAATGTATTCTGGCACTCCCACACATGTCTGAATGAACTTCATTCACATACACCCCATTCTTCTTTTCACTCTGTCATCTTTTCTCCGTCCACAGCCATAGGAGAATTACTTTTTGTAAGAACGCTTTCAAAACAATTTTTATAATACGTAATTATTTCACCAAAGTTTTATGAAATGTGTCTTCATGTAGTAAATCATCTTTTAAATATTTTAATTATTGGTGCTGGAGAGATGGCTCAGAGGTTAAGAGCACCGACTGTTCTTCCAGAGGTCCTGAGTTCAATTCCCAGCAACCACATGGTGGCTCACAACCATCTGTAATGAGATCTGGCACCCTCTTCTGTGTACATAATAAATAAATAAATCTTAAAAATTATTATTATTATTATTATTATTATTATTATTATTATTATTATTTTGAGACAGGGTTTCTCTATATAACAGTCGTGGCTGTACTGGAACTCGCTTTGTAGACCAGGCTGTACTGGAACTCGCTTTGTAGACCAGGCTGGCCTCGAACTCACAGAGATCCACCTGCCTCTGCTTCCAGAGTGCTAAGATTAAAGGTGAGAAACACCACCACCTGTTTACACTAGTTTTCTGTTAATACAACCTTCAAATTGTAGTCAGGGCACAGAAACTTTGAATCCCATCCCCAGCACTACAAAACAAACAAGTCAATAGTAAATAGTAAATAGCCTGATCTATAGAGTGAGATCCGGGACAGGCACTAAAACTACACAGAGAAAGCCTGTCTCAGCCCTTCCCCCCCCCCGCCCCCCCCCACTAACAATACAGAAAACGTGTAGAAGAATGAAAGGCTTCAGTTTCCTATTGAATGGTCACTGAAGAGTACCCACCCCTTAGCTCCTATAGTCTAGCCAGCCAGCCTCTAACCTTTGCTACTTAACATGCCCCAAGTCAAGAGGCATAGTGGCATACACCTTTAATCCCAGCACCTGGGAGGCAGAGGCAGGTGGATCTCTGTGAGTTCGAGGCCAGCCTGGTCTACGGGGCAAGTTCCAGGACAGCCAGGGCTACATAGAGAAACCCTGTTTGTGGTGGGTGCGGGGTGGGGGTGGGGGTGGGGATGGGCAATGTCTCCAGTGGCTGCTTGCCTTATGAAAAGCAGCAGAGTAGTTAAGAGTGTCCTCAGTAGATGGTTGTTTGATCTTACGATTAATATACACATATGTTACATCTAACCTCTCACTTATACACTCCATAGGAGTGGATTATATTATCAAAGATGTGAACACCAAGAGGCGGGAGAAATGGAAGCCATCTCAAGTGTGTGTCCACTTTATTGGTGTTTAATCCTCAGGTCCAGAAAGGAATGTACTTTTAGCCTGGCAATGGTAGCTCATGCCTTTAATCCCAGCACTCAGGAGGCAGAGCCAGGCGGATCTCTGTGAGTTCCAGGCCAGCCTGGGCTACAGAGGAAGTTCCAGGAAAGGCTCCAAAGCTACAGAGAATCCCTGTCTCAAAAAACCAAAATAAAGGAAGAAAAGAAGAAGAAGAAGAAAAAAAAAACGTACTTTTTTGTGTGTGGTCTGAGGCAGAGTCTCACTATGTAGCCCTGGCCGGCCTTGCACTTACTGGGTAGCCCCAACTGGCCTTAGACTTGCAGCAGGCCTCCTGCTCCAGCCCTTCAGAAGAGGACCCGGGGAAGGATTTGCATTGCGATGTCACCTGAGATCCTGGGAATAGACAGGCATAATCAATGGATTTGATACATCCTAGGCCACACAGATGGATTTTTCTTTTCCCAGCTTTTTTTTTTCTTCTTGTAGGCGGAGTCTTGTAATTGCCCAGGCTAGGCTGAAACTCAGTATCTCAGCTTCCCAAATGCTGGAATTATAAGAGTGTTCCAGTGGGGCGGGCTCTTTTCTTTACTATTTATTTATTTATTTATCTATCTATCTATCTATCTATTTATTTATTTTCAGATAGAGTCTCAGTGTGTAGCCTTGGCTGACCTGAAACTCTCTATGTAGCCCAGGCTGGCTTTGAACTCATAAAGCTCTTCCTGCTTCTGCCTCCTGAATGCTAGGATAAAAGAGGCTCACCACCATGCCTGGCTTTCCCTCACTTTTAATTTATGCCATGTCACCATATTTTGTTTTAATTCTATTTGAATTTTTTCTTTAGTTTCAATTCTAAATGAAAGCAAAAAAGAGAAATCCTTTCTGGAACAACATATGGACAGAAATCTATGTATTTATGGAGAAACAAGTAAATACAGACAGTAAATGAAAACAGGAGACTTTGTGAGCGATTAAAGGAGAGGCTGTTAGAAACTAGGAAGATGGAGAGAGCTGAGGCCACATGAGGACAAAATAAACACAGCCATAGAGAGGTGACGGGAATGACAGAGGACAGAGGATGGAAAGGAGCCCTCAGTGAGCTCCTACCTAACATCAGTCCTAGAGAACTTCGTGTCATTTTGAGGTTGCACTTGCTGGTAATAGCTTTATTTGGGGACGAGGCTAATTCCTAGCAGTAGGAACTGAGCTGTCCATGGCCATCTCACCTGGATTGAACTCATTTCTCTGTGAACATCGTGGTCCACAGCATGCAGCCCGTAATTGTTTATCCATCCATCTAATAGAGTAGAGTCTGTTGTTTCCCCAAGGACAGAGACCAGACCCTTACTTCAGCCCACTGAGTCAATTTTCCTTGTCTGTCTGGTAATTCGACAGCAAGGTCTATTGCCCTAGCAACTGCCCTTCGAGTGCCATGGCAACCGCCAGTGCAGACATCAGTTCTCCACTTTGCCCCTTGGACATCTCCATGGCGATGCGCAGGACGAAGAGAAGGCCAGAGCCCCAATTCTGCGCCTGCGTGGAGTGACAGGAGGGGGTGAACAGGAGGAGACCAGGCTCCTGGATGTGCGCAGCCGCAGAGCGCCGCGGCTGTGCCCACTAGTCCCAGCGCTGCGCACTTGACAGCCAGTCCGCCCGTCCGGAGCCCGGCTCGTTGGGGCAGCATGGCGGGGTCGCCGCTGCTCTGCGGGCCGAGGGCCGGGGGCGTCGGCCTTTTGGTGCTGCTGCTCTTGGGCCTTCTGCGGCTGCCCCCCGCCCTGTCAGCGAGGCCCGTAAAGGTGCGACTCCAGTCCGCAGGGGGTGGGGGTGGGGATGGGGAGGGAGATGGGGGAAAGTGTTGGTGAGGCATTCTTGCTAGTATGTGCATAGAGATGGGCAAGGGTACAACCGACAGTCTCCACATAGGCCAAGCGCATTTTCTGGGTGTGAGGGTGCCGATGCCCAAGGGCTCTTGGCTAGCAGACGCGCCCTGCCCTTCCCTCAGCATCTGGGGCCTGCTCTGACCTCGACCCGCGGGTGGCCTGTGGCGCTGTCCATGGCACTAGGGCATATTTAGAAAAGATGTCCATGTATCAGTATGTGTGCCTGTGATGTGATGACCGAGGTGTATAGGTATTGTGTTCTTTCAGTGCGTCCTTTGCTTTGACTGCCCCTGAACGTCCTGCAATGCTGGATTCTTCTGTTTGACTTTTTTTTTTTTTTTTTGTGGGCTTGATTGCTTTCTCAGTGATACCATGTGTGTATTTGTGAACTCTTATGTGTGATGACGTAGTATATGGGCGTATCTTCCCTGTGTACTTATGTGTTTCTGTTTGGTTTTTTTTTTTTTTTTTTTCATTTTGGAAGGAGTGGTTCTTGTACCTCAGGGTACATATTTCCTGGTGGCTTAGGTAGACTGAATGCTTGGGTTTTTCTGTGTGCATCCACGAGATGGTTTCCTTCTTGTTTCTTTGTGGAGCTGTGTCATTGCTGGGAAAGAAGCCATGATGTCTCTGCTCTGCATGGTGTTTTTAAAAGAGATGCCTATCCTTGCACCTGGGTGGCTCGGAGAGGGTAACAGCAGATCATTTCCCCCGACAAGGAATGTGCACGCAAGCATGAAAAGACCATTTCTGTGCAGTTCCTTGCAGCAGATATGGCAGTGTTGGGTTGCATGTGTGACATTTCAAGGGCTCTCTCTCTCTCTCTGTGTGTGTGTGTGTGTGTGTAGGGGGGATTGCTGGTGAGTAATTCCCCCAAGGGCAGAAGGTGGTGTGGTGGATGCTGACCAAGGGGAGGGACATGGAACAGCTTGCTCTCTGCCTCTTCAAAGCTGTCTGAATCACAGAGAAGGGTTTTTTAAATTATTAAATATTTAGCATGGAACAATCTATTTAACATATATGTAAGTTATAAAGAATAATAGCTACTATTCAGCTTAAGAAATAAAGTACGACCAATACTAAGGCCTCCTTTGCTAGCCTTACCTCCTATTTTTCTGCCCATTGAGTCCATGTATTTGCAGCTTATCTTTAAACAATCTATTGTTTAGTTTCTGCTTTTGGAACATCATAGAAATGGAATCAGGCTAGGCATCTGGTCCCTGGTGTTGGATAGTCTTAGGCTATCTACAGTGGGATTCTAGAATTTGCCTTTGTGTGTGTGTGGGGGGGGGGAGGGTGTGGGGTGTGTGAATGTAGTTTTGAATCGAGGCCTTTCTGCATGCTAGCCCCCAGAACCTTCTATTGGCTTTGCTTTGGTGGAAGATTCATTTATATTGAAGTGTATGGTTGTAGTTCATTTTGATGCACAGCATCATATTCTACGAGTGTATCATGAGTATACTAGTATATCATGGTTTATTTCCAGGGCACTCTTTCCTTTACTCCCCCCTAATTTTATGCTATTAGAACATACTACTATGATGGTTCAAGAATTTATTTATGTCCAGTAGACTTTGAGTGCAACACTCTAAGAGTGGGTCATAAAATCTATTCTTTTGAGACATGGGCAATTTCCCTTTCAAAATGATATCTGTAATTTGTTCTGTTTTCTTTTTCGAGACAGGGATTCTCTGTGGAGCCCTGGCTCTCCTGGAACTCCCTTTGTAGACCAGGCTGGTCTCGAACTCAAAGATATGCCTGCTGGGAGCAAAGGCGTGTGCACCATGCCCGGCTTATTTTTGCACATTTAATTTCCAACAGTATTATAGTTTTTATTCCAAACCTGGTATCCCCCACCTCCCCAAGAAACAAACAAAAACAACCTGGCATCCAGAAGACTCAGGGCAAGTCCTGAGTGATTAAGGCATCACAGTGAGATTGCATGGATCCTAGAGGTGTTTAGTGATCTGAGTGCCCTTGGAGGTAATTGAGTGTCTGCTGGGGCCTTAGAGACGATGGGAATTTTGGAGAGGCCCAGTGAATGTGGTGGTCCGTGGAGCCCCACCCCTCTAGTTGGGCGTCCCTGGCTAGAGGGACGATGACGATGACGATATGTTTTTTTTTTTGCCCACTTCATCTTCTCGCAGGAGCCCCGCAGTCTGAGCGCAGCATCGGCGCCCTTGGCTGAGACAGGCAGTCCCCGCCGCCTGCGTCGGGCCGTGCCCCGCGGAGAGGCGGCGGGTGCGGTGCAGGAGCTGGCGCGGGCGCTGGCGCACCTGCTGGAGGCCGAGAGACAGGAACGCGCGCGCGCCGAGGCGCAGGAGGCGGAGGATCAGCAGGCGCGGGTCCTGGCGCAGCTGCTGCGCGTCTGGGGCTCCCCGCGGGCCTCGGACCCGCCCTTGGCCCCCGACGACGACCCGGACGCTCCTGCCGCACAGCTCGCACGTGCTCTGCTCCGCGCTCGCCTAGACCCCGCCGCCCTCGCGGCCCAGCTCGTTCCCGCGCCTGCCGCTGCGCTGCACCCCCGACCCCCCGTGTACGACGATGGCCCCACCGGCCCGGATGTCGAGGACGCCGGCGACGAGACCCCCGACGTGGACCCGGAGCTGCTGAGGTGCCGGGACGGGGGGAGGGAGGGAGGGAGGGAGGGAGGGAGGGAGGGAGGGAGGGAGGGAGGGAGGGAGGGAGGGAGGGAGGGCGAAGGCAGAGATCACCAAAGCGCTGCACTGGAGCCTGAGGAAGTGAAGTCCTGGACCCCGGGGACAGGGGACAGACGCCCATAGACCCCAGACTGGGTGACACCCTACAGGACTAGGGCTCCCGGAGAGGTCTTCGGGGAAGGCAGTTTCTGGGATGGCAGGCAGGGACCTCTGACTTAATCTGAAAGGAGTGAGTCCCTCAGGCTTGAGTGCAAGCAATATGGTGTTGCGAAGTTGTGTTGGCCGGGCTCGGGACTGCAGAGGTGATGCGGAGCCGCATCCTCACTGCACGCCGCATCCTCACTGCACGCCGCATCCTCACTGCACTCCGCTTCACCATGCAGGTACTTGCTGGGGCGGATCCTCACCGGAAGTTCGGAACCAGAGGCTGCTGCGGCCCCGCGCCGCCTCCGCCGAGCTGCCGACCAGGATTTGGGTCCTGAGGTGCCTCCCGAGAGTGTGCTGGGGGCGCTGCTGCGCGTGAAACGCCTGGAGAACTCCTCGCCCCAGGCGCCCGCTCGCCGCCTCCTGCCTCCCTGAGCGCTGCTGCATCCCGCACGCCCTGGAACCCAGGAGCAGCCCCCCAGCAACCCTGACTTCCTGCCAGCACGTCCACAGGCGCCTACCCGGCAACCCCTGAGACCCCCCCATCTCCTGAACCCTCAATAAAAGCGCTCTACAGCAGCTCTCTGACTGAGTGGCGTGTTCTAGGGGCCGGTGGGGTGGGCTGGGTGAGAGCCGTAGTGGCTGTGCATTGGGGTCCTGGACTGACGTGGAATGTGCCCCTGCCTAGTCTGCTCTCCTCGCTGGCAAAAAAAAAGCACCTACAATAGCAGTGGCATTGGCGTACTCACCAGGTGCCTGGGCTAGCCTTCTAGGCTTCGCTGAGGTGGGGTTCCCTGAGAGGCTGAGGTCACTTTCAGCGTCTGCCAGGGGACCACGGCACTAAAGGTCCAGGGGCTATGGCTGCACTCGTTGCCCACCGGGACCAGGGACTGCTTGTTGTGAGGGCCCTGGGTGGATCACATCTGCAGCTGGTCCAGTCACCCAGCACACCAGCAGCAACATGCCAAGCCCTGAGCACACACAGCTCTGTGAATAGTCGGCCCAACCATGGCCTTTGTGCTGGTGATTTTTTTCTGCCCTCAATATGTGCAAGTTCTTTGTACAAACGTCACTTCACAAGGCATTTTTAAACCTTCCTGTCACTGTGAGCCATTGCCTCTTTTAATATATGGCTTCTATCACTGTCTGGTATTCCTAGTACCCAAAACAAGGTTGGGCAGTTTCTCCTCTCTCTCCCCAAGTGCCGGGATTACAGGTGTGTGCCACTACCATGCTCAGACCCCCCAAATTCCTTGAATGAAAGAAGTCTCATAACTCAAGCAACATTCTCCCACCCACATAACACTTAGTATGAAAGCTGGGTACAGTATACACACCTGTAATATGTAATACCAGCACTTGAGAGGTGGAAACAGGAAGATCACCCAGGAAGGAGCTGAGCGTCAGCCTGGGCTACCCTGTCTCAGAAAACAATCAAAACTCGGCATGGTGGCACATACCTTTTATCGCAGGACTCAGGAAGCAAGGGCAGGCAGCTCTCTGAGTTCCAGTCAGGGCTACCTAGTACATAGTAATACTCCGTCTCAACAAACAAACAAGAGGACTTAGTATGGAGGCAGCTTTGAATCCTGAGAACAACATTTATTTATTTAACTTTGCATAGAACTTCATAGAACACAGCCAATGCTGGACACCCCATGTTACCATCAAAAAGACTCCTCACCAAATGAAAATAAAAGGACTCCTCACCAAATGAAAATAAAAAGGTGTCCACAGTAACTGTTATTTGGTGGGGAAGGGTCATCTTGACTCGACCGGCAAAAGGTCAATTTGCTTGACTAAGATCTTCAGGCTACAGAGCAGCCACAGCTACACACGGCTTTGCGGTGTCGGGCCTCCTTGCTTGGTTCAGCCATAGCTTCCTGGGCCCTCTGAATCTCATGGACAAGCAGATCAAAGGCTTCCTCTACACCCTGCCGTGTCTTGGCTGAGGTCTTCACGAAGGGGGCTCCCCACTTGTGAGCAAGGATGGCCGCAGCAGCGTGAGCATCTCCAGCTCCAGCGGTGGTCACCAGGTCACACTTGTTGCCCACGAGTACCAGAGGTTGTTTCTGGTCAGGGCTCCAGGTAGACCATATCTGCTGCAGCTGCTCCAGAGAGGAGGGGTCGTCAAGAGCAAAGACCCCCAGCACGCCATCACCAGCTGCCAAGCACTGGTCACGAAGGGCCCTGTGGATATCCTGGCCCGCGGTGTCCAGCACATTCAGAACATAGCCTCCGTTGTCCAGGGCCACCTGCTTCCAGTAGGAATCCTGGATAGTGGGGTCGTGGTCTTTCACGAAGCAGTGGTGGGTCATCTGGATCGTGAGAGCACTTTTACCAACACCACTTGCCCCCACCACCACTGCCTTGTACTCGGGAAGCTGCCGACCAGCATTTTTGCATTGTGCCCAGGCCTCGTGGCTTTCCTCTGGGGATCTCGTGCACTGTGCGCTGAGGCTCAGATCCAAGATGCTAGACTTGGTTGACACCGCCATTCCCCAACAGTCGGCTCAAAGAAGCGATGTAAACAGCAGGTGCTGAGAGTGAGCGAGAATGAGAGGTCAGGTGAGGCTGGCTGGAAGAAAGGAGACCCCCCAGGTGTCATTGAATCAACAGAGTTAAGTATACACGGTGCCTTTTCTCCTTATTTGGAAGTGGGGTGAGGTAGGGTCTTAACATGTAGCTCTGGCTAGCTTGGAATTTGTCCTACAGGTCAGGCTGACCTCAGTTTAAGCAATCCTCCTGCCTCTGCCTTCCCAGTGCTAGAATTACAGGTGTGTCCCACCACATCCGGCCTCCTTCTTAAACCCAGAGCCTCTATTCTATTGTTCCGCTGCTCCTTCAACGCCAAGCAGGGATATCTCTTTTCAGTAGTTTTTCATATATATATAATTTACAAATTGTATTTATTTTGCGCACGGGAGGTGCTAGACTGGATTGATGGAAGTGACCCCACCCCCGCAGGGGTGGGATTGTTTTTGAGTGCCATAGCATTTGTGTGGAAGTCAAAGTACAAGCTATGGAGTAGACTCTTTTTCTGCAGGAGTAAGCAAGGTGGGCAGGTTGGGTAGCAAACACCTTTATCTCTGAGCCATCTGGCCTGACTGGGATTTTTCAAGTACTCCTACTACTGATATTAACATGCACCCCATGAAGCTCACCCGGTTAAAATGTGTGACTCTTGTGTAACCATTACTATAGTTGAATTTGAGAATGTTTAAAACATTTCGAACATCTGTACGTTCAGAAAAAGAATTTCTATAGCCCTTAGCAGTCTCTCGCCATTGCACAAGGAGAGGGGGACTTGGTTTGGTTGTCTTGGAACCCCAGCTTGGCAGAGTAGTGCCTGTCTGGGGATTGGCTGCTGGGAACTTTCCCACCCAAGGGGTTTATGCTGTAAAAGAACATCTTACTGCAGAAAGATAATCAACCAAGGCTGCAGATCTATAGCTCAGTTAGTGCTTCCTTAGTATGCACAGAGCCCTGAGTTCAATCCTCGGCACCGCATAAAAACAGCCTGCTGCCTCACATCTATAATATTCCAGTATTCAGGAGGTGGAGAAATGATTAGAAGTTCAAGACCAGCCTCGGTTACATAACACATTGGGAGCCAGACCCTATCTTAAAAAAAAAAAAAAAAAAAAAAAAAAAAAAAAAAGACAAGCCAAATCATATAGTCTAGTACCCACCTATATTGTGAGGCAGGGACAGAGATAGTCACAGAAAGTAAAAGAAAGCCGTGGATGTGGTTCAGTGGGTAGGATGCTTTGCCTAGCCTGCATGCAGTTCTGAATTTGATCCTCAGTACAATGGAAAATCAGGCAGAGGACCAGCAAGCCTGCTCAGCAGGTGCTAATGCTTGCCGGGAAAGCCCTACGAAGCCGAGTTCTTTGACTGGAACCCGTGGTGACTGACACAGGTTTATTCCAGCACTTAGGAAACAGAAGTAGCTGAATCTCTGCGAGTTCCAGACCAGCCAGGGCTACATAGGGAGGGAGACCCTGACTCAAAAAAACAAAACCATCACCACCACCACCACCAAAACCCTCAAGGCAACAGCACCCCCAACAAAAACGACCTTACCTGCTGTGAACTGAACGTTACTTTCTACATTTTATTTTATAATCCACACTGTTGTCTATAATCTCACATTGTTTGGCACCAGATAATTTGTTAATTAATGTTAAGTATTTTATTATTTAATATTGGCTAATTAATTTAAAAAAAAAATCTTCCCGTATGGCAAGCATTGATATGGAACAGAAAAAAACAGACTCAACTCCTGGGGCCTTGAAGAAATTCTAGTGAAAAGAGGGACAATAAATATGATAAATAAGGAAATTATCTTGCATAGTAGAAGAGGTTAGGCACACAGCAGGTGCTCAATTTGTGTTAGCTATTAATAGCAAGTCATTAACTCCCTGAATGCACCTCCATATCCGGTTGGGGAAGGGCCTTCCAAGAGTGCACCATAATGGTGGTTGCCACACTTTCCCCTAGAAACTGGGAGGAGTGGCAGGGGGCAGGTGGTGGGTTCCAGGGGTCCCTCGCAGATTGTGTAGAGTTGGAGGAAGTGAGGGGGGATGGGGTGGGGGGGAGGCCTTAGGTGGAGGGATCCTTCTTTGAAAGGGGCCACTGGAAGTGCCTATCCACAAAGGGAACGCAGGGTGAGGAAAAGTAGGCAGAGGGCAGGGCTTTGGAGCATCCCAGGGTCTGGACCCGGAGGGCAGGGTCTGCGGAGGCGAGGAGAGACAGAAGCAGCAGGGCCTCGGTGCCGAGGCCCGAGTAGTGGCAGAAGCCAGGGAGAGTGGAACAGGTGGAAAGGAGACGTCAGGTTCTGGTAGATTCGGAAGGTGGAACTGAACAGCTTCCTTTCAAGATGAAGACAGGGGATGAGGAAAGAAGGACTCTGAAATTTCGGACGGGAGCAGGGCAGCTGCAAATCTTGAGGGGCTGTGATTAGAGGTGGGGATAAATACGTGAAGGGCGCCCCCCTAAGGGGCCGGCGATTACCTCAGTGACGAATGGAGGTCGGGGGCGGCCGAGTGAGCCCCCAATATGGCCACTCAAACTCATCGTTGTGACCCCCGCAGGAAGGCTGGGGCTATAGTCTCCGTGTCTCTCATTCCCGAGGAACAGAGAAAAGAGTGAGGGGACTGGCCCCGGGCCCCTCGGCAGGAGCGGTAGGGACTCCACAGATGGGCGCTTCAGCTTTCTCCTCAAGTTACACAGAGCCCCACGTAGAAGTGCTGCTGGAGCATCCCCCAAAGCTCTGGGGACCCTCTGGTCACCGGCTCGAGCCGCTTCAACGGGTCTTCTAGACTCGCGTCTCCGACCCAGGAGGGCAGGAGCGGGCCGGGCACACGGGGTCCCGGAGAGAGGGAAGGGTACGGAGTCGCTCCGAGTACGAGCGCTCGCTCGCCGCCCCCTTCCCAGGGTGAGCCCCCACAGCCCGCCTGGGCTCTGCCCTTCTCCGTGTCAGCGGCAGGTGAGGTGTAAACGTCCGGGTTGGGGAAGGGCGACCCTCGTCTATCCCCTGCACCCCTTCACTTGGGACTCAAGTTAGAACCGCGGCGGTTGGTGGCGCCCCGGGTCTCCATTCGCCTCCTCCCACGTCGGGAAACGGCCCCGCTTCCCGCTCAGCGCGGCACTCGACGGAGGGGAAGCGAGTGCGAGGCTTCGCTCCCCCGACGAGGTAGGAACCGAGAAGGGGGCCCCTGGGACCCCCGCGCCCAAAGCTGTCTGGCCCAGGAATGCCAGCGTCCCACTTACCTGTGTGGCCGGAGTGGCGGTCCGCTGAGGGGCGGCGGGCTGCTCTGACCGGACGGACGGACGGTCTGGGGGCTAGGATGCTCCCTACCCCCAGCAGCGGCGGAGGGCGGGGAAGTGGGCTTGCCCCCTCCCACCTGCCCGACCCCTGACCCCCCGCCTTCTCCCCTCGGCCACCGCACAATGTGGAGAGCAAATGTGGGCGGGACCTCCACCTGCCCCTCTCTACACAGCACCCCCCTCTCCGGCCCGCCCCTCCGTCGCCTGGATTGCTTGCTTTAGGCTTCGTTCAGCTTGGGCCATTTGTGTGTATGTGCGTGTAGCGCTGTGTCAGGATTTGACCTGGGACGCCGCATTTTGGAAACCATTTTGTTTTTTGGTCCGTTTGGGTTTTTTTTTTTTTTTTGACGCGGAGAACTTGTACAACTTCAGCTGCGTTTCTCGGTAGCGCTGAGGTAGGTTGTGTCTGTCCTGGAGGGAGACGGTTGTAGAGGAAGGGCTATTTTGTGAGGGCAGAAAGCACCTGATCTGAGGCAGAAGTGCAAGTTATAAATCCCTCAGACTCTCTTGCAGCTATGACAATCATTGGCTAGAATTCTGAGCAAGTAAGGTGGGGCATCCGTAATGCTTCCCCAAAGGGACTGGAATGGGTTGTGACTTAGCTCAGTTGGTAGTGCTTGCTAAGCATGAAGGCACTGCTTAAAATGTACGAAGTGCTGTCATCCCAGCATTAGAGAGGTAAAAGCAGAAGGCTCAAAAGTGCAAGGTTAAGGCTGAAGAGATGGCTCAGTGGTTAAAAACAATTTTTGCTCTTCCAGAGGACACAGGTTCAATTTCCAGCACCCACACAATGGCTCAAAACCATTTGTAACTCTAGTTCCAGGGTATCTGTCACCCTCTTCTGGCCTCTGTGGTACCAGACATGCACATGGTGCAGAGACATACATGCAGACAAAACAAAATAAAATTAAAAAGGATGTACAGGGTCAGAGTTATATGAAGCCAGCCTGTTATATGAGAGCCTATCTAAAAGGGGGTGGGGGGTTCAGAGCTGCCCTTTTCTTCTTGTTGACTAGGTGAGTCTCTGGGATCAGAAGGTGGCAATCAACAAAATTCCTAAGCCATCAGCCAAAGCAATTTTCAGATGTGGAATAAAACTCCAGAAAATCCTCGTTATTCAACTCAGGTTGCCACCCATAACCACTACATCCAAGTTAAAATTGAACCTTATCCTCAATGAGATAGATGGGCAAAAAAGCCCAGTGAGGCTACTTCCTGACACTTTTCATGTCTTCTCACCCTAGAATTCAGCTGGGATAGGCTGAGACCCTTTATTTGTCTTTGTCTTTAGTAATTCTGACTGGCCTAGAACTCTGCTATGTAGACCAGGCTGGCCTTGAACTCAGCTCCACCTGCCTCTGCTTCCCAAGCTTGGGGATAAAAGGCTTGTGCCACCATGCCTAGTGAGACTCTTATTTCTATGGTGGGCAATCCTTTTCTCAGTAATTCTATTAGTTCATTCCCAGTGGAGCCAATCTAGCTGCCTGCTTCAATTTTAGTTAGATTTGGGGGGCATTGGATGGACAGTTGACTTGATGAAGACCCCCCCACACACACTTTCTTCTTCCCTCCCTTCCTCCAGTTGTGCTGGCTGGGAATAAGGGGTTTTTCCAAATTAAGAAAAGCTTTCTTCAGGTTTTGTAACAACTTAAACTTTATTAAATATGCAAGCCTGCTGTAACTGCCAGTTGTGCCCTTCCATGTCATCCTGGTGATTGCAGCTCCTTCTTAGGGCTACTAAGTTGTCCCTCTTTCCTTCTGGGGTAGAACAGTGATGTTCCTCGAGCAGGCAGTGAGCAGGGGCAGATCTACAACCGAACATCATAGTCTTTTGAAAAGGATTTGCACTTAAACAAGCACCTTGCAAAGGATATTCAGGGATGGGTTAAGTGAGGCCACCCTCGTCCAAGGTACAGGTTGCAGTGAACTAAGCTGCTCTAAGGCCTCAGAAGGCAAACAGGCAGCAGCATGTTCTGGGACTTTAGTGTGAGTGGGGTATGTCCTCCCCAAACTTGTTCTGGTGGGCAGCGCTCTTCACTTCTTGGAGATCCTGAGGAAGGAAGCAAGGACAAAGTAGGTGAAACTGAAGGTGGCTTTACTGTAGTCACCAAGAGGCTGTGGCCACTGGAGCCCTGAACTGCCGTATCTCATGGACTAGTCAATACTCCTGCAAACACCCATGGGGCAGCCATGCGAGGAGTCTGTGTTCTCCTCTTACCAACTGACAGAAGGGATATGGGGTGGACAGGGAGAGGGCTCAGTGTGCATGGGTTAACCCCCTGCCCAGGCTCACCTGGTGGTGGACATAAGCCTGACAGTGGTAACACCAGGTGGACAGGTCGACGCAGCTCAGGACGAGTGGGTGTTGCGAAGCTTCATGGTGGTGGACCATATGGGAATTGACGTAACGACTGCAGTACACCTGGGGTTGAAAAGGGAGGGTTTAGCCAGGTGGCGGTGGTGGCACACGCCTTTATTCCCAGCACTTGGGAGGCAGAGGCAGGTGGATCTCTGTGAGTTCAAGGCCAGCCTGGTCTACAGTGTGAGATCCAGGAAAGGCGCAAAGCCACACAGAGAAACCCTGTCTCGAAAACCCAAAAGCCAAAAACCTAAATAAATAAATAAATAAATAAATAAATAAATAAATAAATAAGGAAGGAAGGAAGGAAGGAAGGAAGGAAGGAAGGAAGGAAGGAAGGAAGGAAGGAAGGAAGGAAGGAAGGGAAGAAAGAAGGAAGAGTGAGGGTTGCCTGGCACCAGCTGAAGTTTGCTGCTGGGCCAATCTCTACCCATACCCCTCCTCTTTTGTTCCATACCTGATAGCAAGTCAGACACACCCAGTTCTCCTGGACTGTTCCACAGGTCTCACATGGTTGGGCCACATCTAGGCCTTCTGCAGGAATGGGGCACACTGCCGTCAAATGGGGACACCAGGATAGTGGGGTCACAGCATAAAACACATCCTAGAGTGGGTAGGTAGAAGTGAGTAAGCAAAGGATTCCGCCTCTCCACGAACATCACAGGCTCCTGTCTGGAGGCTGACAGACAGGGCAGCAGCAGCCATAACCCCAGGCTCTCCCTGAACCCACCTGGCCGTTCAAGTTCCCAAATGCCTGTGTCAGCATCAAGCTGTTCATGCTCTGACCTCCAGTGGCTTCTCCTAGTAGGCCCTCCTCAGACTCAGGGGCCTCCTAGACACAGAAGGAAAGATGTAGCTGAGAGTGCCCACTTCTTGCCCTTTCTACCCTCTTCCCGGGTGTGGCAGGCCTTACCTGAGCGCCACTGCTTAGCTCCAAACTGCTCAGACTCCCCGTCGGCTGCTCAGGGGACTGCTGGGCTGCCGCTCCCTGCCCAGGGGAAGCCTCTGTGCTCTCTTTATCTGCTGCACACGAGGCTAGAGAGGTTCCAACTGGCTCAGCTTCGTCTCCCACAGCCTCCTCCGAGGCGGTCTGGTTAGGGACATCTGTGGTTGCTGCTGAGGCATGCTGGTCCACTGTGGCTCCTCCCTCGGTCTCCTTCGAGGTGGCCTGGTCCGGTGGAGCTGCACTAGCAGCCTGTTCTGGGGACGGGCCCTGAGCAAGCACTGCCTTGGCTGACTTTGATTTAGTGTGGCCTAGAGTACATTCTTTTGCAGATAACGCGGATGTAGTCTTCCTTAGGCCTGCTTCTGGAACCTTTCCTTTTGGTGTGGTCGTTCCCTTAGCTGACACAGGATTGGTCATTTTGGGCGGCTTCTTGATGAAAGGCTTAGAACTGGAGCATTCTTCCCCGTCTTCCATCTCTGGAACGATGGAAAAGATACTTGAGTGTGGATACCACCCCCTTTCTGCCTCTAATCCTCCCTCCTTTCTTTGAATTAAATTCCCTTATAGTTTTCAGTTTCTCTCTTCTTATTCTTTTCTTTTCTTTCTCCCCCCCCCCCACTTTTTTAGGTTCTTCGAGACAGGTTTCTCTGTATAGCCTTGGCTATAGACCAGGCTGGCCTTGAACTCACAGAGATCTATCTGCCTGCCTTTACCTCCCAAGTGCTGGGATTAAAGGCCTGTCCCACCACCACCCGGTCACTCACTCATCAGCCGCAAACTGCGCCAGTATTTGCGATGGACTTGGATGGTCTCAGTGATTGAGGCCAGGGCTCCTGGCTGTGGGGGTCGCAGCAAGGTAAGTGGGGGTGGTGGGTCTCCAAGGAGGGAATGGGTGCAGGCAGCCATAGATTCAGAGATGGATGCCAAGTTGTATCCACCCTTTGTAAAGAGAAGGAAGGGTACAATGAGGGTTCATCAGGGGATCTGGAGGGTTAGATATCCTGGCTCTAATTAGTTCTCCTCCTTGTTCTAGGGCACTAAAAGTCTAGAGTGCAGGGTAGAACCAGGAACAAATGAGTGTAACACACATTTGTACGATGGGCAGTACTCACTGTGTGAGGTGGTTGTTGGGGGAATGTAAACTGTGCTGTCAAGTGCAAGATAACAATAACAACACTGGTAATAGTATTAATAAACAATAGCTTACATTTATTATTTGCTGTGGGCTAGACCCTATTTTAAATATTTTATGCATTATGTTAACACAATCCTCACAATGACAGATGCCCAATCTGTACAGAAACATGCCCTCATTCCATACCTGTCTTTACACTGTCCAGGAACCCTTGGCCACACATCATATAAAACACAGATTTGACCCACACAAATGCACATACATGGCAGATCCAAGAGTTCCTGTTGTGACCTGGGACAGGAACAACTAATATTCTCTCTGTATGATCCCCTAACTTGAACTCTTCCCTACTTGATCAAACCCGTTTCTCCTCCCTTTATACATAAGGGAGCCAAGGCCCAGCGCAGTCAGAAGACCTGTTTGAGGTCGCAGCAATTGAAGAAGGAGTGCTGGTATTTGAATGTGGCCTGACGACAAAATAGTCCACATTGTTGCTAATATCACCAAGGAATTGAGCCTGGGCCCTTGGTACATGCCAGACATGTTCTACCACTGAACTACTAGTTCATGTTCCTAACCAATACCCTTAACCTTCCATAAGCAGTCCTGGGCAAACCGTAAGTGGGACATTTGTAAATGTAAGCCAGTTAAATTCTCTGTGACTTACTGTCCTCATCTCTGAAAACAGCACCCAAGTTTGCTGAGAGGGTTAAGTTACTGTCTGAAAGACGTAACAGCAGGAAGACAGAGCATCTTTACAGTACACACTGTATGCCCGGAATGCCTCCATAATTAGCCGGCCCCATTTGTAGATCAGGAAACCCAGGCACAGGGGTGGAGGCAGCAGTCACTTACAAAAGGTCAGTGAATTTACTTTGTCTCTCTAACATGCGAGGAGCAATTCAGATGTGGTGAAAAGCAGACCTCCAGAGCCAAATGTTCAAGTCTCAATTCTGCCATTTTTATTTATTTATTTATTTATTTATTTATTTATTTATTTATTTATTTATTTATTTATTTTTGGTTTTTCGAAACAGGGTTTCTCTGTGTAGCTTTGCGCCTTTCCTGGAACTCACTTGGTAGCCCAGGCTGGCCTCGAACTCACAGAGATCCGCCTGCCTCTGCCTCCCAGAGTGCTGGGATTAAAGGCGTGCGCCACCACCGCCCGGCTGTCTGCCATTATTAAATATATAGCCTCAGACTAGTTACTATTCCAATCCATTCTCTGATGTGTTTTTATGGGGGGGGAGCTTTTGAAACAGGGTTTCATATAGCCCAGGCTGGCCTCAAACTTGATATGTACCCGAGGATGACCCTGATCCTCCTGCCTCCTCCTCTCAAGTGCTGGGGTTATAGGTATGTGCCACCACAACCAGCTAGTTCCTCTGACCTGGAGAGGAAAATGAGCTAACCAGACTCTACCTCACAGTGCTGTTTTGACAACTACACTGGAAAGACTGACAGAGCCAACTCTTCCAAACTGCCCTCCCACCCTGACAAGAGGGATCAAGAGAGTTTTACCTCTAGGACAAGGATAATGCGGCCATTGGCAAGGCCCATCAGCAGGTGAGTAAGGTGGGCATAACCCTCAGGTGTCACTTGGCAGCCACCCAGCGGGTCCCCTTGTGCAGCATCAAAGCCAGCTGAAACCAGCACCAGTTCTGGGTTAAACTGCAGGAAGGAGAGAAGAGAGACACGGGCATCAAGGCTTGGGTGGGCAGCAAGAGATGGAAACCAGGACAAATGAAGGCATGGAAATGTAAGTCAGAAAGCAGAGGATGTGAGAACAGAGATCTGAAAAGAAGGAGCAGAAGCCAGGGAAACCAGGAGAAACAGACATGGGCAGCCTGTCAGAGACAAGGGTATACCCACCAGAAACTCAAGATATTTTGGGAGACAGGGGCTGGAGAGATGGCTCAGCAGTTGAGAGCCGGCTGCTTTTCCAGGACTAGGGTTCAGTTCTCAGCACCCACATGGCAGCTCACAACTGTCTGTAACTCCAGTCCCAGGGGCTCTGATGCCCTTCTCTGGCTTCCATGGGCACCAGGCATGAATGTGGAACATAGATATATATTCAGGCAAAACACCCAAACACATAACATAAATAAAAGCTAAAAAAAGATACTGGAGACCCGCTACAAATTGACAGAACCCCTTTTGAGATAGTCATGAGATGGCTATGGATCACCGAGACAAGGATGCATGGAGACTCAGATGGTAAGAGACAGTGAGAAGAGAAATGGAGACAGAGACATGTCCTCTCTCCCACACACAACAAGGGTCAAACATGGGACACACATGCACATGATGCAGGCTTTCATACACATAATATATACTAATATGAGTGTCATACACCCCCACTCCCAATCTTACAACCCCACACTGGCAGGACTGCAAACCACACCAGTTACACACATATACTTGGTTTTCTCCTGGGGACAAAAATACACAGCCACTCCAGCATAGCCACAATGACACACAGTCACCACAGTTAGACTAGTTAGACACACTCTGTCCTTCCGTGCCCACAGGAGGCAATCGCCTGCACACAGTTGCAGAGACACATAAAGGTAGTGACTGCCACCTGTGTGCAGGTCACATGCATGCAGATCCTAAGGCCAGACTTGCAGAGTTATGTCCTCAGTGAGTCAGTCCCACACACACCACTGGCCTGCCCCCCAGCTCACACACAGCTAGGTTACCCCTGAGCCGGAGCACTTGGAGAGAGCCAACTCAGAGACATGTGGACCCAGTCAAACAGACATGGACAATTATCTCACTACGGCCTCCCACATTCGCAAGGTCTCTCTCGGGTTATCCCAAGAGAGCGGCATCCAGCGTCACATCTATCACATACAGAAAGAAGGTGACAGCCACTGTGCAACATTACATACATGTATCCAATGTCCTGCCTCCCTTGTACACACAGTTCCACAGAGACAGCATCTCTTGCAGACAGTCTCATAACCATGCACTCATGATGGCAGACATATCCAGGAGACACACACACGCGCACACGCGCACACACACACACACGCACACACACACGCACACGCACACATATACATACAGCCAAGACAGTTGTTCCCATGTAAAATGTCACAGAGAGGCCACTCACATGCAGCCATATGTACATGGTCAGACAGATACATAAGGCCATCACTGCCACCCCTGTCCCAACAGCCACCATATGATCGGTTACCTGGCAGTCAGACACACATGCTGCCTGCCACCTACACAGATGTCACATGAGCCTTACCTCATAGGCGATGGGAAGTACCAGACGATACCAAGTCATCAGGTAGTCAGCGTCACCCATGCGGGGCCCATTCCAGGGCACATTGACAGTGAAGCCTAGACCGGCAGCTCGGCCTACTTGGCTACTGGCACCCTCGTCCCCCATGGGGAAGAAAGTACCACGGTCGTACCGGTGCAGGGACACGTATAACACACTGCCAGGGAGAGGACAGGATGAGAAAGGGGCCGTGACAAGTTAGGGGCTACAAACATTCTGGCAAGGATGGCCTACCACCCTCCCCACCCACCCCCTCTTGCTAACAGCCCCATCTCTCACCTGGGGTCATCTTCAAACATGTGCTGAGTTCCATTACCATGATGAACATCCCAATCTACGATCAGGATCCTGGGGGAGGGAAATAGCTCCTTTTAGCAGCCTAAGACACTTAGCTCCAGGAGAAGGAGGGCTATGGCCAGCTGGACTCCGGGGGTCTTCGGAAGCATTTGGTGCTAGGTAGGAGGACCATGGGTATCTTGAGAAAGCATTGGCCATCATTTGAAGACTGAAGGCCCAACCTTGGTTCCCAAGGGCTTTACTATGGGCCTGAACAAGTACCTGAGGCTAGGTCCTCGACTCTTCTGAGGACTGACTAGGGAACAGGGCTCCAGGCCGGGTTGGCTAAAGTCACATGCCAACCCCTAAGTCTTTTGGAGTAAGTACCTGGAGCCTGGGCTTGGGCTTTGTTGGAAAGACCTGTTAAGGATCAGGAATGTTGGTGTTATATCCTGGATCCTCGTTTATTAAGCATCTAGATGACATGATCTGCTGACACCACCACAACCCTTCTGCCTCTTTTGTAGTCAAGTGCTGTCCAGTGGACCCTTGCTGGTGTCTACAAAAGCTCCCGGGGGCTGTACCATGGATCTGCCAAGTGAGACTGAATTGGGGGGAGTAGTGTCCAGGTTCCTTCAAAGATCAGGTTTGGGGGTCTCTGGGGAGCCCTCACCGCAGGGCACGCCCAGCAATGGCTTGGGCATGGCGAGCAGCCACAGCTACAGAGTTGAAAAAGCAGAACCCACAGGCAGCATCTGCTTCTGCATGGTGTCCCGGAGGGCGCACTATGGCAATGCCATTCAAAACCTGCGGAGAGGAGCAGTGGGTAAGACCCTGGCCCGCACTCCTGTCCTTTCCGAGCAGAGACTCTCCCACTGCCTCTGTCCTCCTAAGGAGGGCCAGGGAGTCCTCCCTTTCTATTTCCTTAGGACCTCATCTCTTCAGCCCAACTGCCCTGGCGCCCCGAGAAGGCGTACCTCTCCTGAAAGCACAGCTTCCACCAGGCGGCAGGCGGCGCCTGCAGCAAGCTGCGCACAGCTAAAAGTGCTGGGGCAGATGTAGATGGAGTCAAAGCTGGCGCCTTCGCGGTGCAGCTCCCGGGTTTTCATCTTTTCTGTGGCCCGGATACGCTCGACGTACTCGGCGCTGGAGACACAGAGGAACCATGAGCCACAAGCTCACCCCCAGGTAAGATCTTGGACCTCTCTAGGTGGGCAGTAGCTCCACCCACCATGGGAGTAGAGCCCCAGGCCCTACTCCTAGAACTTCCCTACAGTCCTGCACCTGACCTACCCCTGGCACCGGGTCTGACCTGTGGCAGGTAAGAAGCTCAGCATCCATGGCAGGCCGCACAGGCAGGATGAGGCAGCGGGATGCAAGGCCCAGCTCCTCTAGGTGGCACATGATCCGCAAGATGCGCTGAGGTGTCTCAGGATGATGACTAGTAGTGGGGGAAGACCAGAGCCGGGGTTTAGTGACTGAGGTGAGGGATCCCCCTCACTCGTCCCCGCCCTCGGAGCACATACTTGTCCCACAGGTTGCAGTGGCTCATCATTTTCTCGTCATAGACCAGCCCAGTGCGCTCCTGCAGCGCTGGCCATGCATCCAGTGGCAGTGCAGCACTCTCCCAGCGGCGTTCCTCATCTTCCTCTTCGGCCCTGTCTTCCTCTACTTCATCTTCCTCCTGGGGCTCGACTAAAGAGGGGCTCAGATCATCACCCGACTTCCTGAGTCTGGATCCCATCATATTCTGAGACAAATGTGGCCCAGACAAAAGGCCGAAAACCCAAACAGCCCTCCCCAGCAAGGCATCCCAGGAAAACAAGAGGGGATCGGGAAGAGAACATCCCCAGTAGCTCATGTCACGTCTGAAGCTGATCATGCCCATTCCCCACCTCCTACCTGATCCCGCAAGGATCTCCCAGAAGGGTTCAAGGGCTTCTAGAGTGCAGGAGATAGAAGTCCGGGCACTGGGGGTGGTGGAAGCAGGTATGTGAGAAAATGGACCCCAGGCAGGTAAGAAGGACTCCCCATTCCCCCGTTTCCCCGGGGCTCACCTTGCACACGGTGCACTAGGGAACTCCAGCATGGGGCAAGGGTCTCCAAGAAGACTGTGGAGTGACGCACTGACACCCTTAGCCAGGGCATGGAGGTTATAGCCACCCTGGGGAAGGAGTTGTTGGGGGAGGCAAGCAGAGGGCCAGATATTACCAGGGAATATACTGATGTATACTGATACTGATAACAGCAACATGATTTGGGTGCACACTATATGTCAAGCAACAAGAAATTTGGAGGGTGACTTCATTTAACTCACTGAACAATGATGTAAAGCGATTAGCAGAGGCACAAAGAATTATGAAGTGGTGGGAAAAGATCTTCACCAACCCCACATCTGACAGAGGATTGATCTCCACAATATATAAAGAACTCAAGAAACTAGACATCAAAGCACTGAACAGTCCAATTAAAAAATGGGCTAAAGAGCTAAACAAAGAATTCACAAAACAAGAACTACAAATGGCTGAAAGACATTTAAAGAAATGCTCAACATCCTTAATCATCAGAGAAATGCAAATCAAAACGACTCTGAGATACCACCTTACACCTGTTAGAATGGCTAAGATCAAAAACACCAATGACAACCAATGTTGGAGAGGATGTGGAGCAAAGGGAACACTCCTCCACTGTTGGTGGGAATGTAAACTTGTACAACCACTATGGAAATCAGTATGGCGGTTTCTCAGAAAATTAGGAATCAAACTACCTCAAGACCCAGCCATCCCACTCTTGGGCATATACCCAAAGAATGCTGATACATACCATAAAGATACATGCTCAGCTATGTTCATAGCAGCACTATTTGTAATAGCCAGAACCTGGAAACAACCTAGATGCCCATCAACGGAAGAATGGATGAAAAAAATGTGGTACATATACACAATGGAGTACTACTCAGCAGAGAAAAACAATGAAAGCATGAAATTTGCAGGCAAATGGATGGAACTAGAAAAAATCATCCTGAGTGAGGTAACCCAAACCCAGAAAGACAGTTATGGTATGTACTCACTCATTGGTGGATTCTAGATATAAAATGAACAATCAGACCACAACCCATAGAACCATAGAGGCTATATATATAGCATGGAGGTCCCTAGGACGACTGTGGCATATAATAAATTTCAGTTTTACTCAAAAAAAAAAAAAATAAATAAAAAAAAAATAAATAAAAAAAAAAAAAAAAAAGAATTATGAAGTGGTAAGGCTGAGCAAGGAACAACTTCACAAAAAAAATCCCATGAAAAAATTTCAAGAATCAATTATTTACTTTATGATTATGAATGTTCTGCCTGCATGTGTGTATGTGTACCACGTGTGTGCCTGTTAGATCCCCAAGAACTGGAGTTATGGACAGTTGCAAACAGCAAGCTGGAAATTGAACCCAGGTCCTCTGCAAGAGCAGCAAGTGCTCTAACCACTAGACATCTCTTCAGCCTCCAGGAACAAAACTCTTGTTTTGTTTTCAGTGGTACTGAGAATGGAAGCCCTTGCAAAAATCAGCTAAGCATTCTACCTTTCAACTCCATCCCCAAGGCCCAAAGATCTGTTCTTAAGCCTTCAAGTGGGCCAGTGAGATGGCTCAGAGGATAAGCGGGCTTGCCACCAAGCCTGATAACCTGAGTTCAATCCCCAAAAAGAATCTCCATGGTGAAAGGAGAGAGCCAACTCTCACATGTTGTCTTCTGACCGCCACACACATCATGGTACAGGTGCATAGAGTATGTACACGTCCATACAAACAATAAATAAATATAAACACTCTAAGTCCTTTCGGATCTACAGCGTTAGATAAAAGTAGGTTACTCACCTCCAGAGACAGAATCAACTTGCCTCCTGCCAGACCCATGAGCAAATGCGTTAGGTGGGCAAAGCCTGGTGGAGTGGTGGCCATCTCTCCCTGTGGGAACACGAAGCTCAGTGTACTTCCCTTTGCCTACCTAACACCCGGAGAACTTGCCTTACCTTGGGGTCTCCTTGGAGGGCATCAAATCCAGCAGCCACCAGGACCAGCTGAGGCTGAAACTGAGGAAGGGAACAGACTATGTGAGAAGGCCCGCCTTCATAGGTCATCCCTCAGTGTTGCCCCCACACCCTCAAATTTCCTGGATCTCCAAGACCTCAAAGGCAACTGGCAGCAGGATGTTCAGGAAAGCAGCAATGTAGTCAGCATCCCGCATCCCCACCTACAGACACAGAAATGTGATAGACAGTCAGTCACCTCTCTTGAGCCTGTGGGAGGGCAAGGCTAGGCTCATTTTAGGTGAGAAGACACTGACCTGGTTCCAAGGTACATTGATGGTATAGCCTTGGCCTTGGCCAAAACCTGTAGTGGACCAGTTAGAAGCCTTAAGGTGGGGCCAGAACCGACCCTGCTCATATCGGTGGATGGAGAAATAGAGGACACTAGAGGCAGAGAAAGAAATGTTGAGGGTTGCATAGTATGTGTTAACCCCTAGCATAGAAAAAATAAGGGAACTGAAGAGTCAAACTTAAGGCTCCCAACCTACAGCTGCAGGGATTTATTTATTCAACAAGTTGTTTTTTTACCAACTACTCAATTCATTCTCTTGCTCATAAGTTTTTCCGATTCTCAATCTATACTCTTAATTTTTCCATTAATTTACCCTTCTACTCATTCACCAACTTATTCCTTTTCCCATTCATTACTCCTCGCCCAGTGGTTTACCCCTTTTTTCTACATATTCATTGATCTCCCACAGGAACCCTTCTGTCAGTGTCCACCCAATTTCAGACTCAAGTCTAAGGTCTCAAGAGCTACTGAGTCGACCCAGGAACCTGGGCAATGATGATCCTGTGAGGAACGCTAGTCTTGTCCTCTCACTGCTCCGCGCAGTGTTATTATCCCAAGGTAATAACAACACTGAATACTGGAGGTCCATGGGGGTCTGAGGGGAACTTATCTGCAGAAGCCAGCCAGGGCTGTCAAGAGCCTCATCAAGTCCATGCTGGGGAACTTAGTGATTCCACTGAAGGAAGTGGAGAAATGCAGAGGCCAGGAACGAGGAAAGAGAGGGCTTGGTTTTGTGTGTGGGGCTAAAGTGAAGGACAGTGTCTGAGGCTGCCATAAAGTCAAGTGAGGACAGTCCTTTTTCCTTAATACTTCACAAAGCCATCTCTACTACTTCTATTTCATAGAGGAGAAAGTGCCCACAGGGGTGAGAAAGACCAAGACACAAAACTGATGCTGAAAAGCCACCATGTGCAGGTTCTGACTAAAAAGATAAAATCTGTAGGTTCAGACAGAGAGGACATATGTACATGTTCTGGGTGAAAAGACATGATAAACAGATTCTAGCTAAAAAGGCATGATATTCAGGTTGAGACTAAAAGAACATGATGGACAGATTCCAACAGAAAGCAGAGGGTTTGGGGGGTTAACTCTGCTTGGGGAAAAATGAATAATCTATCATTTATCTGTACATCTGTCTATTCAGTTACCCTCTATCTGATCAACTACACTGTGCCTTGTTCCAGTAGTCTGAGGCAGCATCCTACCCACCTCCTTTTTATGGGAAATGAAAAAATAGTGGTGAACAAAGAATCTAGACTAATTCAAGAAAGACATCTTCATATATGTTGATAATATAGCTGTGAAATTTAAAGGATATAAAAATGATACTTAAAAATGATTAAAAGTATCTTGGAATTGGGGAATGAAATCCCCATAAACAGCTTTAGCCTGCATGGGTCTATGCTAGGTCCTCTGTATATACGCTGTGGTTGTTTAGCTTGGTGTTCTTGTGGGGCTCCTAACAGTGGGAGCAGGGGCTGTCTCTGACTCTTTTGCCTACTCATGGGACCCTTTTCCTCCTACTGGGTTACCTGGTCCAGCCTTGCTATGACGGTTTGTGCCTAGTCTTATTGCATCTTGTTATGCTGTGTTGGGTTGATGTCCCTGGGAGGCCTGCTCTTTTCTGAAGGGAAATAGGAGTGGATCTGGGGGAGAGGGGAAGTGGGGGCAGGATGGAGTGGAGTGGCAGGAGGGGAAACTGCAAGTCAGGATGTAACATATGAGAAAAGAACAACAACATTAAAGCTCTGGTCTTGGGTGGGTAGAGGATGATTCTTTGTTTTGGTTTTGATACAGGGTTTCTATTATGTAGCTCTGGCTGGTCTGCAGCTTGTTATGTAGACTAGGCTGGCCTTGAACTCACAGGAGAACCACCATGCCCAGTCTGAATTATTTAGTTTTGTTTGCTTAATTATATTATTTTAAAATTTCTGACACTGACATGTAAATACTGGCCTTAAACCTTCAGCAAAGTAATGAGTACAGGAAAATAACTACACTGGAGAATAAGAATTTTCCTCAGGGAATAAATAAGCAAAGACTTGAAGAAACCCAGCTCCCCAACAGCTCTCAGTCAGAGAACAGAAAACAGCCCTCATCAAGTGTGGTGGTGCATGTTGTAATCCTAGTACTTGGGAAGCAGAGGCTCTATAAGTTCAAGGCCAGCCTGGTGTACAGAGTGAGTAGCCAAGGCTACACAGTGAGACCCTGTCTCAAAAAACAAACAACTAGCATCCAAGGAAACTAGGTTAATAGAGGAAAAAGAAGAGGGTTTTATTTTTATTGATTGATTTTGTGTGTGTGTGTGTGTGTGTGTGTGTGTGTGTGTGTGTGTGTGTGTGCGCGTGCTGCTATGTATTAAGGGCTTTACATAGCCCAGTAGATGTGTGTGTACGTGTATTCATATGTGTATGTGTCATGTAAAAGACAAAGGACAACCTTGGGTGTTGTTACTCCAGAATCATCCACCTTGTTTTTTTGTCATAGGGTCTTTCATTGGCTTGGAGCTCATCAAGTAGGTTAGGTTTGCTGGTCACTGAGCCCCACGGATCTGCCTGTCTCTGCCACTCCACTACTTGGGATTGTAAGTGTGTACCATCACTCTGGCTTTTTAAAATATGGGTTCTGAGGATCAAAGTCAGGTCCTCATAAGGATTTACTGACTGAGCCATCCCCAGACTCCAAAGGGATATTGCACAGTGTTTTCCACCAACTTCAAGTCTAACGGTGGACTCCTAGAACAGGTTTACTCTTCACCTTTCTGACATCCCATGCAAAGGACAGTAGAGGTGCCAGCTACAGCAATGCATATATATAATCTCAGCACTCAGGAGGTTGAGGCAGGGGGATTGAGACTTTAAGGATAATTTAGGTTACATAATGAGACCATATTTTACCCCACACCCCCCAAAAGCTTATTCAAGTCTTACTCCTTTTCTCAGCCATGATACTGAGGTTTGTGCTTTTTTTTAAAATGCTGGGGAGGGAAGTTAAACCCAAACTGTAAGGAACAGTTCTGCCACTGAGCTATACCTCCAATGAGTAATATGTTTGCTAAAACTTAATCCCTAATTTTAAAAGATACATTCGAGAATTTATGCAGAAATAATCCAGGATTAGAGTAGAGGCTGTAGATATGGATGAAATAAAATGGCCAATGGATTTATTAATGTTGAAGCATTTAACCCAGGTTGCCACAAACAAACAAAATAAAGAACACAAGTGGAAGAAATTTAAAAAGATAAAACAGAAGAATTAGTTAAGTATTAAAACAGTAGAGATGATAGAAAGAGCCAGAGATTAAAGATCAGAAAATTAAGTGAGGAGCTGAAGAGATGTCTCAGTGGTAAAAGAGCACTGGCTGCTCTTCCAGAGGACCCGGGTTCAATTCCCGGCATCCACATGGCAGCTCACACCTGTCTCTAAGTACAGTTCCAGGGAATCTGACACAAACCTTTATCAAGGCTGAGGGATTAAAAAAAGAGATGTTGGGGGCTGCAGAGACGGCTCAGAGGTTAAGAGCACTTACTGCTCTTGCACAGGACCTGGGTTCAGTTCCCAGCACCCACATGGCGCCTTTAGCTCTAGTTCCAGGGGATCTGACTCCCTCTTCTTACATCTGCAGACTCATGCACACCCACGGTATACATCCAGACACTAAGGGATACACGTAAAAATAAAATTAATTAAATAAAAAATGTGCACTCTGTACCCCCTCCCCCAAAGTGGCATTCTTTTTATCCTGGTATTTGCAAAGTCCAACCCAATGCCTGGATCTTTTCCCACTGTCCCTGAACTTGAGATCTCTATCAGCAGACATCCTGTTTCCATTTCTGGGGAAATGCTTTTTAGGAACACAGATCTACAAATAGCACAGCACAGTAATCTCATGATGGCCTCAAGAACAGCCCTTCAATTTGAGGTATAAATAGCCAAAAGGAGACATTTGAGGAAAAGCACCAATATAAAAGAGAAGAACCAATAAGATAATTCATTTGGCCTCAGAATGAAGAGATATAACAACATGGAATGGGAGAAAACTTTAAGGCACTTAATTTGTTTGTTTCTTTCAAGACTGGGTTTCTCTGTGTAGCCCTGGCTGTCCTGGAACTCACTCTGTAGACCAGGCTGGTCTCCAACTCAGAGATCTGCCAGCCTCTGCCTCCCAAGTGCTGGGGGATTAAAGGCATGTGCCACCAAGGCCCAGATCTAATTCTTATTCTATAAAAACAAGCTCAGGACCGAGAGAGTATAAAAACAAGAGAGAAAGAAAATGCTTGTGCCGATCAAAAAACTGTCGAGCTAGAGAGGGTGGCACATGCCTGCAGTCTTAGCATTTGGTAGGCTGAGAGAGGAGGACCTCAGGCTGGAGGCCAGCCTGGCCTGCAGAGAGTAAGATCAAAGCCAGCTTGGGCTACACAGTAAGATCTCATTTCAAAAGAAAAAAAGTCAGAGTACATACTTCAATGGGAGGACTTACAAACAGAATTAAGGCCACCTCTCAGGACACTGAGCCAAGTAAAAAGAGAGAGAAAACATGAAATAAGCCACCTAGGAGAGGAGAGATGTCAGCAGTTAAGGGGATCTTTGCTCTTCCAGAGGACCTGCATTTGAGTTTCAGCATACATGACAGCTCACAACTGTAGATCAAGTTCCAAGGAATCCAATGCCCTTTTTTGGCTTCCAAGGGTACTAGACATGCACATGGTACAGACATACATGCAGGCAAAACAGCCATATACATAAAATTTTTAAAAATAAAGGTTTATTTTTAAAAAGCCGCCCAGGGCTGGGGATGTAGCTCAGTTGGTACAATGCTTGCCTAGCATGCATGAAACCTTAGGTTCGACCTCTAGTGTCTTAGAAACCAGGCCTGGTGGTACAGGGTAGGAGGAAGAAGAGTTCAAACTAAAAAAAAAATCCAGACCATCCCTTAGGATTGAGGGCTTGGAGCAGGAAGTCAAAATGAAAAGGCAAAGAAGGGAAATAAAAATTAGATAAAACTGTAAGAATAAAGTGGACTAGATGAACCTTCATTTGAAAACCTATGTAACAGAGAAACAAAAGAGATCTGTTTAGAGGAGGTGGATGTGGCACAGGTCCTGGCCTCCCTGGCATCCATGTGGGAGAGGCAGAGTTAAGACCCCTGAACTTCATGGGCAGAGGGCAAGGGACTCTCATCCCAGACAGCTACATACTTGCCCTGGCCCTGGAGTGTAAGAGGAAAACACCTCCTGTCCCCACTTAAAAAACAATAGGTCAGCCGGGCGGTGGTGGCGCACGCCTTTAGTCCCAGCACTCGGGAGGCAGAGCCAGGCGGATCTCTGTGAGTTCGAGGCTAGCCTGGGCTACCAAGTGAGCTCCAGGAAAGGCGCAAAGCTACACAGAGAAACCCTGTCTCGAAAAACCAAAAAAAAAAAAAAAAACAATAGGTCATCCTCAGCTATATACAGAAGTAAAGGCCAGCCCGAGCTAGAGACCCTGTCTCAAAAGTCAAAGCAAAACAAAACAAAATCTCATAAAGGATCTCTAATAGGAGTCTGAGAGGACAGAGAAACTATATTATCTAAGATGCAATATAAGAACATGTAGCTGGGCGGCAGTGGCGCACGCTTTTAATCCCAGCACTCGGGAGGCAGAGGCAGGCGGATCTCTGTGAGTTCGAGGCCAGCCTGGGCTACAGAGTGAGATCCAGGGCAGGCAACAAAACAGAGAAAACCCGTTTTGAACCACCCCCCCCCCAAAAAAAAAACCACGTGCAAACATAGAAGGTGTAAGGCTGCAGATGTAAAATGTCAACCCACTGCTAAAGAGACATTAACAGGACCTAGAGTTCATGTGGGATAAGAGATGGCAAAAAGAGGAGACTCCAAAGCCTTTCAGAGAGCAAAACAGATAACTCAGAAAGAAGTGAGAAAGACAACTATCATCAGCACCAAGTGCTGGAAAATAGTAAAGCAATGTTTAAAGAACAAAGCATCAAGATAGGACCAAGGGCCACGAGAGCACAAGTGGATTCTCTATAATGAATTCTCTATAATGAATTCTCTATAATAAATATATTAAATATATAAATTGGATGGAAGGCCAGATAAAACAACTACTCTTTATAATATAATAATCCCTAGTACTAAACACTTAACCATTTTCTTTCTTTTTTTCTTTTCTGAGACAGGATTTCTCTGTGTAGTTTTGGTGCCTGTCCTGGATCTTGCTCTATAGACCAGGCTGGTCTTGAACTCACAGAGATCCACCTGCCTCTGCCTCCCGAGCACTGGGATCAAAGGCATATGCCACCACTGCCTGGCTTCACTTAATCATTTTCCCCAGGAAGGATAAACTAGCACCCTTCTGGGGTAAAGTCTGGCAGCATACACCAGACCTTAAAGCATGTCAATCTGCCTGACTCAGCAACCCACTATTAGAAATTCATTATACAGATATACCTAGAGATGTAAATTCTGTATTTACAATACTATTCACAGTAGAATTGTCTACAATAGCAAAAACTAGGAAGTATCTTAAATTTCCCAGGATTAAATGACCAGAGCTCCAACAATGCAATGAAATACTCTACAGTCTTCACAAAGAATAGGATGCTTTTTGTAGCATCAACATGGTAAATGTGTCCCCAATACAGTTAGATGAAATAAAGCTGCTAGTGAACATATGGAGAATTATCCCATTGGTAGTATATTATTAATAATAGTGAATATCTATATATACATAAAAATCTATGAGGCTAAAACCTGAACTGTCAACTTCTTTTTATTTTCGGTGTATGTGTATGGGTGTTTGCATGCTATGGTATATATATATGGAGGTCAGAGGACAACTTGCAGGAGACTATTTACTCCTTCCACCATGTGGGTCCTGGGGATCAAACTCAGATTGTTAGGCCATCACCTTTACCTGCTGGGCCATCTTGCCAGCCCCCTATTTAATTTTAAAGAATAGTTTGAAGTACAGTTAAAATAAAGTATTGGTGGGAGGGGGGAGAATAGGGGAACCTGTGGCTGATATGTAGAACTGAATGGTATTGTAAAATAAAATAAATAATATTTAAAAAAATAAAGTATTAATTTGAGGTCCGCTCCAGCTCAGGGGTGAATTGTTGAACAAGATCTCCAATTACTTTTAAGTCAAATCCCACCTCTTTCACTTGCCTGCATAACACTAATTTCCTACTCTGCATAAGGTTCAGTTTCCCCATCTGTAAAATGGGAACTCCACAGTTCTTGCTTCAGAATGTAATTAGGAGAGAGCAGACAACCAGGAAGCAGTATATTTGCTCGTCCCAGGCCAACTCAACGAATGTGAATGCCTTTCCCTCCTTCCTAACACCTATGGCTGGGCCTCACAGAAGTAGTTAGGAGTCCAGTACTTAGGGTGGGACTTGGGATATACCTGGGGTCCTGGTCGAAGATGAACTGTGTTCCTTGACCATGGTGCACATCCCAATCCACAATAAGAACCCTGTGGGCAGGAGAGAGGGGAGCTCTGTACAAAGGCATCAAGTGAGGCAATAGGGAGGAAGAACCAGGACCACGGTACCCCTCTTCCATGCTACCCACATTCCACCCGTCATTTGTTGCTGACCTCTGAATGCGGTGCTTCTTTTGAGCGTAGCGGGCAGCCACAGCCACATGGTTGAACATGCAATACCCATCCATAAGACTGCGCTGGGCGTGGTGTCCAGGAGGCCTAAGCACGAAAGGGAAGGCTGCGGATTTGGGAGTCGTCCTCCCACGCTCCCCATTCTTCCAGCATAGATTCTGTCAATCGGCCAGCAACTGAGTAACCGTGGCTTCTGAAGCTTCCCAACCCCCAACCCAATGCTCTCTCATCAAAGGAGATTTAAACACAACCATTAAAACACGTGCCAGGCAGTGGTGGCGCACGACTTTAATCCCAGCACTTGGGAGGCAGAGGCAGGTGATCTCTGTGAGTTCGAGGCCAGCCTGGTCTCCAAAGCGAGTTCCAGGAAAGGCAAAGCTACACAGAGAAACCCTGTCTCGAAAAAACAAAAAATAAAAAAACAAAAAAAAAAACTATACAATACAGTGAAATTCTGTCAAAACAAAACAGAACAAAAAAAATCAAGGAAGAGAGAGAGACAGACAGACAGACAGACAGACAGAAGGAAAATGTACCCATGCATGCATTTGGCATCGTGGCCATGTCTGTAATACTAGCACTCGAGGATGTTGAAGCAGGAGGATCTATACAGTTCAAGGCCAGCCTGGGATATATAGTGAGCTCCTGTCTCAAAAAATAGAACACGAACTTAGTTGTCCATACATACTTTCTCATACCCAGTCATTTTGCTACATGGGCTTAGCTGAAACCTATGTAGTAAACATTGCTATGTTCGGGTTGGGGATTTAGCTCAGTGGTAGAGCACTTGCCTAGCAAGTGCAAGACCCTGGGTTCGGTCCTCAGCTCTGGAAAAAAAAATGTGCTATGTTCATAAATGTGCCACTGTTATTTGCTATGGTATTTGAAGCAGCAAATGACTGAGAAGCAAAATGCCCAACAGCATGAGAGTGACTAACTTAGAAAGTATATTTCACAATGGCATCTCACTCAGGTATAACCCATACACTGTTAAGAGAAAGCTTTCAAAAACATCTAAGTTGCAAGATTGTAAAACATCAGTAGCGAACTTCTGCCCTTCGGGGTTCTCCCATTGTGCTGTAAGCCTGTATTTAAGACCTCTTCCCTCCTTCAGTAAACAGCATTCAGCATTAAAAAACAAAAACAGAAACAAAAAAACATCTAAGTTGTTGTTGTTTTAAATGAACAGAAGCTGGGTGTTAGTGGCCCACGCCTTTAATCCCAGCACTCAGGAAGCAGAGGCAGAGGGATCTCTGTGAATTTGAGGCCAGAGCTAGTTCTCAGACAGCCAAAGAAACCCTGTCTTGAAAAAGCAAGAAAAAAGAAATGCAGTTTGGGAGGGCATCGTGTGCTTACTGCCACTGGAGATTAAAAAGGGAGTGAGGACCAAGGGCTAGCTTCTGCATTTTATCAGCAGTAGGGAGTCAGCGGCGGCAAGATAGGCTATGATTTTCCATGGCAACAAGAAAACAGAAAATGCTATGGGCAAAAATCTGAGATGTCACAGTTTGTTGGCTGCCTCTGGATTTCAAGATGTTCCGATAGAACTGGCTGCCTCTGGATTTCAAGATGTTCCAGATAGGAAAGAAATATGTACCTGTGAATAAGTGGCCTATGATACTTATCACTTACTAATAAGACTATCTGTGAGAGGACACAAGTTACTGATTACAATGGCTACCTTGCAGGAGTGCAGCCACAAGGGGAGGTGAGAGGCGAATTTGTATTAAACTCCCATTTTCGCTCTTCAACCGCATGAACATATAGACCAAGTTAACATCTTTTACATTTGAGGGAAGGACTTTTTTTTTTTTTTTTGAGAAAGTATCTTATGTAGCCCAGGCTGGCCTCAAATTTACTATATAGCTCGAGGTAGCCTTGAACTCCTGATCCTTCAACATTCACCTCCAAAGTACTGGTATTACAGACATGGACCTCCATGCACCACTAGGTAGGAAGATTTCTTTTTAAATCTGCCAGGCAGTGGTGGTACAAACCTTTAATCCCAGCAATCAGGAAGCAAAGGCAGGAGGATCTGTGAGTTCAAGGCCAGCCTGGTCTACAAAGCAAGTTCCAGGACAGCCAGGGCTACACAGAAGAATCCTGTCTCAAAAAAAAAACCAAATAAAATGAAATAAAAATGTAAGAAGCTTGAGTCCTACCTGATGACGGCCATGCCATTCCGAATCTCAGCCGCCAGGACCGCATCTACCAGCCTGAGGACAGAGCCTGTGGCCAGGCAGGCACATGAATAGGAGTTCTGGAGACAGTGCAGAGCCAGAGAGAAAGAATGAGAAAGGACTATCCTATCTATTTAGCCTCTTTTTCCCACAGCGAGGTTGGCATGGATATGGGAGACCCCAGAATGGCTGCCACACCCTAACCTCACAGTTCTCACGCATACCGGATGCAGATAGACTGAATCATAGGTGCCTGCTAGTATGCGAAGTTCTCCTTCATTCATGTACTGGGTTGTTTCCATCAGATCAATGTATTCCAGGCTGGGGACACAAGATAGGGGATAAGATTTAGGGCCCTACCCTCCCTCCCAGCCACACCTTCTACAAACCAGGCCTCTGGCCAAACCAGGCCTCCACAGTCAACGTAGGGGATCAGCTGAGATGGAGGCCACAGTCCCTATTTCTTCTCTAGCCCACTTCGGCTCTACGGCTGGACTCACCCCCGCCCCCCCTCCTCCCGGAGCTCAGCTCAGATACTCTCTGCCAAGCCAGTTTTCTGTGAGCCATACTGTACCAGGCCTATTTCTCTGAGTTCCTACAGCCCCCTAGGAGCCTCCTGATCGCTAACTGATGCCAGACATCCACCATCAGTTAGCAAACCAGATTAGAAGAACTCAAGCCTATCCCAGGCTCAGGATCTATAAGATGCTGTCAGGTACCTGACAGACAAAATGACCGTCCTGAAGAACTAAGATTTTTTTCTTTGGGGGTGGGAGGCTTTTTCAGACAGGGTCTCACATAACCCAGACTGAAGCTGCTATGTAGGTGTGGACTGTCTTGAATTCCTGAATCTCTTGTCTTCCTGTCCCAAGTGATGGGATTACAGGCATGTACCATCACACCTAACTGGAACTTAGGTTTTTTTGAGCAATGACAGATTCAGAGAGGCTCAGGGACTTGTCCAAGGCTGGCCACCGAGTCTATGGGATTCTTTCCTGGTTGGGCCAGAGCATCCTCCTCCCTGCCCTACCACACTCCCAAGTTTTCACCTGTGAACCAACATCAGCTCCTCCTTCTCAGCAAACCGGGCCTGGGGAGACACGAGGGATAAAGGGGCTAGAGCACAGGCCATGCCTAGGTCCTGCCAGTTCCCTGCCCACCACCCGCATGCCGGGGCCGGGAGTTCACCTGAAAAGACACACAACGGTCCAGGAGGCTCTCCAGAATCAGCTGCTCCTTGATGGCATGGAGCCGCTCAGGGCATTCAGGGAAACTAGGGAGGCAGAGATGCAGTGACTGACACACACGCATGTACACATGTACGTACGCACGCCAGTAGGGACCATATCTGCTCTAGCCACATCTCCCATCCACACCCCCTCCCCCACAGCTGCTCATCCCTTCCCTGGGGCTTCAACCTTTCCTCTTGTCATTTCTGAAGTCATACACTTTCCTCCAACAGTCCCTGCTGCACACAGCAGCAGCCAGTGGTGAAAATTCCACTACTCAGAACCCTTCTGTAGCTCCTACTCCATTCATAGTAGAAGCCAAAAATCTGTATCACACCTAGAAGGCTCTAAAAACAGATCTGTCCTATAATGAGGAATCCACTGGAGTCTGCTTAAAGGGTAAAGGAATTTATTAGGAAAGAAAACTCATTAAACAGGATAGGGGAATCGCTGCAGGGTCCTGGAAGGCTGACGTACCGTCCTCTGCTGCTCTGGCTGCCTGAGTCAGTCCACTCCACCCAACCCCACAGGGGAAAGAGACCAGCCTACGTGTGGTCTCAGGTCTTAAAGGTGGCTCCAGGCTACACCCCAGGGGCAGGTAATTCAAGGTCACAGGCATGTAGGACACGTATCCAGCACATCATCATCCAGGGGCTGTGCTTCAGGGTCATAGGTTGAAAACAGCCACTACACTGTGGCCACCATTTGTCTGACCCTATTCCTTACCATAAGCCTCCTCTTTCGCTCTGTTTCGCCTGTAGTGGTCTCCTTGGTCTTCAACTAAACACATACCTTTCAGCCAGGCCCGTGGGCTTCAATGTCTTTTGCCTAGGACACTCTTCCAGAATGACTCCATGGCTCACTCCCTTAAGGCCCCCTTGGATTTTTATTCAAATGTCAGCAATGCCTTCCCGGGGTGTTGCTTTAAAAAATGGAAGCCCCCTTCGACTCCAGCTTCACTCTCCCTTCCACCTCGGCTTCTGAAGGCAGTTTTGGTACTGCTTTATCCCTAGCCCCTCAACCAACGTTGGCCATAAATGAAACCTTTTGCCATCCCGAGTTAGTTTTAGGTCAGGAGAGGGAGAGAGCTACTGTATTTGTAAACACCAGGGTAATGATTAACAGACAATGGCAGAGGCTGGTAAAATATCTAAGACCAGATGGGAGAAAGGCAGCGGCCACTCAAAGACTTTTGTGAGCATCTCAATAGTTGTGAAAGTTGAAAGAGGGATCAGCCAAAGGTGAGGAACCCTCTCGGCTAGGGGGTGCCTGGCATGCTGAAAGAAGAGCAAGGGGACCAGTGTGGGTGAGGGGAACTGAAGCAAATGAGGATTGGCTGACTAGGTCACAAACGGTGGTGTGGAACCAAATCACGTGGAGCCTTGGAGGCCAGGCTAAAGAATTCAGACTTTACCTTAAGAGCAATGCTCTGCCCTTGAAGTATTTTAAGAAAGGGAACTTCATTGCAAACATATTTTTTAGGCTTCAGTGTGGAGGCTGGAAGCAGGGGACCAGTGAGGAGAGGTCAGATAGGGAATATATTTTTTAACATAGAGCCAAAAAGAATAAGCAGATTCTTCTGAAATGTAGAGCAGATACAAAGTATATTTCAGCCTAACGTCTCTTCCTCAAGGAAGGCTCCGGGACTCCGTGTGCTAGCTACTAGTCCAGGGCCATCTAATAAACACTTCTAGCCAAGTGTCGTAGGTCATGCCTGTAATCTCAGCACTCAGGAGGCTAAGACAGGAAGATCATCAAAGGTCTGAGGATGGCTTAGGCTAAAGAGTGAGTTCCAGGACAGCCTAGGCTATGGAGTCAGATTCTGTCTCAAAACAAAAAAACACACGAATTCCTCGTCACTCTGTCTCCGTTCAAAACTTCATCCTGCTGTCAGCTGTTTAATGATCTCCCCTCTTCCTCACCAATCAGCAGAGAAGGGACTTTTCTACTTGTTCACATATATCACCAACTCTCGGCACACAGCAGACACTCAATGTATGTGTTGGCTTAAAACAGAACTCTTTCAAGAATGATCCCTACCTCCCTAAGTCATCTGCTTCCAGACTACAAGCCAGAATAAGAAAAGATTCGTTCTTGCTTGGGGGAAGAGGGGGGCAAATGTGTAAATTTCCTACTTTGGGGACAATCTGGAGGTCATGCCTCACCTGTCATCCCAAAGGCAGTGGAAGTCATTTAGCTGCTCATCAAACACCAATCCAGTACCAACCAATACTCTTGTCTCGGGGTTCAGATCCTGCAGGGGAAAAGAAAAGAAACACAGATTCACTCAGGGCTCCAATCAGAGAGAACAGTGTATACTGTCCAGGATGGGGAAAACCATTGTTTTGTTTGGTAAAGAAGGACAATCTGCAGCCAGGCTTCTCTCACCAGCTCTTGGAGCCCCGCGATCAGGTCTTCTTCAACTGCTTGGCTGAGCTTCTTCATTTTGCCTTTTTTCTTTACCTCTGCTAGATTGGGGCTGGAGTGGGGTGCAGTACCCTTCTTAACACCTCGCTTCTGCCAATCAAAGACAAGGATCAGTCTGGACATGGCTGGCTGCCTTTCCCTCCCCCCTCATCAGGGCCGGTCTGGGGCCTCACCAAGGTGGCGCTGGAGTCTTGAGGGGGCGACTGGGGATTGTGCCTACCCCTTCGCTGCCTGGTAGAAGAATCTTGGCCGGTGGAGGTCATGGCTGAAGAGCCTTCACCCCTGGCACGGCTCTAGCAGGGGTGTAGCTGGCGGTGAGGCCCCTGGAGTATCCAGAGGACCCACATCCCTGGCCCTTTCCAGGCCCCGCCCCTATTCTAGATCGCATCCTTCACGCTGTTCCATTCCCGTGCCTTCTAAACCCCGCCTCTCAAGGCCATCTTCTGCCACCGGGGAAACCTGGTCTCGCCCGTTCCCCTCGACCTCGCTGCTTTTATACGAGTCTCTTTCCTCATCTTGCCTTTTCACTAAGCAAGGTAACCTCAGGCTCAATCCGGCTCTTCTAAAACCTGCCCTTTCCAATCACCGCCCCCCACCCCTCTACTTCCCAAACCCTTTCATACCTCTAATCCTCGCCCAGAACGCTTGGCTTCTGCAACCTGCCCTCTTCAGCCTATCTCCCTGGATAATCACCGACCCTTCTAGTCCGCGAGGCCAGGCTGCGGCAGCCTCGGCACCACCCTTCAAGACTCACTTAATTCCACCTCCTATCGGGCCGAACTCGCACCTTCCACAGCCTCGGATCTGGCTCGGATCCTTTCACCGTGCCCCGCTGCTCAGGGGAAGCCCCTTTCGAGCGGAATCCATTAGACCCACCCCCTTCTCCGATGCCTAACGTTTAACCAAGCTCCCTCCGCCAGTCCCGAGCCTCCGCCCCCTTCAGGCTCCCTCCGCCAGTCCCAAGCCTCCGCCCCCTTCCCGCCCGGCCTTCGACGCTGGCCAATCCTTACCCCTCTACTCATTGAGCGCTGCCCCTTTCTCAAACTCCGCCCTTGGTTAGCACCGCCAAATTCCCGGCGACCTGTGTGGCCCCGGGCACCTGATGCCTTCTTTTCCATTGGGCTGAGCGTTTTAATTTGCCCGCCCACGACCAGCCCACAGCGCGGATCTAGTCCGTCCCCAACGTCTCTGGAGACTACCACACCTCTCGCGAGCTCACCAGACTAGCGGGTCGTATTGCGCCTGCGTAAAGGATGACTCACTGGTTCGAGACCCGGATCTGCCCCTAGCAATACCCCCCCTCCTCCCCCTAGTTCCCACCCCCCCACTCCCATCCACTGCGGCCGTTCTGATTGCTATGGCTGCCATTCTCAATTCCAGGCTAGTCATCTTAGGAGCCCTACGGACCGACATCGGTTGTGCTGTGCAGTGATTCGAGAGCAAATCAAAGAAGCTAGTGCGTTCAGAAGGGACGTCTTCTCGGGGATTCCTGCACTGCGCTTTGTGATGACGTAGCTAGGGCAGGCAGGTGACTAGTCCGATATAAAGGCTAGTGATAGACTGTGGACTAATAAGGACTGTGGCTGCTGGCAGCCAAAATGAGAGTAATGATAAGTGTTGAGAATTTTCTGAGTTAGTAGTCACTGCGATGGTACTCAAGAAGCATCTCCGAATGTTAACTATTAACATTCTGCGGAAATGGGTAGTGCACTGAAAGAGTCGCTAAGTGGCACACCTTGGTTGGCAGTAAGCCACACCTCTGTGATGTCGTTCGCATTGTTATGGCTGCTTTGCAGACAACACACAGAGGGACTTAGACATACGATCTTGGACAAGTCACAGCTCTGTCCTCAGTGTCCTTATCTGTAAAATTGTGATGCTAGTACCAAGGCCAGAATGGACTTGGAAGGGATGTTTCTCCTGGATGGCAGCTCAAGCTACCTGCCCCCTCCACTGAGTAATCAAAATAAGAGCATGTAGTGGACCCGGGGGGGGGGGTTGCGGGGGGGGGGGGGGAAATTGTCCCCGTGACTCTTTGGGACTCCCACTCTGTGTCTAAGTATCAGGCTCACAGGAGTCCAATTTGTCCTCCTGATCTCCTCATTCTCTGCCATCTCCTACTGGGCTGTATTCCTATTACGCTGAAGCTGGAAAGAAACTTCTGGAGTTCTGCATCACTGACTAGCAAATATATTGACAATCCCATAATCCAGTAGCCAGATCCTCTGACCCTCTTGCAAATGTCAGTTTCAGCCTCCCTCATTGCCTTAAGGGCTATGGGTCTAAATCTACACACACTAAGGAAAATATATAATGAAGAATATTCTGGGGGTGTGATGCCTGCAAAGCAATATATTAAAGATGATTCTTATAAACAGGGAAGATTCTTATAAACAGGAAGAATCAGAAGAGGTTCCTGTACAACAGGAGTCAGTAAATTTTATGAAGGGTCAGATAGCAAATAAAGACTTTGCAGCCACATGTAATCTTCTTCTTCTTCTTTTTTTTTTTTTTTTGGTTTTTCGAAACAGAGTTTCTCTGTGTAGCCCTGGCTGTCCTGAAACTTGATCTGCAGACCAAGCTGGCCTTGAACTCAATCCACCTGCTTTTGCTTCCTGAGTGCTGAATTAAAGGCATGTGCCACCATGCTCAGGATATTTTGTTTATTTTGCTTGTATGTATTCCAGTGCCTAAGGAGGCCAGAAAGGGGCACTGGATCCTCCAGGAGCTGCAGTTAGAAGTGTTTGTCAGAGCCGTTTGACGTGGTGCTAGGATCCAAGCACTGAGCTATCTCTTTAGCGCAACAATCATTTAAAACACTGGTTCTCAACATGTGGGTCACGACTGCTTTGCTGAGCTTCTATCTCCAAAAATATTTACATGGCAATTCATAACTGTAGCAAAATTACAGTTATGAAGTAACAATAATTTTGTGATTGGTGGTCACCACAACATGAAGAACTATATTGAAGAGTCACAGCATTAGGAGGGTTGAGAACCACTAATTTAAAACCATAAAAATTGGCACACAGTGTGGCTTTTCCCCCCCTGAGACAGGGTTTCTCTGTGTAGCTTTGTTCCTTTCCTGGAACTCACTCTGTAGTCCAGGCTAGCCTCGAACTCACAGAGATCTGCTTGGCTCTGCCTCCTGAGTGCTAGGATTAAAGGCATGCGCCACCACCGCCCGGCCCCCAGTGTGACTTTTAATGGTCTCTGCTGCAGAGTTCTTGGTTTCCTTCATCTGGCTGATTTCTTTTCCAGAATGAAGGCAAATGTGCTTGAATAGTTTTATGTCAACTTGACACAAGCTAAAGTCATCTGAGAGGAGGGAACCTCAATTGAGAAAATACCTTCACTGAGCTGGGCATGGTAGCACACGCCTTTAATCCCAGCACTTGAGAGGCAGAGGCAGGCGGATCTGTGTGAATCTGAGCCTGGTCTACAGATCGAGTTCCAGGCCTGTCAGGATGATTACACAGAGAAACCTTGTCTCAACAAACAAACAAACACCAAAATCAACAAAAAGACTAGGCACAAACCCTCATATCAAGGCTGGGTGAGGTAACCAGTAGGAGGAAAAGGGTCCCAAGAGCAGGCAAAAGAGTCAGAGACAGCCCCACTCCCCCTGTTAGGAGTCCCACAAGCACACCAAGTTACACAACTGTCACATATGTGTAGAGGACCTAGTGCAGTCCCACGCAGACTCCAACCTCTGTGAGCCCCTATGAGCCCTGCTTAGTTGATTCTGTAGACTGTGTTCTCCTGGTGTTCATGACCCCTCTGGCTCCTACAGTCCTCCCTCCACCTCTTCTGTGGGGTTCCCTGAGCTCCACCTAATGTTTGGCTTTGTGTCTCTGCATCTGTTTCCATCAGTTGCTGGATGAAGCCTCTCTAAGAACAGTTGGGCCAGGCACAGATCTGTTCTTGCTGGCCATAAGGCATTTTCTTAATTAGTGATTGATGTAAAGGGGCTCAGCCCATTGTGAGTGGTGCCATCCCTGGGCTGCTGGTCCTGGGTTCTATAAGAAAGCAGGCTGAGCAAGTCATGGGAAGCAAGCCAGTAAGCAGCACCCCTCCATGGCCTCTGCATCAGCTCCTGCCTCCTGGTTCCTGCCCTGTTTGAGTTCCTACCTGCACTGCTTTTGATGATGAACTGTTTTATGGAACTGAGATAAATAAACCCTTTCCTCCCCACGTTGCTTTTCGTCATGGTGTTTCATCACAACAATAGTAACCATAACTTAGACAGAAATAGATACCAGGAATGGTATATTATTGTGACAGACATGACCATGTTGTTTGGGGAGGGTTGTAGAAGGACTTTGGAATTTGTGGCAATAAAAGCCATTGAGTGTCCAATGCTTGTTGAGCTGTTCTGTAGGAACTAGGAAGATAAGAATGTTGAGGGCAGTGCAGATGATGGAGGCCTGGTTTGTGAGTTACAGAGGGAAGTTTGTTTTTTTCAAGACATGGTTTCTCTGTGTAGCCCTGACTGTTCAGAGGAAAGTTTAAAGACTTTATTTGGGCCATTTGTTATTTTGAATTAAGATCCTGTGGTTCTGGTCAGCTGGGGATGAAGAATCAGCTGTGATTAACAAGAGACCAGAACTACTAAAGTGAACCCTTGGCTTTGCTGGGATACTCAAGGCTGGTCGGCTGGAGCTGAGAAATTAGTGGTGTGGGAAGTATTTCTTCAGAGTCAGCACACAGGCTGTGTTCCAGAGGCAGCCAAGGCTGTACCTTGCGCTAACAACTGAACTTGGTAGTGTAAGCATCACCCAGATGGCACTGGTTTTGAAGGCGTGAAGGGGTCATGGAGAGCAGCTGAGGCGTGGCACTGTGAGAAGCTCAGAGAGGCCATTGGGGAAATGCAGCCTCAGTAGCAGTTGAAGCCCAGGACTGAAGGGAGCATGCAAAGAAGTTGAGGCTTTGCACCATGAGGAGAGCCTACGAGAGGCTATTGGTGCAGTCCAGTTGCAGCAAGAGACCCCAGCATTTTGGAGATGCCTGTCCCATGGGATGACCACCAAGAACAGCAGCAGTGGAGTGGACCCAGCCGGAGCCTAGAAGATTGTAAGTGAATCCCAGGCATTGGACATTGAGTGATTGATATTTTTGGAGTTTGGTTTTGCTTTGATTTAATTGTGACCATGCCCTGGTTCTTCCCCCTTGAATTAAAAGTATTTAATTTATTTTTGATTCTACAGGAGCCCACAGTTGAGAGACTTTGACTTTTAAAAGGCTTTGGATTTTCAGAGAGATTGACTATTTTAAGGAGAATTTTTTTTTTTTGTTTTTGTTTTTTGTTTTTTGTTTTTTCGAGACAGGATTTCTCTATGTAACAGCTCTGGCTGTCCTAGAACTCACTCTGTAGAACAGGCTGGCCTCGAACTCACAGAGATCAACCTTCCTCTGCCTCTCAAGTGCTGGGATTAAAGGCCTGCACCACCACACCTGGTTCAGAATAAGAGTGTGTGTGTGTGTGTGTGTGTGTGTGTGTGTGTGTGTGTGTGTGTGTGTGTTCATGTGTGAGTGCACATGGAGGCCTGAGGTCAACTTTGAGCATCTTCGATTTCCACCTTACTTTTTTCTAACTGCTTTCCTATTTATGTATGTGTGTCTATGAGTGTGGTTTGTGTGGTGTATGCATGTGTGTGCAAGTGCATGCACCTGTGCACATGTGTGGAGGCCAGAGGAGGTTGTCAGGTGTTATATGTTACTTTCGGTCTACCTTATCCCTTTTAGACAGGAGTTCTCCCTGGATCTGGAATTCATATTTTTAGCTAGGCTAGCAGCAAGTAGCTCCAGTGATCATCCCCCCCCCTACCTCCTCCAGCCCCAACACTCAGGTTACAGGCATTCAGGAAATCAGACGCAGCTTGTCTTAGGAGTTAGGAGTGCTTGTATCCGAACTCAGGCCCTTATGGTCGTGCAGCAAATACTCTTAACCGTGAAGCAAATACTCTTAACCGTGAAGCTGTCTCTCCAGCCCCTCCATCTTATTTTTTGAAACAGAGTTGATTTTTTGGGGGGTGGATTTAAGACAGGGTCTCTCTCTGTAGACCAGGCTGGCCTCCAACTCAGAGATCAGCCCACCTCTGTCTCCTGAGTGCTGGGATTAAATGTGTGTGCCACCGCCACCCAGGGAGACAGTCTCACCTGAGCTTTCTGACTGAGCTATACTGGCTGGCCAGCAGGCCCCAGGAATCCTGTTTTTGCCTACCTGGTGCTGAAAGTACAGGTACATTCGACACTTAGCTTTTTAAAATTGCATTTTATTTACTTTGTTCATGGATACACATACATTTGTGCATGCTCGAGTGTGCCATACCATGCTTGTGGAGCTCAGGGGACAAATTGTGGGAGTTGGTAGGAGAGATTCTACCATGTGGGGCTCAGGGATTGGACTCAACATCATTAAGGATTTGTGGCTAGCACCTTTACCTGCCAACCTTTGCCGCCGTAGTCCCTGGCTTTAAAAACAAACAATCACGGGGGCTGGAGAGATGGCTCAGAGGTTAAGAGCACTGACTGCTCTTCCAGAGGTCCTGAGTTCAATTCCCAGCAACCACATGGTGGCTCACAACCCTCTGTAATGAGATCTGGTGCCCTCTTCTGTATCCATAATAAATAAAATAAATTTAAAAAACAAAAAAAAAAAAAACAAAAAAAAAACAAACAATCACAAGCATGGCTTCTGGGGGTCCAACTCCAGTTTTCCTGCTTTCACTACAAGTACTTGACTGCCTGAGCCATCTTTCTAGTCCCAGGATGAGGTTTCTTAAGCATTAGAACAGGTTCCTAGAAAGAACTCGAACAGTCAACTTCCAGATCATCTAGGTGTTTTCTGTATAGGTGCCATGCTTATGCTCATAGAGACATTAAAATTGGTATACATTAAGCCAGGCAATGGCGGTGCATACCTTTAATCCCAGCACTCGGGAGGCAGAGGCAGGTGAATTTCTGTGAGTTCGAGGCCAGCCTCGTCTACAGAATGAGGCACCAAAACTACACACAGAAACCCTGTCTTGAAACCCGCCCACCAAAAAAGATTGGTATACATTGAGGGCTGGGATGGGAGATGTAGCTCAGTTGGTAGTGCTTGCCTAGCATGCGTGGATCCCTAGCTTTACACATCTGTAATTCCAGCACTTGGGAGATGGAGGCAGAAGGCTTAGAAGTTCAAGGTCATCCTTGGCAATATAGTAAGATCAAGGCTAGTGTGTGCTCTAAAAAAGTGATATTCATGCACAGTTTCAGATGCAGGGATTGTTATTGATTAAGCTAAATATTATGTTATGCTAGTTGTAATGAGAAACTCAAGGGCTTAACAAGTGGTTTTTCTTTTTCTTTTTTCCCCCGAGACAGGGTTTCTCTGTGTAGCTTTGAGCCTTTCCTGGAACTCGCTTTGGAGACCAGGCTGGTCTCGAACTCACAGAGATCTGCCTGCCTCTATCTCCCGAGTGCTGGGATTAAAGGCGTCGCTACCCAGCCAGTGTTTATTTTTTTTCTCGTATAAAATACAATCAGAATGTTTACTGCTGGTCATTTATGGACCCAGAGAAATTTCATTTTATGACCTACTTTCCTCTACATACTTGGAGTTCTCACTAGTTAGTTGCTAGATGGTGAAACAGAGACCAAGAAGCTTGTGTGAGAAGCTTTTGTGGCCCAGACCTAGAAGTGGTAGACAACACTTTAAGACATAATTAAAAGTCAATTTCGGAAAATAATTCTATTGGCTTAAAATCACATTTGTTTTCTTTTATGCAGTGCTGAGGGTGAGCCTCCGAGACTCAGGCATGCTGGACAAGTGATTTGCCACTGAACTACACCCTCAGCCCCGGCACAGGACTTCTTCTACTCTGAGTTCAAGGTCTTCTGTCTGGAGTCAGGAGAATGACTCTGTTGGGTAGTAAGGCAGGTTTATAGGAAACTAAGGAGTTGGAAACATTGTCAAGGGAGAGAGAAGAGTGTACAGAGTTAAGATTATTCCTTTGGAAGCCAGAAGAATGGCCTTCTGCGGTTAGCCAGGCCAGAGGATTACAGCATAACAGACCAGGTGTCATGTAGGACACCATTAACCCAGAGGGTTACAGCTCACATAGATAGATGTTCCTCGTGTCTCCTCCTCTGGGGCTCCATACAGGTTAAGGCAAGGCTTTCAGGATAATGCCATGGCCAGGCTAGCTCCAGAGAACCCAATCAAAAGTTTCTCTTTCTGATCCTCTTGCTTCTGACTTCCAAGTGCTGGAATTACAGGCATTCGCCACTGTGTCTCTCCGTGTGTGTGTGTGTGTGTGTGTGTGTGTGTGTGTGTGTGTGTGTGTGTGTGTGTGTTGCTAGGGATTGAACTCAGGACTTAGGCAAACACTGAGTTGACAACCCCCAGCCCTTTCAAACACCTTCTTGCTTACGGATCTATACTATTGATTACTAGTAGGTTAACTCTGCTAACCAGTCCTGTGGTTTCTTCAATCCTGGTGAGTGCTCTTTCAGTGAGCTGCTTTCCCAATAGAGGATTGCTAGAGAAAGTCAAGCCGGGAGTTCCAAGAAAAGGTCAGATCATAGATTTCTGTAAACGAGTAAAGCGTTTCTTTTGTAGAAAGAAAAGGGCGCTGGAGAGATGGCTCAGTGGTCAAGAGTACGGGCTGCTCTTCCAGAGGACATCAATTCCCAGCACCCACATGACAGCTCACAGCTGTCTGTAACTCCAGTTCCGGAGGATCTGACACCTCACACAGACATGCATGCAGACAAAACACCAATGCACATAAAAGAGAAAGGAAAGGAAGGAAGGAAGGAAGGAAAAGGGGTTCAGAAGAATATTTTGTACATAGTCTGGTCAGATATCCTGGTGCATTTGGAAAGCCAGACTTCTTGTAAAGGTCCAGACAGGGAGCCTTGTGAGACATCATCACATAGTAGCCACACAGTAAGCAGGAAGGCTTCTGCCAGGTGAAGCCCTAGGTCCATAGGTTCATACATAAGATAGGCAGGGTTCAAAGTAGAGAGTCAGCACAGGTTCCCTGTAGTCGGAAGGTCCCAGGAAACCTTCCAACTACAGTTCCCTGCTAGTACTTCTGATTGGATCTTGCTGTGTAGACCAGGCTGGCTTTTTTTGTTTGTTTGTTTTGAGACAGGGTTTCTCTGTGTAGCTTTAGAGCCTGTCCTGGAATTCACTCTGTAGCCCAGGCTGGTCTTGAACTCACAGAGATCTACCTGCCTCCCGAGTGCTGGGATTAAAGGTGTGCGCCACCACCGCCCTGCTCAGGCTGGCTTTTTGCAATCAATTAATTTTATGTGTATGGTGGTTTGCCTACCTGTATGTCTATATTCTGTTTGCATACCTGGTGCTGAAGGAGGCCAGAAGAGGGTAACAGATCCCCTGGAAATAGAGCTAAAAGTGCTTGGGAATCAAACCTGGATCAGCACCTTCTCTTCCCTTTTTGTTTTTGAGACAGGGTTTCCCTATGTCGCCGTAGCTTGCCTAGACCAGGCTGGCCTTGTATCCATAGAGATCTGCCTGCCTCTGCCACCCAAGTGTGGGGATTACAGTCAAGCATCCCCATGCCCTGCTAAGAAAGAACTTCCTGAACAAGTTCCAAACAAGTCTGTGTTGCACGGTGGATCCCGGGTTCCTGCTAATGACACAGGGTGAGGCAGGAGATTGAATAGGACTGTTGTGCCCGGCATGGTCAGGGCTTATTGCTGACAGGGAAGGCAAGAGCTCCCCGAGATCAGAGTTCCTGAAGGAGGTGAGGATGACAATGTCTACAGAGAAACGTCAGGTCGGTACAAGTCAGAAACGAGTTTACTACAAGTGGGCTCTATTTAAGATGCCTCATGGAGGACAGAGTTAACCCAGTGGCATGCCAGGGATGTTCCTGCCTGAGGTCCGGACAGGACCCACAGAGCAGTTAAGGCTGGGTTTGCTTCACTATGTAGCCCAACTAGCCTTGAACTCATGACAATACTACTGCTTCAGCCTCCTGGGGTCTGGGGTTACAGGTGTGAGTTGCCATACCTGGAGGCTCTCATTGGCACCAATCGACAGGGAGTTGGCCCTGTGGTGAAGAGTTAGGTACCCACAGTGTGTTAATTTCTGTGTTTCCATAGCTCTCATGTGGGGTTCCAAGGGAAAACATTTCTATTAATACAAATAAAACTGATTTGCAGGACTGGGGGCAGTCACTCCATCCCAAACCTACTCCTTTTTTTTTTTTTTTTTTTTGTTTTTCGAGACAGGGTTTCTCTGTGTAGCTTTGCGCCGTTCCTGGGACTCACTTGGCAGTCCAGGCTGGCCTCGAACTCACAGAGATCCGCCTGCCTCTGCCTCCCGAGTGCTGGGATTAAAGGCGTGCGCCGCCGCCCAGCCCAAACCTACTCCTTAAACTCAGGGTGGTTAGGCAAGATACTTATCAGGTCCAGACGTCACTTTTTTTATGAGTAAAATGAATATGAATAGACTTTCTTCAGGCATTATGAACTAAAGTAGACCTTTTTTTAAAAAAAATTATTTTTATTTCATGTGCATTGGTCTTTCTTTTCCCTGCATGCATGTCTGTGTGAGGGTGTCAGATTCCTTGGAACTGGAGTTACAGACAGTTGTGAGCTGCCATATGGGTACTGGGAATTGAACCTGAGTCCTCTGGAAGAGTAGCCAGTGCTTTTAACCACTGAGCCATCTCTCCAGCCCTAGATTTATTTTTTTTGGTTTTTTGAGGCAGGGTTCCTCTGTGTAACAGTTCTGGCTGTCCTGGAATTTGCTTTGTAGACCAGGCTAGCCTTGAATTCAGAGATCGGCCTGCCTCTGCCTCCGCCCAGCTAAAGTAGACCTTCTTGAACTGTGAGTTAAGACTGAATATGGAGCTGTGGGTGTGGTGGCCCACACTTTTAATCCCAGCATTGGGCAAACAGAGATTACTCTGAGGCCAGCCTACTCTACATATTGAGTTCCAGGCTAGCCTGGGCTACATGATGAGAGACCCTGTCTTAAGGCAAAAAAAAAAAAGAGAAAACAAAACAAAAGACTGTGGGCTTACATAACTGAATGTGGGGTTTGTGAAAAATTTGGTAGCAGTGAAACATTTCTGAATGTTTAATGGCCAAAAATTAATCCAAAAGTGCATCGAGTGTGTTTGTGGCAGCACTTGATTGTGTGGCAGCATAGTGTTGTGGGGATCCACCAGAGAAGACTGCTCAGGCATGGGTCAAGCCAACAGAAAGGCTTTAGTAGCCAGCTGGTCACTACGCTGTTTGGGATCCCAGTGTAGCCCCAAGCCTTTCTCAGGGGGAGCTTTTAAGCACAAAAAACATGTCCTGGGATGACATACTTCAGTTAACAAGAACAGTTAGCCAGAGGCGGAACTGCAGAAGCCAAAAAGCAAGGTTAGGACATTTAGAGACTTTCCCAGAACTATATGGCCTTTGGTGGATTCGGCCTCTGTTTTCATTTTGGCAGGTGGTGCTGTCTATGGGCTGAATGGTTCTTCATCATGGAGTCACTTGTGCTAAGGTCTGGGGAACTACTAAGATCTGGGATCCTGTTACAATGGGACTTCAACGCAGTCCTGGTTTCTTACTCTCATTCTTTAACATGCAAATGTCAAACTCATATGTGCCAGGCCTCATGGCACCGGTCTCTAATCCCAGGCGCTTGGGAAACTTAGGAGTGTGACAAATGCAAGACTTAGTGAGACTCTATCTCAAAGGATAAAAAGATGGGAGGCAGATAAGAGAGAGTGTGGGGAAACGAGTAATCAGAGATAATTATATACCTGTGTGAGCAAAATAAACTTAAAGAGGAAACAAAGGCTGCCACTATAGCTCAGTGGTGGGGTGCCTGCCTCTCATGAATTAGGCTGAGGTCAATCCCCAGTATTGTATTAGAATGTTTGACTTTAAAAAAATATTACAGTTGTAAGGTGGAAGCGAAGATGCTCAAAGTTGACCCCAGACCTCCACGTGCACGCACACATGAACACACACACACAATCTTATTCTGAGCCAGGTGGTGGTGGCGCACGCCTTTAGTCCCAGCACTTGGGAGGCAGAGGCAGGTGGATCTCTGTGAGTTTGAGGCCAGCCTGGGCTACCAAGTGAGTTCCAGGATAGTTGGAGCTATGTAGACAGACCCTGTTTCGAAAAAAAAAAAAATAGTGTTTGAGTGGGGTTGGAGAGAGAGGTCAGAGGTTAAGAGCACTGGCTGCTCTTCAGGACTCAAGTTCAGTTCCCAGCACCCACATAACAAGCAGTAAGTTACTCCAGTTCCAGGGTGTCTGACACCATCTTCCTGTTTCTGCGGGCACTAGGCATGCATATGGTTCACAGACCTATGCGCAGACACTCATACACATAAAATAACACAGTTTAAAGATGTGAATTACTATTTGAAGTGCTAACTTGAGTTCATTTTTAAAAGCCATTAAGTAAATTTTGGTTTAGGATTGGGACAGCATTTCCAACAACTTCTAAAATTGACCCTAAACATCCTTCTTTTCAAATAATTACATTTATTTATTTATTTATTTATTTATTTATTTATTTATTTATTTATTGTGTGTCTGTGTGTTGTGTGTTGTGTGTGTGTGTGTGTGTGTGTGTGTGTGTGTGTGTGTGTGTAGGTCAGAGTTGTGACAACTTGCACGAGTCAGTTTCCTCCTTCCATTCTGTGGGTCCCCCAGATTGAACTCAAGCATCAGGCTTGGCATCAAGCACACCCCACCCCCCCCCCACCCCCCCCCCACCCCACCCCCCGCCTATTGAGCATTCTTGCTAGCCCAGGCTCAAATACAACTCTCCCATTTCGTACTACGTAGTTATTTGAAGTGGCATTCTCAGCACTGATAATAAACTCAAGATACTCTTCATACAGTTGCAGGTATTCGGCCAGGGCTTCTTTTGTATGTGTGTGAAGGTCAGAGGACAGTCTCCAATGTCATTCCTCAGCCACCTTCCACCTCCTGTTTGGGACCTGGCATCTTAGTAGCCTGGAACTTCACAAGGTAGGCGAGGCTAGCTCCCCAGCGAGCTCCACGGATCCTCCTGTTTCTCCCTTCCGGCTCACCAGGGTTGTGATTACATGTGCAGGCTACACTACCTGGCGTCTTCCATGGGTTCCAGGATTTGAACTCGGGTCCTCACATGTGCAAGGCAGATGATTGACTGACTATGCCATCTTTCCTGTTCCAAGATTTAATTCTCTATGTAAAAATAAATATCTTGTTGTGGGGCAATGGTGGCACGCGCCTCTAATCCCAGCACTCAAAGGCAGAGGCAGTGGGATCACTGAGTTTGAGGCCAGCCTGGGCTACAGAGAGAGTTCCAGGACAGCCAGGGCTACATGGAGAAACCCTGTCTCAAAAAACAAAAACAATAAATAAATATCTTGTTAGTATTAAAATTTGCTTTCATTTTTGATAAATGATAACATATGTATATTGAAGAATTGTTTTAAATAGCTTCATGATTTTTTTTATCAGTAAATGATTTGTTTGTTTTTTTGTTTTTCTTTTCTTTCTTTCTTTTTTTTTTTTTTCCCCTGAGACGGGGTTTTTCTGTGTAGTTTTGTGCCTTTCCTGGAACTCACTTTGGAGACCAGGCTGGCCTCGAACTCACAGAGATCCGCCTGCCTCTGCCTCCCAAGTGCTGGGATTAAAGGCGTGTGCCACCACCGCCCGGCTGTTTTGTTTTTTTGAGACAGGGTTTCTCTGTGTAGTTTTGGAGTCTGTCTTGGAACTCACTCTGTAGACCAGGCTGCCCTTGAATTCATAGGGATCCACCTGCTTCTGCTTCCCAAGTGCTAGGATTCAAGGCTGCGCCAGGACCACCCGGCTTGTTTGTTTGTTTGAACTTCTTTATTGACTCTTTGAGAGTTTCATGTTATGCATCCCAATTTCACTCACCTTGGTCCCATTTCCTCCTGTCCCTCCTGCAGTGCCTCCTCACAAGAGAAAACAAAACACAGCCAGCCAGCCAGCCAGCAAGCAAACAAAATTAAGAACAAAACAAAACAAAACCAACAAAATCCTCTTGTCTTCTTTCCTGCCTACAACGTCTTTTCATTGGTCCTGGGGGTATTGGAAGCCTCTGTGTGTCACACAGTCTACCCTTTTGTCCAGTCGGCTTGACTAGCAAATGTTCATTACAACGAGTCACTGGTCTGGTTCAAGGCCTCTGGGTTCTGGTACACCATCATCACTGGATCCTCACCAGAACTCCTCTAGGATATCCTGTATACCAATTTTATTTTGTTTTGTTCTTGAGAAAGGGCTCATGTATCCCAGGCTGGCTATGAACTTAATAGGCAGCCAAAGATGGCCTTGATTTTAGGATCTTCCTGCCTCTACCTTAGAGGGAAAGAGACCACCAGTCTGACCAGATGACCTGTCCCGGCTACGTGCTAAGCTGTGTGGCCTTGGGTTGAAAGACTGAGCAGATGCCATAACAGGCTGCTCATTCTTCTCTCAGAGATCAGGCCTCAATGTCCGTTTCCTGAGACTTGAGCAAGCAGTTTCTGGGAGGGCCATGAACAAAAGACATAGTCCTTGCAGGAGCTCCCTTTCTGCACGTACTCTGACTGCTCAAGGTTCAGCCAGTTGGTTACTGTCTGGGACTCCTCACCAACTTAAAGCTATGTGCATGAGTCAAAGTGAACGTGCTCGGCCAGCCAGCCTCCATGGCAGCTTATGGACAGAGCCTGGGACTTGTCCAGGCTTGCCCCCAAAATGATAACTGTAACCCCCAACCAGTAAATTCAAAGGTTACACACCCTCACCTAATCATATAATGCCAAGGCTTGTACCACCCTGCTTGTGGATTTTCCCTTTAGAACCCCTCACCCTGAGAGCTCAGGGCCGGCCTCCTCCACCCGCTGTGTCGGACTTGCTTGTTATCAATGAATCCCTGTGTGTTTTGCATCGGATATTGACTTGCTCAGGGGTGGGGGTGGTGGCGGAGGCGGTGGTGGCAGCAGTGGCGGTGGCGATGTCTCAAGACGTGGGCGCAACAGGGTGAGTCACTTTACCTACTTGTTTTAGAATGTTCCAAACTTCAAAGTATGTTATCTTCTAATTAATGTCCATTAATTTCCTTTAAAATATTTTCATTTTTAAGGACTATTTTTACCTTATGCAGATAAGTGCTTTGCCTACATGTATGTATGTACACTGTATTCCTAGTGCCCTTAAAGCCAGAAGAGGGCACTGGATCACCTGGAACTGGAGTTACAGCTGCTTGTGAGCCATCACGTGGGTGCTGGGAACCGAACCTGGCTCCTCTGCAAGAGCAGCAAGTGCTTGTAACTGCTGAGCCATCTCTCTATAGCCATTCTCCCAAGTTACTAAATGACATATTTCACTTTGGGGGAACCGTTCACCCAGTTTAATAGGAGTGTGGAGAGATACTTGGCAGTGTGGCAGTCCCCACCTATGAGGTATTAAATTCATAAGCCATTTTTAAATTTTAGTTTCAATTTTATGTGCATAGGTGTTTTGCTTGCATGCACTAGTGTGCACAACTTGCACACCTGGCATGCACTTGTGTGCACCACTTGCACGCCTGACATGCACTTGTGTGCACCACTTGCGTGCCTGGTGGTGCCCTGGGAGGCCAGGAGAGGGTGGGACCGGAGTTGCAGATTTTGAGAAACCACGTGAGTGCTGGAGATCCACCAGGGTCCTCTGGAAGAGTGGTACACTTACTAGCTTGAGTGCTCTCTCCGGCCTCCAGAAGCTACTTTGGTGTCATTGTTTGGAACCCTTGTCTTGCCTGTCCCCAGCTTTCCAAACCCTGAGATTACAGATCTGAGCCTTCACACAAAGCTTTGTTTTAAGATGAGGTCTCAAACTGTACCCCAGGCAGGCCTCAAACTAGTGGCAGTCTACCTGCCTCATGCTTCCAAGTGCTGGCATTAGAGGCTTCAGCTACCACGTCCTGTTTGAGAAGATGTTTCGTGTCTCTGTCCCTTCATCCTTTCCATTTCCTACAGGGCGGCAGGCTGAGCTGAGTTAAGGCCCAGGGAACACATTTGAGCTTCTGATCTAATCCACTCTTTCCCAAGACTGTCTTCTGGCCCAGGGAGGAGGGTCCCTAATTCACAGAGGGACAGTTTGGATTTTGACAGCTCCACAAATGTACACAAAGTTGCTCACATCATCATTCCTAAGACACACAGTGAGATGACACATTCTACATGGTACACACATGCCCATACATACATATTCAGAGACTGGCAGAGAAATGACTGCCATTGCCAGAGCAACGGAGACATTCTGAGACATACATCTTCATCATTTGAAGATGAAATGTCTACACAAGCTCATCTATTTAAACATTTGGTCCTTAGCTGATGGCACTGTTCTGGGAGGTTGTAGGGCCTGACTGGTTGGGGTGACTTTTATAGGTTATAACACTTCTGTTTCTAGTCTTAGTCTCTACTTTTCTGTTCTGGCTGTCATGTGAAGAGTCTTGCCATAGTTCCCATCCCCTTGATAGCGGCTGTGCTTTATTGTGATGTATTGCAATCCATTGGAAACCGTGAGCCAAAATAAGTCCTCCCCACATAAAGTTACTACTATCCGGTAGTAACAGTTGTAGCAGCAACAAGGAAAGTAACTGACATGAACTGTCAAAGCCATATTATTGTGCCTCATACATAGTTCTTGCTCGGTGTTTGTGATGTCACACTGTCGCCTAGAGTCATGCACAGCCACACAGCTACCTCACCTGTCTCATCGCCTATCACTGTACACACTTTTCCACGTGCTGTTATCCTACAGCTTGGTGACACCCTTGCCATCATACACCATCTTACAATGACACATGGAACCATGCTGTCCACGAAACTTCATATACACAGCTCTGTTGATGTATCATGATTTTCAGTTGTGAAATACTATGCCTGCCACCTCAGTCAGGCTCCTGTATTCATGCATTTCAGTTGGCTTCTGTGGTCAAAGAACCAGACACACCACTCCACACCCTCACCTGACACTGACATTTATTTAGCCAAACACAGACTTGTGCCTCTCGTTTCGGGTCGTTGGTGATTTTATTTTACAAAATCTTCGAAGGTACAGGCAAGGAGGTGTCCGGGGCCCATAGGCTTGGGCTGTAAAGAATGAGGGCTCCAAGAGGGGGGACACGGGCATGGTGGCAGAGGCCTGTAATCCCAGCACTCGGGAACTGAGGCAGGAGGGTCTCAAGTTTGAGTCTATCCTGAACTACATAAGGAACTGAGAGCCGCCTGGGCTACAGAGTGAGACCCTGTCTCAAAACAAAACAAAAATACAGAAACAAAAATGTCAGGCATGTCAATAATGCCTATAATCCCAGTACTTGGGGGGTAGAGGCAGGAAAATCAGGAACTTAGGGGGTCACCCTTAGCTACATAGTTCATGGTCAGCCTGGGCTACAGAAGATCCTGTCTCCAAAAAAAAAAAAAAAAAAAAGAGGGGACACCTTCTCTGCCACAAGGCCAAGGCCATTTTGTGTACCTTCAAGAGCTGAGGGGAGCCACCACAGTGGTGCTGGTGGTAGGAGGCACAGGCCCTGCGGGGAAGGAGGCTGTAGGCGATCCCAGCAGCGGTCCAGAGAAAGGCATAAGATGGCTGACAGGCCCTGACAGCACCACAGGCCCCAGGCCCTGGTAGAGATGAGCAGTACCTGCAGTGCCCAGCGTCAAGCCTGGGGCCACTTCCCCACAATTCCCACTACTGCTGCCACCAGCTACCACCATGAAGCCACCAGCTGGTCCTTCAGCAGCTCCTGCTCCTCCCAGACTTGACCCTCGCTTCTTTTTCCCTTTGCCGGAGGCCTTGCGGTTCCTAGTCTGAATTCCATCCTTCCGCATGGTCAGTGGCCGGTTCACCTGTAGAAAGGGAGACCACGGGGCTGCTAGCTCCAGCCCTTTGTGTCTATACATCTGGGCTAGGGACGTCCTCTCAACCCCCGCTTCTTTAAGAATAGGGAACGAATGCAATGACTAGGATGATATACTGCCTGACGTAGAGAAACCTGTGGTTGTGGGTGAGGCCCTGAGCTCGGAATATCCTCCTAGACCGGCAAGAGGTACCCAAGACTTAGAGCGTGGGAGTGAAAGGTAGTGGAGGGAGCAAGAAGAAAAGGGAGAAAGAGGAAGGATGGAAAGGAGGCATGAGGTGGGAAGAGTGGATGAGAGTGAGGAGAAGCGAATGGAGAAAGAAATTACAAGAAAAACGGTGAGAGACGAGGAAGGAAAGGCAGAGGAAGGAAAGACTCAGGGTGGAAGAGAAAGTTGAAGGCAGATCAGGACTGAGTGAGGAGCAGGGAGCGTGGGCTGAGGACACCGTGCCGGAAGGACCATGCAGGAGGGCGTCACCTGGTGTAGCTTGTAGTAGAGGCCACAGGCATTGCACACGGGGTCTCCGCTGGCATTTCTCCGCCAGAGTGTTGTGGTGGTCGTCTGGCAGTTAGTGCACTGAGTGCCTGCCCGTTTGCTGACGATCTGAGGGACAAAAGGAGATCAGTGCCCCAGGGAGGTGGAAGTCAGGCACACGGCCTTACAGAGCCTGAGAAAAGGGCTGAAGGGGTGGGAGTCACATTGAAGGCAAGGATTCCTGTCTGGGATAAGGAGCTTATTTATTATTATTAGTTTGGTTTTTCGAGACGGGTTTCTTTGTGTAGTCCTGCCTGTTCTGGAACTCGCCTCTATAGACCAGGCTGGCCTCGAACTCACAGAGCTCCGTTTGGCTCTGCCTCCACCACTGTCCAGCAAGGACTTCATTTCATAATCTGTGTGAGACCCCTTCCATCCGTTTCTCATCTTTGGCCACGTATCTGAAGCTCTTGGAGGAAGTCAGGTGTGCTGACTCATACCTACCATCCTGACGGTCAGGAGACAGACAGGAGACCCACAACAAATTAAAAAAGCAGTCTGGCATGCAGAGTTCCAGGCCAGCCAGGGCTACATAGCAATGCCCCATTTCAAACAAAAGCCAAACCAAACCAAACCATTTCTTAGGAACCTACAAAACTTCTCGGGTGTAATTCTATAGTAGAGTGTCTGCCTAGCATGTATGAGGCCTTGGACTCCATCTCCAGCACACAAACCAAAATCCTGTTGCCCAGTTCAGTGAAGTCATGACTTCTAGAAGAAGGGTTCCAAGGAAACCACCATGTGAGCCATGAGTAAAAAGCCCGCTGTTAAGGATGAGGGTGAAGCTTTTCACACAAACGTGAGAACAGGGTTTCTGTATGAAGCCGCCAAGGGTAGGTAAAGGACGGGGGTTCTAGATCATAGCAGGGTTCCTGCATAGGAAAGGGATGGGGATGAGGGCAAGTGTACTATGTGTCGGAGACAATTCTGAGTTGGGCAGGGGTTCCTGTAGGATGGGAGAATATGGACTCTAGGCTGGAACTCATCTCCTGCACAGGTCAGGCTAACCCCTGGTCTTACCAGACGCTTCTTGGGTCGGATGAGAGGCCGGTTCTGGCCATTCATCTTGTGATACAGGCCACAGGCATTGCACAGGTAGTGACCTGTTCTGTCCCTTCGCCACAGTGGAGTAGCCGTTGCTCCGCAGTTGACACACTCTCTGGCCTCTGGTAGGAGAGCGGAGAGAAAAAGTTGAGCATCAACTCAGTTGAACTTGACCTTGAGCTACCTAGCCCAACTCGACCTCCCTGTCCCTTTATGAGAGCCTCACCACAAGGGGCCAAGGGGAGGCTTCCATGAAACTTGGGGGAAGAATAGGCTGCTGAACTGAGAGGGCTCCCAGTGGGAGAGAAGAAAGGACCAGGAAAGTCAGGTCCCCCATAAGCACTGCCAGTGACCGGCAACGATGCGGGCAGTGCAGTCCCCAGGGTCAGCAGGTCTGGACTCAGCCGCTCTGTCTTCAAGGTTTCCAAGAAGGTGGTACTGGTCTTCCCATCCGGGTCTTCCAGCGTCTGGGGAGAGGCATCCTCGTGGCTGGGGCATACAGTTGAAGCAGGGTAGAGGCCCGTCTTGCCGTAGGCCCAGCTGGCATAAGGTGAGCCCCCTGGGATTCCCTCCATACAGTTGAGAAGTGGGTAGACCTGAAACACTGTTGGAGTGGTATGGGGGGTTGGGGGGGGGAGGAAGAAAGAGATCAAGAAACCTAAGGTAACCCTGCTTTTCCAATGCTATGGTGTCCATCAGTCCCAACATGGCAACTAGGTTTCCAGTCTTCCCACAAGAGTTTCTTGATGCTGTGTGGCTCCTGGATTGTAAGCCCCTCTGGTCGCTATAGCAACGACAACAGCCTCCATCCCTTCCTGTCTGGGGTTCGAATGACTGCTGTTGGGATTGAGAGGCTGCAGGTCACCTAAAGTGAGCTACTTAGTACACATTTCCATCCTTGCTTCTCAGTGTGTCATTCCAGAAGGGCGGACAGAGAGGAGTCCTGGTGTGTGGCCCTGCGGGGATGGGTCAGTACATCCATACACAGAGCTTCTGTTTGCAAGATGACCTGGTGGAATTGTGAACTAGCTAGTGACCCCTGTGGCGACCCCTAGAGCCCCGAGCCAGTGCCAAGGCAGCCCCCCAATGGTTACCTGGAGAGTGTCTATAGGCCTCGGGGTCCCTGTAGTAGGCCAGAGCAGTGGCTGCAGCCGTTCCTGTGTTCGGGGAAGTGGAGGCTGCTGCATCCAAACCCTCAGGCCCAGAGAAGAACCCTCCCGAATCTGGTGGCGAGGACACCAGGGCAGAATCCACAAACCCCTGTGGCAGGGGCTCTGCGGTCCCCAGGGCTCCTAGGCCAGGAAAATCCATGGAGATCCTGGGGTTTAACCTGCGAGGACAGGAGGAGGTTGTCAGACGCGGAAATCCTTTCTCCTCCCCAAGGCGGCCCCGGGGCCTCTTTCTCCTCTCCATCATCTCTCAGCTGCTTTTCCTCTTCCCTTTCCTCCTTTCTCACGCCGTCATCCCACCTGTCTCTCCTTCCATGCTCACTTCCCGTCCGTCTTCCTCCTTCTCCTCGGATTGTCTCACTTTCTTCCTCCGCACCTACCCCTCTTCCGCCCCTTCTTCCCTCTTCTTCCCACTCCCGCATCTCCATGTCTTCTCTCTTCCCCCTTTCCCGTTTCCACTGTCTTCTCTCGCTTCTTCCTTTCTCCCGTCTCTCCCCCTTCCTTGTTCCCCTTTCCTCCCTCCCCTCTTCTTCCCCATCCCCTGCCTTGCATGTTTCTCTTCCTCTTTCTCTATCTCCTCTTTCCTTCCTCCTCTCTGTCCCCTCTCTACCTTCCAACCTTCCTCTTTCTCCTCCTCCCAGGAGCCTTCTCTCTTTTCTCCCATTCTTCAAGTCCTCCTTCTCCACTTCCTCTTTTTATTCCCTCTTCCCCTTCCTTTCTCCTCTTCTGTGGAGGCAGAGTGCACCACTAAGGTCCTTGGACCCCTTGACAGCTCCCTCAGGACTTCGGGGTTCACCCTTCTGTGCTCCTCAACGTCATCCCTATCTGTTGTATCTTGCCATCTGACTTTCTCAGAAACCCCGTGGTTTCCGGCTGAGCCCCCCCTCCCCCACCTCAGTTATGTCTGTAGACAGAGGGCCCCATTAGTTCCTCCCTGCTCTATGGGGGGTCAGTACCCCTGCCTCCACGCCACCGCTTATCTCTGCCATCCCCGCCCAACTTTTGAAATCACCCCAAAGCTACTGGCTTCCTCTGAGGAGAGTGACAGGTGGGAGGTGTTCCCACCCTGGTATCCTCCCTCCAGGGAAAAGGGTCTGTTTTCAGGAACCTTCAAGTCTCCCCACTCCCAGACCTCAGTTTCCCCATCTGCTAAGAGCTGAGCGATGATCCTTGACTCTGTCTTATATTGCATGTCTGTGTCTTTGGCTCTCTGTCTCCCTGGGCCTCTCCCTCCGCTTCCTTTCAGGGCTGACTGTTTTCCCTACATCATTCTATGCTTCAAGGATGCACGTATGAAGAAAAAGATGTTATCTTGGTGTTTATGTTGTGTGTGTGTGTGCGCGTGCACGCGTGCGCGTACATGGCGAGGACAGAGGACAGCCATGGCTGTTGGTCCTCACCTTCCACCTTTTAAAGAGTCTCTTCGTATTTTCTACTGTGTACATACACCAGGATAGGCCTGTAGTTTCCAGTGATTCTCCCCCACCTCCCATTTCCCCAGAAGTATGCTAGGGCTGCTGATGCGCATGCTACCGTGTCCGTATGGATTTTGGGGATTTGAACTCAGGTCCTCACACTTATTCAGCAAGAAGTTTATCCACTGAGCCATCTCCCCAGCCTCCTAGGGTGTATCTGCCCTCTCTCTCAGTCTTATGAATTTGTGCCCCCACCTTCTTTTGTCCCTCCATGTCTCTCTCTCTCTCTAATCTTTCTATCTCTTTCCATCTTGGCGTCTTTCTCAGCTGCCTGCTGTTTCAGTCACTCTGGCTTTCTCCTGTACTCATAGTGCTAAATGGCTCTCAACTTTTCCAGCTCTGTCTCTCTGTCTCGCAGTGTCTCTTCCTCTTTCTCTCTGAGCCTTGGATTCTCTCGTACTATTCCCACATCCTACACCCAGCTCGGGAAGCAGTCCAGGAGCCTGCCTCTGCCCCCACCAGTGCCCTATCTGGAGGCAGAAGTGGGAGACAGGCTGAGCAGAAGAGCACTTTCCGTACCCATTGGGTAGATCGGCAAGGGCTGGGCCCAGGGCTGGGGACCGTGTCCACCGCCACCTTCTCTTCCTCAGAATTCCCACCCTTTTGGACAGTGTCTGCTGGTTTACCTTCCTCCCTTTCCTCCCTCTCTAATCCCGTGTCTGTCTGTCTCTCCACGACTCGTTCTCCGTCCATGTTTCCTTTTCTCCTTTCTGTTTTTGGCCCTCTCGTTTTCCGTCCCTGGCTCTCCCCCTCCCTCCCCTCTGATGGCTGTCACTCTTTCATGTGTTGGATGCCTCTTGCTTGTCTCTCGGTGTCTCTGTCTCAGGTTCCCCAGTTCTCTTTCTGTACCTCCCCCTCACTGTCACTCCATCTCCTGGTCTCTGTCACGACTCTTCATCTCCTCACCCCCCCATCCTCGTCTCCCTCCAGCCTCACTGCCCGCCCCTGTACCTCTCACCTTGGTGGGTTCAGAGCTGCCCACCCCTCCTGTGGCAAGGGCCCACCCTCCACCCCAGTTATCACTCTCCCGACAGAGATAAAGTTTATCTCGAGGCTGGGGGATATGAGAGCTCCTTATCAGCTGCTTCACTAGAGAAAGCGCTGCTGCCCTAACCAGGAGGTACAGCAGCTGCGTCTACAGCTCACCCTGGGCCCAGCCCCTCACCCCAGGTAACAGCCTTCCCCCAGGCCTCCGCAAGGGTCCCACGGGCCAGAGGAGCTGAGGCAGGATCTGGGGAGCAGACAGAGTACTTAAGGGGTTAGAGGGAGAGTTTGAGAGTCCAGTGTGGCGTTGGAGTCAGAAGTTTGGCTGTGGCTATGGAGTTTAGGCGAAGGAAATGCTGGATTTGAGAAGGAGAGCTGAGCTGAAAAGTTCAGAGACACATTTTGGGTTCAAAAAAATGAGTTAGGAAAACAATGGGGTTAGAGAATTAGAGGTGAAGTTTGCCAAGTTAGTTTAAAGGTTAGAGAGAGGTTCTGGGGATCACAGTAAACTGTGAGAGGGACAAGGTTTTTTCCTGGGCAGCAATTGGGTTTAGGAGAGAGAGGGACCTGGGCAGATGGACCCACGGCTGACGTCTAGATGAAGTCTGGGAACACAGAAGAGTGGGAGAAGCCGAGACAGGGTTGGAGTGGAAAGAGTGGGATGCGGGGGGCAGTTGGGGCTTAGGGGAGATGGACGCAAGGATCATTGTGACAGATTAGATTTGGGAAAAGCAGACTTTGTGTCTAAAGTAACACACACACATTTGGGCCAACAGGTAGGGCAAGGGGGTATGAGGGATTGGGGAGGTCAGAGAGAAGACCTGGGGAGCGAGCATGGGGTCTGGAAGACAAAGATGGGAACCAAAGCTAGGTTTCCACAGGTGCGCTTAGCCAGAAAGAAGGCGGTAGAAACACTTGGGAACAGAAATATGAGTCTTGGGGAAGCCAAAGTGAGGTTTTGGTTGTTTTTTTCTTTTCTTTTTCGGGAGAACAGGCAGAGACAAGTTTCAATTAGTGGAAATCAGATTTGGGACAGGGATAAGAGTTTGGGGGAAGGAAGAATTTGGGGGGTGGTATATTTGGAAGGTAGGCCTGGGAGTATGAGGAGAGAGTTAAGGGGTCACAGGACATAGATCACTTAGAAGGAATGGGAAGAAGTTGGGCAGGAAGAGGAAGGTTTGAGGGGGGAGATGAAGGCTGGAAACAGAAGAAGTCGAGGGAACTGTGGAGGAATTCGGGGATGACCCACACTTTCGGGGCAAGCTATGGGTCAGAAAGCCTGGAGCAGGCTTGGCCAGCAGGCAAGGGCTGCCTTGCTGGAGGCTCTTTGGGAATTGAGACTGACCTGGGCTGGTTGATGCAGAAGGTTCAGCCACCTTAGTGATGTGGTGAGCTCAGTGTGATCCCAAGGGGTGTCCTCACGGGCCTTGGCCTTTGAGGTTCCCTTCCTCCCTCCCGCCTGCCAGCCCGCCCTCCCTCCCACCCACCTTCTCCCTCCTCTTTCCTCCCCAGGGAGTGGCTGGTGCCCCAGTGGGTGGGGCAGTACAGGGGAGGGGGTGTGCCGCCTACTTGTGGGGGACCTCTTAGTAGTCCCTCCCCCCCTTCCTCTCTATCCTGTACATGGTTGGATCCAGTTCGCCTTTGGCTTCTATGGAGCCCAGAGTCTAGTCAAGTCATAATGAGCGCTAGTCAAGAAACACGGAAATATTAAAATAAATTTCATGCAGCACTAGGAAAAAGCCCGTACGCTATGCCAGGCTATGTGTGGGTTGGACCTGTATGTGTGTGAGCCCTCCTGGATGCCGGGAGAGGAGCGATGTAGCTGTACCCATTTTGCAGGTGAGAAGAATGAGGTTTATAGAGGTTTGGGAGTATTTCAACCAGAACCTGTGGGCCACCTTTAGGAACCAGTCTGAGGGACGAGGCCAGGCCCGGCGGAGTGAGGGTACATTTCTTTAGCGTTTGGGGCTTGTGCTTGGGGCTTACGCCAGCTCTGGCCTGCTCTGGGGCAGCAGATAAGTCTTATCAGATGGAGGCGACTGTGGCTGTTGGTGCCGCAGTAACAGGCTGTCTTGGGGTTGGGGGGCAGGGTGGGGGATGCACACAGGGACGGTGCCTCAACTTCTTGCCCGCCATACGTTAGAGGCGGGAAACTGAGGCGACACCTAGAGTGGACTCCCTTGTGAGTCCCTGAGGATTGGGATAAGATGGCAAATGGGAGGGATATTAAGTGAAAGACAGAGAGGCAGAGGCGGGAACAGATACACAGAAAGAGATGGAAATGAGGAGCCAGAGAGGCACGGCGATAAAGGAAGGAAGACAGAGTTGTGGAAGGAGGCAGAGGGAGGGCGCCTAGAAGAGAGAGGTTCAGAGAGCCTGACGTGTTAAACATGTAGGGAGACTCAAAGAGACAAGATAGGGCCGAGCCCTACAGGAGGTCAAGGAAAGACCTGGAAATGACAGAGGCCTCAGGCACACAGACAGAAATGAAGAAGGAAGTTGAGAGGGAGGCAGATCTCAGAGGCGAAATCTGAGAGTGGGACCCCCAGGGGGGACGGTCTAGGATAGGCTCCATGCTGGCGGCATTGTGTGAGGCTGTGGCTGATGTGATCTGTGTGGCTCTGCTGTCAGCCGGCAGTGAGGGGACACACCTCCAACCATGGTCACTGGATGCCAACGATCCATCCCTGCCTTCTCCCCTGCCTTCTCCCCCCGCTCCCCGCTCCACTGGTGCCTCCCACCCACATCAATCTTCATCGGTAGATATTGGACACTGTTTCTGTGTAAAAACCGTCACCCACACTTGGCTTCTCCTAAGACTTTCTATCATATCCCTAGCAGTTCTCCAGCTGGGGAGACTGAGACTCCTCGAGGGAAAGGCAAGGATGACGCCATGAGTCAGTAGGGTCAGTCAGCCTGCCTACCAGCCTATTCCAGAGGAGCTGATCTTCTCATCGTGTTTCTGTGAAAGCCACTGTCCCCGTAGGCTTTAAAAATGGGAGGCTGGCCAGGTGGCGGTGGCGCACGCCTTTAATCCCAGCACTTGGGAGGCAGAGCCAGGCAGATCTTTGTGAGTTCAAGGGCAGCCTGGTCTACAGAGCGAGATCCAGGAAAGGCGCAAAGCTACACAGAGAAAGCCTGTCTCGGGAGAAAAAGTGAAAAATGGGAGGCTGTGTGCCACTTTCCTTGTGGATTTATCAGGGAAGGACACAGATTCTGGACCTGGAGCTAGCCCACCCATTCTCTCCCAACCCACCCAGGTACTAGTTGGGAGACCTAGATGGAATTATTCAAGTGTTACCATTCCCCCATCCCTAATGGTGTAACAATGATAGCTACTTCCATATTGGGGACAATAAATGAATTTGAATGTTAAGTGATCCAGCCGACTTTAATCTGAGTTCTCAATAGATCAAATATTCTATTTTTTTTTTTTTACTGAGTATTCATGTGAATTTGAAATCTCCAAGTAGAGTATTTTGATTTGTTTCCTGGGTGCTTATTGTATGCAAGTGCTGGTCCCTCTCGCTTCCCAACTAGCACCACTGGGAATTCTAGCTGTAATGCTAACCATGTGCTCACACCAATAGTAATACTAATATCAACTTCAAATTGAATTGCTGATTTTAATAGCAGTGGTTGGCCAACACTATTTTAATTCTTTTTGTTGTTTTTTTTCTTTTTTTGTTTTTCAAGACAGGGTTTCTCTGTGTAGCTTTGGAGCCTGTCCTGGAATTCCCTTTATAGACCAGGCTGGCCTTGAACTCACTTGCCTCTGCCTCCCGAGTGCTGGGATTAAAGGCGTGCGCCGCCACCGCCCAGCTCACTATTTAATTCTAATCTAAGACTTGTTATTATTTTTGTAGTGCTAGGGATGGAACCTAATGCATCTCTCATGTTAGGCAAGAGCTTTGCCACTAAGCTGTATCCACAGCCTGAAAACAAATTCTTATTCATTCCAATTCTGAGAAGAACCTCCAGTTCTCAGCACAACCCCCCCCCCACCACCCCCCATCCCCCGCCCCATGCTAGGAATGTAACTCAGGGCTTTGCATACACTGGGCATGTGCTTTGCCAACTGTGCTACATCCCCAGCCCCTGATTCAGCTAGAACTTTTACCAGCAGGACCGTATCGATAAATAGACCACCAGGACCAGCATTATTGGTTGGCGGAACACATGCACGATGCTCAGTACTTTTCATGCATAATTCGATTACATTCTCATCATCAGATCCTTGTGGTATATCACGACTCTCACCTGCCAGACGGGAGTAGGGGCACAGAAATGAGACTATCCAAGGCCTCTGGTACTTGTCTCAACCCTCACACTGATTGACTGCTAATTTCTGGGCAAGTCTTCCTCTGCGCTTGAGTTGTATCGCTGGGAAAACGGTTATAATCATAGACTTTCCTTACCCCGCAGCAAATGTACCTAAGCTGCACGGTCCCTGCCTGGCACACCCTGAATGGTAAGCTACGTAAATAATAATTCTCAACATTACTGAGAATTGTTAGCAGAGGCTGTGAGTCTGGGGGTGAGGTGTGGGGGAGCCCCACTGGGAGGGGAAGGCTAGAGGCATGGCCAATAAAATGGTGTGGTGCTAGACTCACATCCCATTTCTTCATTCCTGGAGGCGACAGAGGACTCAGTAAAGGAAATGAAGGGTGGGGAGTAGGGTGCCTCTGAGGCCAGGCCTCACCCCATTCCCTCCCCCATCCCTGTGGAGGGGGTGCAGGCCCAGAAGTCTGTGACCACAGTTCAGCCAGCAGGGAGGCAGCTGGGAAGGCATAGATAAGGGAATCAGCGGGGGCCAGGCTAGGCTTGGGGGAGCCCAGTGCGGGCGGGGGTGGGGTGTCCGGGTTGAAGCGACTTCTCTGTCAGGCTTCCATTTGAGACCCATGCCCGTGTCCTTTCTTCCTGGACTCCTTCCTTGACCGTTCCCTCTCCCTCCTGGCATCTTTTGAGGTTCCGGGGCCTCTGTTTGAATCAAGCCATAGACCAAGGCTATCTGGGCCTCTTCGAGACTAGACTTCACTGGGGTGGTCCAGAGCAGGGCTCCTTTCGGTAGCACGGCCGCAGAAGCAACCAAAACCTGACCAAGGAGTCATGTGTTTGACTTCGGAGTAAAACTGTTGGTTATTATCTCAAGAATTATTTTTAATCGAGACATAACCATTATACATATTTATGGCACAGCACAGTCATTTGATACATGCACATAATGCATAATGATTGAATGGAGGCGATTAGCATATCCGCTTCCTTAGACACCAAACACCGATGGTTTCTTGGAAGGGGAAACAAGTTGATTATATAGAAGGAAGACTAGGATAATGGTCATTAGAGGCTGGGAAGGGGAGGCTGACTATGTCTAATGCCTTACAGCCCAGTATAGGGTGACTGGTTGACAACAACCAATTAAATGTAATATTTGTTGTCATTATCTAATGATAAAGAAAATAACACAGAGGACACAGTGGCAAATGTAATCTCAATACCCGGGATGAAGGCAGGAGCATCAGGAGTTCAAGGTCATCTTCAGCTACATGGTGAGTCTGAGACCAGTCTAGGGTATATGAGATCTTATTTTTAAAAAAAAAAAAAACTGAAAAAAGTGAGGACCTGGGTTCAATTCCAGCACCAACATGGGGGCTCACAATCATCTACAAATCCAGTTCCAGGGGATCCATGCCTGTCTCACCTTTGTAGGGACCCACATGGTACATATACAGGCAAAACACTCATGCACATAAAAAGAAATACATATTAATTAAGATGGCCATGGCAACGAATAAAGTAACTAATATAGTGATTGTTCCGTTTGTATTTGTATTCTTCCCAGTGGTCTGTGGTGTTTGTTTTATTACTTTTCTGTCACGCCAAAGCCACCAGCCCTATACAGCCGCCAGTGGGTCTTACAGCTCTTGAAATTCTTCCTTTGTCTAATTTTTGTTTTTGGTTTAGAGACAAGGTTTCACCATGTGGCTCTGGCTGGCCTGGAACTTTCTATGCAGACTAGGCTGGCCTTGAATTCACAGAAATCAGCCTGCCCCCACTCTCCTCAGCTGCTAGGACTAAAGCTGTGTGCTGCCACCTTGCCTGGCTCTTGCTTCCTTTGCTTAAAAAGGGTTAGTTTAGATTTATTTTTATTTTATGTGTATGGGTGTTTTGCATGTAAGTCTGGTATCTACAAAGGCCAGAAGAGGACATTTGATTTCCTGGAACTGGAGTTATAGATGGTTGTAAGCTGCCATGTGGGTGCTGGGAATTGAACCTGGGTCCTCTGGAAGAGTAGCCAGTGCTCTTAACTGCTGAGCCATCTCTCCAGCCCCAGATTCTTCCATCTTTGAGCTTATTTCTAATTTATAATATAAATTACACAAATAAATATGTAGGTTTTTTTTTTAAGAAAAAGAAAACAGGGCAGGGCAGTGGTAGCGCACTCCTTTAATCCCAGCACTCAGGAGGCAGAGGCAGGTGGATCTCTGTGAGTTCAAGGCCAGCCTGGTCTACAGAGTGAGTTCCAGGACAGGCTCCAAAGCTACACAGAGAAACCCTGTCTCGAAAAACCAAAAAAAAAAAAAAAAAAAAAAAAAGAAACAAAAAAAGAAAAAGAAAACAAAATGAGACTAGCTGCTTACAAGTAGTAAGTAGAGGATTACTTCACTTCAGATCAAAAAATAAGAATGAACATGCACACACAAAACTGAAAGGACTAGAATTTGAGGTTCAAGCCTCAACATGGAAAAACAAAACATGGAAGTTATATGTTAACCTATCAACATTAATTCTATTCAGTGACCAAATTTTCTTACCTTGCTTTTGTGTATTTTTTTTTAGAAACAATTATTTCTGTAAAAAGCAAAGGACAAGCCGGGCGATGGTGGTGCTCACCTTTAATCCCAGCACTCGGGGAGGCAGAGGCAGGTGGATCTCTGTGAGTTCGAGGCCAGCCTGGTCTACAGAGTGAGTTTCAGGACAGGCTCCAAAACTACACAGAGAAACCTTGTCTTGAAAAACCAAAAAAAAGCAAAGGACACTGAAGAGAAGCCATTATGCTTATTACTATTATTATTTGGAGACAAGATCTCAATGTAGTCCAGGTTGGCCTCAAACACATTTTCTTGCCACAGCCTCCCAAGGAGAGACACTTGGGCCCTCCCTTCTACTCTCAGGCTCTTGAGAAAATGGAGTCAAAGACACTAGAATTTTCCCGGGACTCTCACCCTAGGAGAAAGAAAAGGCTGGGACTCTAGTGCCAGGTAAAGGGGGGCTTGTCTCCTGGAGAGAGTTTCACCTCATTAATTCCCACAGCTTGTCAGATCACCCTGCCAGAGAGACTAGAGCCAAGCCCATCATGTGTCAACGATGGGCAGTACCACCCCTTTGACCAGAACTGCTTGGTTATGCATACTCTCACCTTCTCTTTCAACTCAAACCTCTTGTCAGAACTCTGGAAGACAGACTTGGGGACGGTAGAAGAATTGGGGAGAAGGGATGGAGATAAGATCACTAGACCTCTTTGTTGCTTTCCCAATGTGGCCACATTGACTAAATGGCCTTTCTCTGACCCTAGTTGGCACATTGAGGATGGCTGACTGAGCCTGGGTTGTTCAGGCTGCCTGGGCCTAAGCTCTGACCCTAGTTAGACTCTGACCCTGATTATTCTGGGTGTATTCTTTATTTTAGATTTTTAAATGTGTGTGTGCACGCGCGTGTATGCACGCCTGAGTGTATGTATGTGTACCATGTGCATGCAGGGGCAGAAGAGGGTGTTGGGTCCCCTGGGACTAGTGTTTCAGACAGTACTGAACCACCTGATGTGGATGCTGGAAACTGAACTTTGGTTCTCCACTAAAGTACCAAGTGCCTTCAACACAGCCATTTCTTCAGCCCCAGATCTTTATTTTCAATATGTATTTTGTTATCATGGGCCTGCTCTATTCTCTACCTCTGATCTTTGCCAAATTACCAAGTGAAGAAATACAGAATATAACATCAATAGCACTTGACATTCAACAATCTCAATCCTGCCCCACTCCGAAAATGTTTAAGACTGCCCGAGTCACTATTCAAATAACAATGACTGAGACCCACAGGTCTTGCTCTTTATCAGATGAGCAAACAATTGAGAAAGAGACATCATTTAAGAGAATTTCATATCAGGGATATATAAACTGATGCCTTCCAGTCAAAACTTCTTAGCTAGAAATTGCTTTGGGAACCAAAGTTCTTCATCTGTACATGGAAGTATTTTCATGAGGAGCTACAAACCACCATTAAGATCTAAGAAATAAGTAAGACCAAAAATAAACAGAGACTTTTTTGTATTACCATTGTCTGTCCAGTCTAAGCCACTTTTCTGTTTTGAGACAAGTTCTCATGTAACACAGATAGACCTCACACTCACTGGTTAGCCAAGGCTGGCCTTGAACTCTTAATGCTTCTGCCTGCACCTCCCAAATGTCAGAATTAGAGGTCCACACTGCCATACCTGACACAAGTCACCTTTTATAGCAAGTTAGTACAGCAATTCATTTTCCAAAACATTTCTTTCCTCCTCCTTTCCTTCCCCCTTCCTTCCTTCCCCCTTCCTTCCTTCCTTCCTTCTTTTTTTTTTGTTTTTCGAGACAATTTCTCTGTATAACAGTCTAGCTGTCCTGGAACTCACTTGGTAGACCAGGCTGGCCTAAAACTCACAGAGATTCACCTGCCTCTGCCTCCCAAGTGCTGGGATTAAAGGCATGCACCACCACAAAAGGTTCCAAAACATTTTCTATACTAGAAAAGTACAAAAAAAATTACATTAAAATAGCTGTTACTAGGCATGGGGTGTATGTGTGTTGGCAGGGGGGGGGTGGTGTTCCCTTCCAACTTAATGACAATGGGAATGAAATGGAGCCAGAGGAAGGGACACTTCAAGCAGACATAAGTGAACACGGAGGAGGCATGGACGGGGAAACAGGAATAAAGAGCAGTGCTGAGTGGGACAGGAGGCCAATTCTATAAACAAGAGTCCATCTTTTATACTGCCCCCAACAAGGTCTCCCTGTAGCCCAAGTCCAGCTGTAATTCCCTGTGCCCATGCTAACCGTGAACTCAGCCCTGCCTCATACTCCCAAGTGTTGGGATCAGAGGCATGATCGACACGTTTTCCTCTCCCACCTTTTTTTGAGACAGATCTCTTTAAGGCTGGCTCTGAGCTTAAAATCTCCCTGTTGTAGATTTAAGCCTGTGTCACCGTGACAAACACCCTCTTTTTTCTCATGCAGGGTTTACTAGAAGGTTGGGGTCCACTGGTTTTTCATTAGCTATGGGGACCCATTTTCTTTTTTCCCTTCCTCCTTTCCTTTTCTGTCTTTCTTTCTTTTTTTTGAGACAGAGTCTTGCTATATAGCCCTGGATAGCATGGAACTTACCTCAGATATTGGGCTGGTCTAGAATTTGCAGTGATCCTCCTGCCTCTGCCTCCTGAGTGCAAGGACTACAGTCGTTCGACGCTATAGACAGTTTTGAAAGATGTTTTCTCTGCATAAGCATTTTGGTCCTGGAGGAGTGGGCTATTTTCCCAGGAGCCTCTGCATTCCTGATTGAACATTCTGACCTTGTGATAAGGGCGGCCGAGATAACGGTTTAAAAATGCACGAAAAAGGCTAGCAGAGAACACAAACTTTTTTCTAAACTAATAACACGTTCAAAGAGGCCAGTTTGTTTCGGGAAAAGGATATATGACATTTTCATACACAATAGTAGCTCAGGCTGGCCTCAGATTTGCTGTGTAGCTGAGGATGACTTTGAATTCCTCCTGCTCCTCTTGGCTCCACTTTCAGAGTTCAGGATTGCAGGCTTGCCTGCTGGTTTTTATGCAGTTTTTCATATTGACTCCAGCCCCCACCGTGTATAAAAAGTATAAAGTTTTTATTTTTTAATTTTTATTTTTTTAGTGTTTTTGAAACAGGATTTCTATGTATAGCCCTGGCTGTCCTGGAATTCAATCTGTAAACAAGGCTGGCCTTGAACTCTCAGAGATCCACCTGACTCTGCTTCCCAGTGCTGGGATTAAAGGCGTGTGCCGCTACCACCCAGCAAGTATAAACTTTAAAAATGTGTATTTTATGTGTGGTATGTGTGGATGCTTGGTGCCATAGTGTTCATGGGCAGGCTAGAGGACAGCTTTCAGGAGTTGGTTTGATCATGTGGGTCATAGGGATTGAACTCAAATGGCCAGGCTTGGTGGAAAGTACCTTTACTTTGCTAACTCACTAGAACTCTTTATTAAAACTTATATTGGGGGCTGGAGAGGTGGCTCGGCGGTTAAGGGCACCTACAGCTCCTTTAGAGGAGTTGTGTTTGGTTCCCAGCATCCACTTGGTGGCTCACGACCATCAATAACCCCAGATCCAGAGGATCCTGCACCCTCCTCTACACCCTCTTCTGATCTCCATGGGCACTAGATTAAGCAAGTGTTAACCCAGACATACATGCAGGTGAAACACCCCTCACATGTAAAATAAATCTAAAACACGCTTTTAAAGAAAACCCTTTTATATCAAACTGGATGGGGTAGCACGCACATATACACACCAGGAAAAATACACACACACTTCTGTGATGCCCACTGAGCAACATCCCCAGCACCTGCTGGATCATTGATCAAGTCTCACCAGTGGCTGAAGGAAACCAAGAAAGACAAGTTCCATGCAAGCCCCACAAATCATTCTTTTGGCAGTGGACGTTACCCAGGAAGCACCCCATGGTACAAACGTGTGGAAGGGGGGGACAAATCTTGCTCGGGGCTTTCGGACACGTGTTCTGGAAGTTGAGATCCGGAAGGCAACTTGTAGAAACAAGTAGATTCCCAGGGGACCCTGGAAAGCACTTAAATTTCTGATTTTCTGGAATCATCCTGGGGCCTCTTTCTTGGCCAGCTTCTTTTCACTGACCAAGCTGGGAGGGTACTAGGAGAGTCAGGAGAATACCACTAGAGGTAATCGATTCAATCCAAGATCAATAGTTCAAAGGTCAAGAAAGGCAGGTTCCTTGGGCTGGTCCCCCGTCCCCCTTTTTCCAGTTAAATACCAAGCCACTGAGAAAGCAAAGATCAGGAAAAGGAGGGCAAAGAAAATGGCATCTCCTACCAACGGAGCCCCTTCTTGGTCGGGTCCTCCCTTCTGGAGCGTTCTCCGTGGTGCGCCTGATAGAAAGCTTCAAAGTCGAACATGGTGAGGAGGTTGCCAGGAGACCCAGAGAGCCATCGTGACCCTGACGGGTATATGGAGGAGGGCCGGGAGGAGCATCCTAGAACGCAGGACACTGGTCCATACAGGTCCTGGTCACTGAGCAGACCTCGTCATACTTGTGACCCATGATGGTGCTGCTCAGAACTACATAAGCTTCTGAGAGGCCAGCAGTGAAGAGCTCACGACTTCCGGTAACGCACACCTTTTAATGATAGTGGAGTTAGACGCAGACGCAGACGCAGACGCAGACGCAGACAGATTTTTGTGAGTTCCACGCTAGCCTGCGTTACATAGTGAACCCCTGTCTCAAAACAAAGCAAAACAAAACAGAAAAATAAAACAAAACAAAAAACCCTTTTATATCAGGTTGGAGATGCAGCTCAATTGGTAGGGTGTTTGCCTAGCATGCATGAAGCCCTGAATTAGATTCCTAGCACTGTTTAAATTGCGCTCGCTGGCATAAAACTACTCCCGTCATTCGTAGTAAATTTAAGATCAGCCAGGGCAACCGAGCGGTGGTGGTGTAAGCCTTTAATCCCAGCACTCAGAAGGCAGAGACAATCAGGTCTCTGTGAGTTCGAGGCCAGCCTGGTCTACATAGGACTGTTACACAGAGAAACCCTGTCTTGAAAAACGACAGCAACGGAAAAAAAAATGGGCCTGGGCTATGTGAGATCCTGTCTGAATGAAAGATGAAAATAACACACAGCAGGAAAATTTTCAGAGAGAATTACAGCCCAAGAGCAAATGGCGTGCTTTTGTAACAGTTGAATTTCCTGGCCTTGTGTCCATGGGTCATTGTTAGGATCATAGATGAGTAGGTAAGGGGTGATAACTCACTATCTTATTAGGTGGATTTTATGACACCATTTGTCCTTCTTGATCCTGGCCCATCAGGGTGAGGTACCAAGGGTCTGTGAGAGTTAGGTTTTGTGTAAGGCATGCCCAGTCAGGGCCTAGAGAGATGGCTCAGTGGTTAAGAGCACTGACTGCTCTTCTAGAGAGCTTGAATTTGGTTCCCAGCATTTTAATATTTATTTTCCGTGTATGGGTGCTTTGCCTACATCTAAGTCTGTACACTGTATTGCATGTCTGGTGCAATGAAGTCAGAAGTCACTGGATCCCTTGGAACTGGGTGCTTATGAGCCACCATATGGGTGCTGGGTCCTTTGTAAGAGCAGCAAGCGTTCTTAACTACTGCGTCCTCTTCTTTCCACTAAATAAAACAAATCTCAAAGAAACCAAAAACAACAACAGCAACAAAAACAAACCAAAGACATCACACACAAGCCACTGGGTCGAGCTTCAAGCAGTCAGTTTACTAGTAAGCGAGTGGGGGAGTCTGCTTTTGATTTTTAGCCTGTTGTCTCTAAAATAGTGACTTCCCCGAGTTGGCCGGTCCATTTAGAAGGGATGCTGATGTCCTCTGGACTCTGGATGAGCAGGGAGGGTGAGGGCCAATACTTTGGCCCTTAAGCCTTGATTGTTGCACACCGAGAAGGTCAACTCCACTATTGTTGAAGAAGTGGGAGAATTAGACTTTTAACTTTGTAATTTCTTTGGGTCAGGGATCCTTTGAGCAACAGAGCCCTGAAGACAGTCGCCCTATGTTAAGCTCTATTTCCTTTCAAAGCCTACTAGCTCCATACTATAGCTCACGTTTTAGAAAAACTAATTTTTAGTACAGAAAGTATTCTTTTGAGCAGAATTTGTAGGTGGGTGTAATTTTAGCTTCACTGGGGGCTCATTCTAACAGGGAGCAAGGAAAGAGGTAGATGGAGCCTACTCCCAGGTGAGTTTGAACATTTCACAAATCTTAGCTATACTGTTTTATTTTTTGTGGCTCTGGCAGCAATGAAGATGTTCTAAATAGACACTCGTGCTTTTAGTCCCGTTCTCAGACTGTTGAAACAATGATAATTCCCCTAGGAATCTCATTCCAAAGGACACCAGCCAGAAGGGGAACTTGTCTCTCAGAAAGTCTTCCAGTAGTTCTAACAATGGGTCAGACCACTGTATAGGATGAGGTGAAGACAGCTAATGATGGGTCAATGGTGGACGGGACCATGCCTTGACCTGGACTCCTTAGATGTGCACATCCATGGCCCTCTGTGTAGACTTCCATCTCACTTCAGGCCTCCAAAGACAGACTTGAGAGAGTTGTTCCTCTTCCCAGTGTGGTCCCATTGAGTAAATCTCCTATTTCTGCCTTCCACTTGTATGTGTCTGTGGTAGAGGGGGCTATTGAGATAGGGTCTCTATGTAGTCCTGACTGGCTTGGAATTTGCTATGTAGACCAGGCTGGCCTTGAATTCACAGAGAACCCTTCTGCCTCTGCCTCCCTTGAGTGTTGGTACCATGCCCATCCTCTTTCAACTTTCTTAAATTGGCTTATTAAGGATGGGTGGCTGGACCTGACTTGCGGCACAGGTTGTGAACCCCCGTGTAACACAACGACATTCACGAAGGGATAAAGACACCTTTTGGGGGTGTCTGCCACACATATTGAGCAGACCCCAGGTAGAGAGGAAAGGAAAAATGGAAATTTCCAGATTTGCTGGAGTCATTTCCTCCGGGGACATTTTCCTCTTTCCGCTTCAGCATCAGCTGCTGCTCACCTCTACCCAGTGAAGCAGAAAAAGGAGTTTGGATTTTGTTTTGGATTCTCAGAAAATCTGACCCTTGGAAAGTCTCTCCATGATCAGCTTTTGCCTTTGGGATCTTTTGAGTCTCTTGGGGTTCTTTTGATTCATTAGGTGTTGCCATAGGATTGGGTTATTGTTGTAAAATAGAGAGCGGTGGTGAAGCAGAGAGCTCTCAAAGGCATTGGGAACTGGGACTGGAGAGATGACTCAGTGGTTAAGAGCTGCTCTTCCCAGAGGACCTCAATTCTCAGCACCCACACGACAACTCACAACTGTCTGTAACTGCAGTTCCAGAGGATCCGACACCCTCACACAGACATGCATGCAGGCAAAACACCAATGTGCATAAAATAAAACCACATTTTTAAAAAGGCATTGGGAGGTGGGGTAGAGCACGTCTTTAGTCCTAGCACTTGGGAGGCAGAGGCAGGCGGATCTTTGAGGTCTGGTTTACAGAGTGAGTTCCAGGATAGCCAGGGATGTTACACAGAGAAACCCTGTCTCAAAACAAAGAAAAAAGTCAAGGGGAGGCACGCTCTGCCATTCCTGCCATAGGAAGCCTCAGGGAGACACCTGTAGGTCTCCTCACTTAGGTTTGCTGTGACCTGTGTGGACGGGGTCTGTCAACCCTAGGAGGCAAGGTGGCTTTGACTTCCAAGAATGACAAGTGTCTTAAAGAGATAGGCCGGTTTTGGCTGGTAGAATTTGCTGAAGGAGGTGGAGGCAGGAGGATGACGAGTTTGAGGCCAGCCTGGGCTACATATTTTAGCCCAGTGGTGGTGGCACATGCCTTTAATCACAGCAATCAGGAGGGAGGCAGAGGCAGGCAGATCTCTGTGAGTTCGAAGCCAGTCTGGTCTACAGAGCGAGTTCCAGGACAGGCACCAAACTACCCTGTCTCGAAAAACAAAAAAACAAAAACAAACAAACAAACGGCCCATAAAGTTCTGTTGAACTGTTTGGGGCATCTGCCATGGGACAGGAAAGGTTGGGGTTCTCTTGAGCCACTGCAGTTTGGTGGAACTATTTGGGATATTTATGTAACCCTGAAAATATTGTCTTTCCTGGTTTGGTAGCCTAGAGAGAATGGAAGCTGAGTGGTCTGTTGTAAACCATTTCTAAGACAGCCACGGGGGCGGGGCCGCAATCTCTGCCCCCGGTGCTGCTGAAGAGGAAACCCTGGCCTCTCGATTTTTGCCTTTTCTGTTTAAACTCATCATGCGCTGATAATTATGGTTGGCATGCCTCTAAAATGTTTGAGTGTTTATGTGTGTAAATGGACTTAGGGCCACTTTGTACTACGTAAGAGCAATTGCTTCTGTGTCTATTTTTTGAAGTTGAAATCCAAGGATTCAGAAAACTTAAAGAAGAAGAAACTCATTTCTAGACTTTGCCTCAGGCCAGCTTATTTAAAATTAATTGAAATGTTAATTTTCTGTTTTGTTTTTGACACAGAGACTCACTATGTAGCCCTGGCTGGCCTGGAACTTGCAGCGTAGACCCAATTTCGCCTCCCAAGTACTGGCATCAAAGGCAGTTATCATCACATCTGGTTTAAGTGATGATTTTTAGCTTTCATTGTAAAATGATTTGGGGTTGGTGCTTTTAACTATTAATTATGGAAGCTTGGGTTGAGAAAAAAATCTGATTACAAAATTTAGAAAAGACAGCTAAACATATTTTTATTAAGTGTTCAAAATATCTGAACGGCATTTGCTATACAAACTTAAAGTGAACGGTGAAAAGATTCATTTCAGGGACCTGTGTCCACAGATACTTCTGCCTTAGTCTGTTTCAAAGGGGCATGTGTGGACAACGTTGAGAGGACTAACTTTTGCTTTGAAATAATCACTAATAGATAATACACTCTGGGTTGTTTGGGGGGGGGTTGTTGTTGTTGTTTTTTTCGAGACAGGGTTTCTCTGTGTAGCTTTGCGCCTTTCCTGGAACTCACTCTGTAGACCAGGCTGGCCTCGAACTCACAGAGATTCGCCTGACTCTGCCTCCTGAGTGTCGGGATTAAAGGTGTGCGCCACCACCGCCCAGCAATACACTGTGTTGTAAAGAATGTATTTTAGTATCTAAATTTGTCCCTTTCCCTGGTTCTTTTTTTTTTTTTTTTTAAAGATTTATTTATTTATTTATTATGTACACAGAGGAGGTCGCCAGATCTCATCACAGATGGTTGTGAGCCACCATGTGGTTGCTGGGAATTGAACTCAGGACCTCTGGAAGAACAATCAGTGCTCTTAACCACTGAGCCATCTCTCCAGCCCCCTCCCTTCTTTTGTGTCCTTGATGTGGGAATATGACAAGGTTCAGAACAAAGCTCCAGGACCATTCAGTTTGGGAAAAAAAAAAGAGGTGGGAGGCACCAAAGCAGGCTTGTTATTGGTGCCTATGGGTGCTACCACCTCCAGCCTCTACCAAAACAAATTGGAAGCGAGTAATTGGTAGAGGAGATGGTTTTATTGAGTCCTGGCTTAGGAAAATGGATCGAACCATAAGCAGCCCCCATTTTTTTTTTTTTTTTTTTTTTTTTTTTTTTTTTTTTTTGGTTTTTTTTCGAGACAGGGTTTCTCTGTGTAGCTTTGCGCCTTTCCTGGAACTCACTTGGTAGCCCAGGCTGGCCTCGAACTCACAGAGATCCGCCTGGCTCTGCCTCCCAAGTGCTGGGATTAAAGGCGTGCGCCACCACTGCCCGGCGCAGCCCCCATTTTTGAAGCGGGGGAGTGATCTCATGGGCTTTTATGGAGAGAGTAGTTGGGGAAATTCCATTTTTACATGAGGTCTTCTTTCTCCACTGAAAGTTCCTCAAACAACTGAGATGCATTTTGCTTCTCCTGGAACTTCTTTAAGCCTACCAAAATCTTGCGTTCCCATTAACATACTACAGAAAGGATCTTTCACTCTGAGTTCGAGGCCAACCTGGTCTACATAGCAAGCTCCAGGACAGCCAGGGCTATGCAGGGAAACCAGGTCTCGAAAAACAAAACAAACAAAAACCAAGCCTTGGGGCAGTGGTGGTGCACTCAGGAGACAGAGGCAGGCAGATCTCTGAGTTCGAGGCCAGCCTGGTCTACAGAGTGAGTTCCAGGCCAGCCAGGGCTGTTACACAGAGAAACTGTGTCTGCAAAAACCAACCAACCGAACAAAATGCCACGTGAGTTTTCCCGAGAGAAAAAGAAAGGAAGCAGAGACTCTGTTTGCTTATTGGTTCTGTCGGGTGGAGTGTGGCCCTGATTGATTAAGGTCACAGGAAGCTGCTTTGGGAAAGTAGACAGATGGGGTGCTTGCTGTTTAACAGCATTTGTGAGGGACAAAGAGCCCTACAGGGCAGCAGAGTTGGACATGGCCTAACAGCCTAGTTGAGATCTAACGTAAGCTTTCTTGTAAAACGCAGGTTCTGCATGGGCTTTCTCTGTGCCTTGCACTATCATCTCCTTTAGCTCACTCTTCCCTTAGACCAGCTAACCGGCTCAGGATTTTGACCAGTTAATTGGTTTAAAAATGTGGCCTATGTCTGTGTCTTGAGGTCTCATTTCAATGAGTGTGTGGTTTTGGAGACACCAGTCAAGTAATGTTGAAAGCTTTCATTTTTCCAAACTGTGGAAACTTCATCTAGTTACTGTTATTAAAGGGACAGTTCCTGGGGCTGGAGAGATGGCTCAGCGGTTAAGAGCATGGGCTGCTCTTCCAGAGGACCTGGGTTCAATTCTCAGCACCCACATGGCAGCTCACAACTGTCTGTAACTCTAGTTCCAGGGCATCTGACACCCCACACAGACAGACAGACATGCATGCAGGCAAACACCAATGCACATAAAATACAAATAAGTACTTAAAAACAAAGACAGCTCCTTTAACTTTGGTTGCTTGTCTCCTGATGGGGGGATAGATGAGGGCGGCTGTTTTTTACTGAAGTGTGTGCTCTGTGTGCTGTTTATCTGTTGGGGACCATATGTGTGTATATCCTGTACGTGGCCGCCTGCCACCTTCTGAAAGGAATTGTTTTGTTCAATGTAGTGAATCTAAGACAAGATTTTATGTTTTGTTAAAAAAAAAAAAACAAAACCAAAAACATCGCTTTATGTTTTCTGCTGTTTGTGTTTCAAACCTTTGGCTACTTAGGAAATTGTCTTAAGGATCCGTTTGTGTCACGGTCTTTGAATGACAGCCTTGAGCTGACGGAGCACCTCTTTGGAGTTGACTATAGTAGGCTGACTCCCCTGTGTATCTGACTGGAACCGTGTAGAGATGCGTATGGAAACGTCATGTTAGACACAGTAACTCAGCGCAACGCCTTTGCAGCAGCCAGGTGTGAGTAGAGAGGAGACAGCAAGGGGCCAGAGGCGGCCAGAGGTGGTGTGAGCAATGGGTACAGCAGGCCAGAACCGTCCCCGCTTCCCTTTGACCCTGTGCACTGGGGGCAGAAAGCTGCTAGAAGCCTGCATGAGAGAGCGAGCCAACTCCTGGAGATCAGGGATTGTGGAGCGCTAACAAGGAAGGCCTCCCGTCAGCACAGCCCGACCTACCTTTGCCCATTGAAAGGAGCAGTCAACACCAACAGTGGGATCTTTTCATGCTGTATTGGACCTTGCCCAGTTTTTTCTTTAGTTCCTCTAATAACTGGCTCCTAGAAACAATTGGCACTTGCTTAGGTTAGATGATAATGAGCTTTGGAGACCCCTTATTGTCTGTAAAATGGTTTGTCTCATAGACTTAAAAACGGCATTCAAGCCTTTAATCCCAGCACTCAGGAGGCAGAGGCAGGCGGATCTCTGTGAGTTTGAGACCAGCCTGGGCTACCGAGTGAGTTCCAGGAAAGGCACAAAGCTACACAGGGAAACCCTGTCTCGAAAAACAAAAACAACAACAACAAAAAAAAACGACATTCAAAAATTTACGTTCTGCCGGGCAGTGGTAGTGCACGCCTTTAATCCCAGAGGCAGGCGGATCCCTGTGAGTTCAAGGTCAGCCTGGTCTACAGAGCAAGTTCCAGGACAGGCAACAAAACTACAGAGAAACTCTGTCTAAAAAAAAAAAATTACGTTCTTGTTTGTTCTACTAAACCAAAGGTAACTTCTAGCTGGGGGTGGTGGTGCATGCCTTTAATCCCAGCACTCAGGAGGCAGAAGCAGGGTGATCTCTGTAAGCACAAAGCCAGCCGGGGCTACAGAGTGAGTTCCAGGACAGCCAGGGCTACGCAGAGAAACCCTGTCTCAAAAAAGGAAAACAAAAAAGTAACCTCTCTATAGTTCTTCTGTAGCATGATGCTAACTGTTGCTGGCTTTACATGTAGATGCCTCTTAAACTATGTCAGCCTCCTAAAGATGGACAGATGTCAGGTATTTGTAAATTTGTACATGATTTGATGCTTCATTTTCGAAATAGCTTTACTGTTATTGGTTGTGTGTTTTAAAAAAGAAATACTTATTTTTATGTGTTTTACCTGCATGTATGTCTATGCAGCACATACATGCCAGGTGCCCTCAGAAATCAGAAGAGGGCATTGGATCCCCTGGAACTGGAGTTACACATAGGTGTGATCTGCATGTGGGTGCTGGAAACTGAACCAGGGTTCTCTGGAAGAGCAGCCAGTGCTCTTAGGCCCCGAGCCTTCTGTCTAGCGCCTGGTCGTGTTTTTGTGAAGCATTATAGTTAACTGTTGTGGGTGATCTGATGTGATTTTGTAAAGCCTTATAACTGAACTGTCTGTTAATGTTCTACAGAAGTCCAGCTCGTGCCAAATGAACCCGAACAACATTTTTGAGATGCTAGGACATTACCCGCGGGCCATGGAGAGTGGATTTCAGGTGTGCCTGATCTAAGAGGCGTTCCTTCTACACCTCAGTTGTTTAACTCAGGCCTGAAGGGCTCATTAGCACTGGCTCCTTTCCATCTGTCATTTACCCTCCCCCGGGAGATCGAATCAGACCAGGCAGGATGAATCATGGGACTATGGAGAGCATGGGCCCATGGTCAATTAACAATGTCTTCAGAAAATATTTGTTCAGAGATGGGGGTGGGGAGGTTGTCAAGGTAGGCACGGTAGCACTTGTTTGTAATCCCTGCAGCTGGGAAGCTGACCTACAAACATCTCAGGTTTGAGGCCAATTTAGGCCTCGTGATAAGAGCCTGTCTCAAACCGGAGAGATGGAGTTGCTTGTACCAGCCCTTCCAAACGTAACTAAGAGCCATGAAAAAGGATTCTTTCTTTTTGTTTGCTTGGTTTTTTTGTTTGTTTGTTTGTTTGTTTGTTTTGTGTGTGTGTGTGTGTGTGTGTGTGTGTGTGTGTGTGTGTGTGTGTGTGTGTTTGTTTTTTGTTAGGTTTTTTGGTTTTTGGTTTTTGAAGACAGGGTTTCTCTGCGTAGCTTTGCGCCTTTCCTGGAACTCACTTGGTAGTCCAGGCTGGCCTCGAACTCACAGAGATCCGCCTGCCTCTGCCTCCCGAGTGCTGGGATTAAAGGTGTGCGCCGCCACCGCCCGGTGCTTGTTTTTGTTTTTTGTTTTTCAGAGCTGAGGACCGAACCCAGGGCCTTGTGCTTGGTAGGCAAGCGCTCTACCACTGAGCTAAATCCCCAACCCCCTTTTTTTAAAAAAAATCTATTTATTTTGTGTATATGAGTGACCTGTCTTCATGCACACTGGAAGAGGGAATACACGGTTGTGAGTCACCATGTGGTTGCTGGGAATTGAACTCAGGACCTCTGGAAGAGCAGTCAGTGCTCTTAACCTCTGAGCCATCTCTCCAGCCCTGTTTTTGTTTTTAAGACAGGGTTTTTCCTGTAGCCCAGCTGTCCTGGAACTCTCTTTGTAGACCAGGCTGGCCTCAAAGTCAGATCCACCTGCCTCTGCCTCTTGAGTGCTGGGATTAAAGGTGGGCGCCACCACAGCCAGAGAGGAATGATTCTTATGTGGTACCTGACACTGATTAACTATTTTCTAACCTTCATCTCTACCTCCATTTTATTTATCATCTTGTTTTAGACACAGACATGTGCCACCTCAAGATTGTGGTGTTAAAATTGAGACCAGTCTGGCAGGAATGAATAGATGCAAAAGAGACACATGTCCCTCTTCCCAGTATGGCCTTATTAACTGAATCACCTTTTTCTACTTCTCACTTTTAATTTGGCTCTTTTGATTAGCTTATTGAGGACCAGAAGGCCATACCTGAGTTGGGGCTCAAGCTGTGACCCCCAAGTTCAATAACAAACTAGGGCCTTGTACATGCCAGGCAAGTGATCTACCGACTGAGCTATATATATCCCCAGCCCAAAGCTTTTTATATTTTATTTTTATATTTCCTTTTTTTTTTTTTTTTTTTTTTTTTGGTTTTTCGAGACAGGCTTTCTCTGTGTAGCTTTGCGCCTTTCCTGGGACTCACTTGGTAGCCCAGGCTGGCCTCGAACTCACAGAGATCCACCTGGCTCTGCCTCCTGAGTGCTGGGATTAAAGGCGTGTGCCACCACCGCCGGCTTCCTTTTTTTTTTTTTTTTTTTTAATGACAAGGTCTCAGCATGTAGCCTGAGCTGTCCTGGAACTTATGTATTTACTTTCTGAGACAAGGCCTGAAACTCACTGTGTAACCTATGCTAGCCGCCAACTTGTGGTGCTCTTCCTGTCTCAGTCTTCCTGTCTCAGCCTCAGGAGATGCTAGAGTAATAGACAGAAGCCACCACATCTGGCAGTGGGCCAGATTTTAAGTGACAGAACTGTCCAAATGGCAAAAGGAAAAAACTGAGTGGGGCATGATGACAAAGTTGGAGGTAGAGGTTGAAGAATCAGGAGTTCGAGGCCAGCCTTGGTTATGTTGTAAGGAGTCTTTCTCGGTCCCACCAGCCAGCTCCCAAATAACAACATGGAGACTTCTTATTATGAAAGGTCAGCCTTATCTTAGGCTTATTTCTAACCAGCTCTTATAACTTAACGCATTTCTATTAATCTACATTCTATCACATGGTTCATGCCTGTCACCTCTCCTCCTGCCCATCCTGCTTCCTGTGCATCCGGCTGGCGACTCCCCCTTTCTTCTTCCCAGAGCTCTCTCTGTCTGGAAGTCCCGCCTATACCTCCTGCCTAGCTATTGGCTGTTCAGCTCTTTATTACACCAATCACAGCAATACGTCTTCACACAGTGTCCAAATATCCTACAACACGATATAGTGAAATTTGGTATAGCGTGAAGTACGTAGCAAGTTCTAGACCAGCCAGTACTATGTAGCATAACCTGGTCTCATAAAATCAAACAGGGCTGAAGAGATGGCTTAGCTGTCAAGAGCAAGTACTGATCCTACAGACATCTGAATTTGGTTCCCGCAACCATGCCAGGCAGCTCACAATTCCCTTAAGTCCAGCGCCAGAGAAATTCGGCTCCCAAGAGCACCTGCACTCATGTGCACATCAGACACGTAAATTAAAAATAAAACAAGCAAATAATTCTGAATTTACTAAATATGCAGCAGAAGTGCCAGATGCTTTAGTAACCACTTTATGTGTTTAAGGTTTTGACACATGCATACTGTATAAAGCAGAATATTATTGGTTGCCTTGTATGTATTACACCTACATACATTTAACATGTAAACTTTTGCCTAGCACTTATAAAACCTTAGACACATATCTTTAGCCTCATGTGTGTGTGTGTGTGTGTGTGTGTGTGTGTGTGTGTCTGTGTGTGTGTCTGTGTCTGTGTCTGTGTCTGTGTGTGTTTAGCAGCAGCTATATAGAATTTCAAATATAGAGTACCATGAGTTAATAGTTTCTTATTTAGCCACAGTTGTAAAAGAATTACTCTCAAAACTTTAAAAACAATTATATACTTAAATAAATGTTTACTTTGGTTTTATTTCTTTTTTAACTAATTAAAATTTTGGAGACAGGGTCTCTGTGTGTAACAGTCCTGCCTGTCCTGGATCTCGCTCTGCAGACCAGACTGGCCTCAGACTCACAGAGATCCGCCTGCCTTTGCCTCCTGAGTGCTGGGATTAAAGGTGTGCACCGCTATGCCCAATTGACTTTGGTTTTTAAAGAGATAGAATTTTTATTTATGTGTCTAGTGTGTATATGCCGTATGTGTGGGTGGGTGGGTGCCTGTGGATGCCAGAAGAAAGTACTAGAGTCCCTTGAACTGGAGTTACAGGGACGCCATGTGGGTGCCAGGGAACCAAACCAAACTCTTAAATGCTGAGCTGTCTTCCTAGCCCCGGCCTTGACTTCTAAAAGATTGGGTTCCCTAGTAATGAAGAACGTAGTAGTGCAGACATGGCAACCACCTATCAGGCCCGCAGTGGAAGGGAGGAGACAGAGAATCCCTGGAGCATGATGGCTAGCCAGACTAGCCAGAAGTGATAAGCTCCAGATTCAGTGAGAGACCCTACCTCAATTATTTTTGAGACACCTCTCATTGTATATTGTAGCACTGGCTGTCCTCGAACTCACAGAGATCCACCTGCCTCTGCCTCCTGAATGCTGGGATTAAAGATGTGCCCTAATAGGCCTGGTGAGTATTTGAATTTTTTTTTTTTTTTTTTTTTGGTTTTTCGAGACAGGGTTTCTCTGTGTAGCTTTGCGCCTTTCCTGGAACTCACTTGGTAGCCCAGGCTGGCCTCGAACTCACAGAGATCCGCCTGGCTCTGCCTCCCGAGTGCTGGGATTAAAGGCGTGCGCCACCACCGCCCGGCAGTATTTGAATTTTGTAAAGACTGATTTTTTTAAAATGTTTGTTTATGAGACAAGACCTTTCTAGATAGCTCTGACTGATCTAGAACTCACTATTGCAGACCAGATTGGCCTTGAACTCAAACAGATCCATTTGACTCTGCCCTCTGAGTACTGGAATTTAAAAGTGTGCACTACCAGGCTGACTTTTTTTTTAATGTGAGTATCTGTGTGTGAATATATGCACCTGAGTGCAGGTGCCCATGAAGACCAGAAGAGGGCGTTGGATCCCAGGAACTAGAGTCACAGGCTATGTGGATGCTGGGATCTGAACTTGAGTCCTCTAGAAGAACAGCAGGAGCTCTTAGCTTAGCTATCTAGCCCAAGTATTTGAATTTTTTAAGGCTTTTTATTCTCATTATATGTGTATGAATGCCACGTATGTGTGGGGGCCCATGTGGCTAGAAGAGGGTGTTGGATACCTTGGAGGTACAGTTACAGGCAGTTGTGAGCCACCCTAAGTGGGCGCTAGGAATGGAACTTGAGTCCTCAAGAAGAGCTGCAAGCGTTCTTCACCATTGAACCATTACTCCAGCCTCTGAATTTAGTATCGATGAATTAGCATTTTAATTTCCTTACAAGTGAGTCAGATGTTTTCTTTGTTGTATAGCTTTTATAAACATTTCTCTTTGTGTGTGTGTGGTGCTGGAGACGGTTCTTGGGACCTTGAACATGTAGGCAAGTGCTCTACCACTGAGATGTACTCTCAACCCCCGTTTATCTCACCTTATAATTACTTTATATTTCACATGAAATAAGATACTAGACAAACATGGGGCTGGAGAGATGGCTCAGGGGTTAAGAGCGCTGACTCTTCTTACAGAGGACCGGAGTTCAATTCCCAGCACCCATATGGCAGCTCACACCTGTCTGTAACTCCAGTTTCAGGGGATCCCCACACCCATGGCAAAAACACAAATGCACATTAAAATAAAATAAAATATATTTTAAAAAAAGATACTAGACAAACATATTTGATATTTAAGCTAAAGCAAGCAAACCAACATTAATCTCTGTATTTGTGAAGTGGATGTTGTGCTACATCTGTAGTTCCAATAATCTGGAAGCTGAGGCAGGAGGATCTTGAGTTAGAAACACTGAATCAAAATCTAGCAAAAATTATTATATTTGAAATGTAGAAAGTATTGAATATTGTGGGGCTGGGGAGATGACTCAGTGGTTAAGAGTGGCTGCTCTTCCAGAGTACCCAGGTTCAAATCCCAGTCACCACATAGCAGCTCACAACTGTCTATAACTCCAATTCCGGTGGCTCCGACACCCTTAACACACTTACACAGACCCAGATGCAGGGAAAACACCAATGCACATTTTAACAAATCATAAGAAGGAAAGCATTGACTATTGTAACTTAAAACATCTGAGAATACGGCCAGCGAGGATGGCTCAGCAGGTAAAGGCTCTTGCCCTACGTGAGTTCTCTCCCCAAGACCCACATAAAAGTCCACACGTGCAACACATGCACACACAACAGGAACAACAAATTATGAAGAATGCATCTAATAGATATTAAAACAGGAAAATATGTTAGCAATTTAGAAACTTTTTTTTATTTTTACCTTACCAAAAGAAAAAAAAACCCGAAATAATTTGTCAAAGTTTTATTTAAACCAGGCTTGGTGGCTCATGCCTATAATCCCAGTAGCTGACAGACCAAGCAGGATTTTCATGAGTTCCAGGCCACTAAGAGAGATATAATGAGAACCTGTCTCTAAAAAGCCATTTTTGTTTTTTTTTTTGTTTTTTTTGTTTTTTTTTTTTTTTACTTAAACCCTGCAAACTAACGGACAACAACTGAGTGTGGTGGTGTATTCCTGCAAATCCCAGCACTTGGGAAGTAGAGGCAGGAGGATCAGGAGTTTAAGCTCATCTGGGCTATCGATTGGGTTTAGGAACCACATTACATGAAACCATGATTAAATGGAAAATAAGCTCTGGGAGGAGTCTATGGTATAAGCATCATATCGAAGGCTGGGAGACAGATTAGTACACTTGCTGTGTATGTATGAGTTCCTGAATTCAGATACCCACACCACATAGAGAGCTGTGCGTGGTTGTAATTTCTGCTTTAGGAGATGGAGACCGGTGGATCCTGGGAGCTTGCTAGATGAACCAGCTAAGCCAAAAAAATGTCAATGAGAGACTCTGTGTCAAGGCAATAAGGCATAGTCCGTGTCCTCCTCCAGCATCTACATTCATGCACATGGACTCATGAATCTGCATGTTCACATGTACATACCACACACATACAGTACACATACACACATAAAAACAACCTAAAAATCTACCCTATAACATGAATTCCCCAAAGGTACTTACCCAAAGGTAAATTTACAGATTGAGACTGTAATTGTATGTAATGCTGGTGAAGCAGGTGGCTGGTATGCAGCTTGGCTTTAGGACGGCCTGCTTTTACCCTTAAATAGTGTTAACTTGGAAGAGCAGAGATGACAGCTTTGAGTAATGGGGTTTTTGCTTGCTTTTTTGTTTTGTTTTTATTTTTTTTTAACAAAAGAGGAAAAAGACAATTCTGGGGGTGGGGAGAAAAGAAGGCCTTATATTAATCCCCTGTTTATAAGAATTCTCTTTTTACATGTCATGTCTAAGATGACCAAGGCTCTTTATATGTGATGTCAACTTCAATTCCTGGGACTGTGTGATGCTCCGGCCCCATTATTCCATTGCAGAATCATCTCTCCATGAGGCCACGAGGGTCCTTTGGTTCAGGTTGCCATGCGGTTGCACCTGACTGGAAAGGTCAGGGCATTCCCATTGCTAACAAACCTCTGTGTGACAAAAGGCCAGTGATTTGGGCTTCAGAGAGTGTCGGCAATTCCTAAGCTTTACTGAAGGCTTTTTGGGTGGGATAACTTCGAGGGGCAAATAGATTAAGGAAGATAAAACCTGGAATGTTTCAGCCAAGCTTTTATCTTGCCTCTTTCTTGCCTTTATTAAATACCCTAAAGAGTTCATTAACCAGGCTGGCTGTAGGCGTTTAATGCCCTGTCCTAATTTGTAATTTTCTCCTGATGTCTGGGGCCTGTTAGGCAGTCCGTAGCAATGAGGACTTTCTCATCGGCTGAGTTAGGTCCTATATTGGTATTTTTTTTAAAAGCTTCATCAGTGTGCCTAGAAATATGGCTAGATTGCCATCTTCCTGTTCCTGAGTGATTTCTTGGGCTCCGCCGTAATTCTTTGGAATGTTTTCAGTGCCTGGCATGTTTAGGGTCTCTGTAAATTTGCTAGTCCACAATGCATCCCGTCATCCAGAAGAGTGATTATGAAGTCCGGGAATGAGCATTTACATGACTATGATATCCCCTGTCCCATGTAATCCTATAGAGACCCTGGCCCAACAAGATGTGGGCAGTTTATTAAATGAGGGGATCAGCCTAAGGGAAGCAATTCAAGGTCTCGAACTTGTAAGAAGTCCCACTTGCTCTGGCCACTAACACAGCAAAGGGTGTCTTAGAAGGACAAGGAAGAAACTGTAAGTGAGGAGGGTGGGGATGGCGAACTCTCCAGGCTGTGGAAACAGCAAGAACACATGGAGCAACTGAGTTCTTTCTCTGCTGGATTACCTGAGGAGGTCAGGAGATCTTTTTCCAGAGGAAAAACCGGAGGGTGGATAATAAACCAGCCAGCTAGGAGACTTCTACAAACTCCGTCCATATGGCATGTGACATGATGTATGAATCACTTGTTTGCCATGATTTTCACCCAGGATGGCCTGGCCTCCAGAGGACCTTCTGGGCCTCTCAACTTGACAGTGATGTAGCTATGGAGACCTCACTTCATGGGCTATTTGGTGCCCACACTGCAAAAAGGGTCAAAGTCCTGTTTCCTGACTTGAACCGTGACTAAAGGATAGTTAGAGATGGGAGAGAATGGGGGGGGGGGGACGAGAAGGAGAGAGAGGACGGGAGGGGTGGGGGAAACAGGGACAGCAGTGGAAGAGTGGGGCAGAGGGAACCCCAGACACAACCCAGTCCTCAGCAGAAGAAAGATCCTGGCAGCTGGCGGTGGATGGTGTCTCAACTCTCCGAGTTCAAAATCCACCCTGAGTGCCCTGCCAGAGTCGCTGCGTATTACTGAACACCTAGGAGTTTCCAACTTAAAAACAATAGGAAGGAAATAAAGCCAGAGAGGAAGAAGGAGCATTCTGAGAAAAGTGGACCTGTGCAAGGAGGGAAGCGAGGTCACGGAGATGGCAACCAGGAACAGTGCTGAATCACACACCAGACCAGTTCCGTACAGTAGAGTCGGTTCCGGTTTGGGTTGGTTGGTTGGTTGGTTTTTAAGATTTTATATTTTTATATTTTTTATGTGGATGAGTGCTTTGTTTGTATGTTTATAAGTATATTACATGCATGCCTGGTGCCCACGGAGGTCAAAAGAAGGTGCCAGATCCCCAGAACTGGAGTTGCTCATGATCATGGACCACCTTGTCGGTGCTGGGAACCCAACCAGAGTCCTCTGCACAGGTAGCCAGTGCTCTTGCCTGCTGGGCTATCTTGCTCCCCACTCCCCATCTCTGCTGAGTGTGTGACTCACTGTAGTCGTTGAGGAAATGCACGCAGGCTGTGGAGGCAGGGTGGCACAGGCCTTTAATCCCAGAACTCTACCGGCAGACGCAGGCGGGTAACTGTGAGGGACAGGCAAGCCTTGGCTTCATGGTTAGTGCCAGGCCAGGCAGGGTCACACAGTGAGACCCTGTCTTTAAAATGCAGGAAATTAAAGTGTGAGTGGATGTGTGAGCAGCTGGGAGACTCAGCCATTAAGAACACTTGCTACTCTTGCCGAGGACCTGGGTTCAGTTCCCAGCACCCGCATAGCATGGCTCACAACTGCCTGATACTCCAGTTCTAGGGAGTTTGACTCTTCTGGCCTCAGTGGACAGTGCTGAAGAACCCATACGTATATGCAGACAGACAGACAGACAGACAGACAGACAGACAGACACACACACACACACACACACACACACACACACACTAAATCTTTTTAAAGGAGGAGATAACAAGGTGCCTCAGCAGGTAAAAGCCAACAGCTATTGAAACTTATAACTGGTGAAAAGGCAAAGTGTGTGTTATCTGCCATCCCTTCTCATGCAGTTTCTTTAAAATCTTTTACACTTATTTGTTTAGTGTTGTGCACGATTGTGTGTATGTGTGTGGGGGGATGAGTTTGTGCATTTTCATAGGAATGTGAGCACACACGTGCCAAAGCACATACGTGGAAGTCAAAAGACAATCCCTACATGGCTTGCACCTTGTTCAAGACAGGATCTGTTTGCTGTTGGTTGCTGTGTATGTTAGGCTAGCCTCTACCCATGAGCTTCCTGGCGCTCTCCTGTCTCCACTCAGCTTCTTGCTGTAGGAACACCGGGATTACAGACTCCTGCTACCATACTCGGCTTTCTGTACGGTGTGGGATTTGAATTCAAGTCTTCATGCTTGTGCGGCAAGTGTTCTGACCACGGAGCCATCTCCCCAGCCCCAGTTTGTGCGAGTTCTTTTATAATTTCGTAAATTAAAAAGTCTTTTGGAGGGGGAAAGGGTCTCCTATAGCCAAGGTTAGCTTCAAATTAACTATGTAATGGAAGATTATCTTGAACCTCTGGTCCCGTGTTCACCCCCCCCCCAGTGCTGGGATTGCAACCATGCAGCACCATAGCCAGTTTTAGGTGGTGGTGGGGACTGAATGCAGGTCTTCATGCATGCTGCACAGGCACGCTACCTCCTGAACCACACTCCCAGCCTTCTCTGCCTCAGCTGAAGTTGTGTGTGCACACCCCACCATGCACAGAGAGGTCAGCCGACAACTTTCAGGAGTCCGTTCCTGCTTTCTCTCTTGTTGAGACAGGCTCGGTCTTGTTGAAGTATGAGCTAGAGAATTCAGGCTGATGGTGCTCTTGTCTCTGCCTTCCATTTCACAGCAAGAGTGGTGTCATTACAGATGTGTGGCATCCCATCTGACTTTTTACACATGTTCCCGAGAACCTACTCAGGTTATCAGGCTTGTGCAGCTAATTCCTTACCCACTGTAATTTTCTTTTTGAGACAGGATTTCAAATAGCCCAGGCCTTGAACCTCCTGCTACTATTTCCAAGCCTAATTCATTTGAATTTTTTTTTGTTTGTTTTTTCGAGACAGGGTTTCTCCATGTAGTTTTGGTGCCTGTCCTGGATCTCTCTCTGTAGACCAGGCATGGCTCTGCCTCCTGAGTGCTGGGATCAAAGGCGTGTGCCACCGCCCAACTCATTTCTTTGGTTTTGTTTTAGACATGATCTCACTATTCTCCTCAAATACCCTGTCAACTGAACTACATCCCCAGCCCAATGCTTCATAGTTTTCAGGTTAGAAGTCTTGCCTGTCTTTAGGTATTTTTTTAAAAGATTTATTTATTGTGTATGCAGTGTTCTGTCTGCATGTATCCCTACCCACCAGAAGACGGCGCCAGTTCTCATTATAGATGGTTTGAGCCACCATGTGGGTGTCTGGAACTGAACTCAGGACCTCTGGAAGAGTAGACAGTGCTCTTGACCCCTGAGCCATCTCTCCAGCCCTGTCTTTAGTTATTTTATTACTAGTCATATACATTGACGTCTTGTTCTTGAAATTTTTGTTTTGTAGTGCCAGGGATCAAACCCAGGGCCTCAGGCATCTTAGGCAAGTGCCCCATGGCTGAGCTGGATCCACAGCTCCACAGACTATAAATTTAAATCAATCAATATAGTACCTAATCAAAAAAGATTATGTTTAATCTGTAATATCTTTTTTTTTAGAAAATATTTTATTTTTTAATTTTATGTGTGTTTCACCTGGGTGTATAGCAAGTGTACCACATGTGTGCAGTACCTGCAGAGGCCAGAAGAGGGCCTGAGGTTTTTTTTTTTCCATGGTTGTGAGTCACCATTAGGGAGCTGGGAACCCAACTTGGGTCCTCTGCAAGAGCAGCAAGAGCTCTTAACTGTTGAGCCATCTTTCCAGCCCTAAGCCCCTAATGTCTTAATTTCATACCCTAGGTTGTTAATTACTTATGTATATAATTAACTTTTGCATAATCTTCTATCACATACAATCTTGCATCCTGCAGCCTTGCTGAACTCATATACTGATGGGACTCTGCTGCTTAGAATCTTCTCTTTCTTTCTCTCAAAAACAAACCAAACAACAACAAAAACCCCAAGAAAACAAAACATAAAGTTGGGTGAGTAAAGAGATAGAGAGGATATCGGAGGACTTAAGGGAGTGGGAAGAACTTGTTCAAAATACATGGGAGTGGTTTTTTTGTGGGGGGGAGTGAGATAGGGTTTCTCTGTGTAGCCCTGGCTGTCCTGGATCTCGCTCTGCAGACTAGGCTGGCCTTGAACTCAGAGATCCGCCTGCCTCTGCCTCCAGAGTGCTGGGATTAGAGGTGTGTGCTACCATGCCTGGCTCTCAAAAATATGTATTTTTTTTAAATATAATTTATTTTTATTTTATTTGCATTGGTGTTTTGCTGCATGTATGACTGTGTGAGGGTGTCAAATCTTGAGTTACAGACAGTTGTGAGCTGCCATGTGGGTGGTGGGACTTGAACCCAGGTCCTCTGGAAGAGTAGTCAGTGCTCTTAACCACTGAGCCATCTCTCCAGCCCCTCTCAAAATATATTGTATGAAAAATTTTAAAATAAATGTAATAAAAAGAAAATAAAAGGATTTTCTATGTATACATTCAGAGATAGACTCATTCTTCCTTTATAATTGGGATGCCTTTTGCTCCCTCGCCTTGTCTAATGACCCGGAGTCAGCCCTCCCATTCAGTGTGATGGAAGCAGTAAGAGACCACCTCCTTGTGTGTTTCTGAGCTTTGTGGGGGACCATTGTCTTTTATCACGTTTGTTGCTAGCTGTAGGATTTTTGGAGATGCCCTCTATCATGTTGAAGAAGTCCGATTTCTGACGGACTAGCTCACTCGAGCTAGCAGGGACACTTGGCTGTTGCTGGCTGAGATCCTCAGGACCATCAGGGAATTGGGGAACAGTAGAGGAAGGACAGGGACAGGTATTGCTGAGGAAACTCAGCATGAGACAGGCAGAGTTTAGCCGGGTGGTAGTGGCACACGCCTTTAATCCCAGCACTCAGGAGGCAGAGGCAGGCGGATCTCTGTGAGTTCGAGGCCAGCCTGGTCTACAGAGCGAGTTCCAGGACAGGCTCCAAAGCTACACAGAGAAACCCTGTCTCAAAAAACCAAAAGAGAGAGAGAGAGAGAGAGAGAGAGAGAGAGAGAGAGAGAGAGAGAGAGAGAGAGAGTTTGATGCCCAGTTCCCTGGGCTCATCAAGAGTGCATTTATAGGAGTTAAGAAAGAAGCTGGGCAGTGGTGGTGCACACCTTTAATCCCAGCACTCATGTAGGCAGATCTCTGTGAGTTCGAGGCCAGCCTGGTCTACAGAGCAAATTTCAGGACAGCTAGGGCTGTTACACAGAGAAATCCTGTCTCAAAAAACCAAAAAGAATTAAGAAAAAGGTCAGTTTAACATGGACCTTGAGACTTGTATGGGACTTCAGTGACTTTGCTGAGCCCCATGGTGAGACAATGTTCCTCATGAGGTAAGAGTGTCTCTGGCAGATCTGAATAACTTAGACTGCCATTAAATTGGGTTCCTAAAGTGACAAATCAATCAGAATGGGGTGAGAAAAAATGGGGGGGGGTGTGGATCACTCAAAAGCAAACGGGCAATCGATATTTGTGTCAAGTTAGAGTTTCTAAGGAAGAATTTGACAGAAAGTCAAACTCAGTGTTTGTGAGCCTTGGAAGGTTTCAAAGCCTGGGCAGAAGTTTAGGGAAAATATAAATGATAGAGCTGTGCCCTGTAAAAGAGGCTCAGCTTGTCCCAAGGATGGGTAGTTATCCCCTCAGAGTAAGCTGTGTTTATTTCTTTTCTATAAGAATGTATAGGCTGGAGAGATGGCTCAGTGGTTAAGAGCACTGACTACTCTTCCAGAGGACCCGGGTTTGATTCCTACCGCCCACATGGCAGCTCATAACTGTCTGTAACTCCAAGATCTGACATCCTCATATAGATATACATGCAGGCAAAACATCAATGCACATAAAATAAAAGTAAGTAATTAAAAAAAAAGAATGTATATTGGAGGTGGAAATTGTTCACCCAGTGCAGGGCCCTCTCAGGAACTTGGTGTGCCCAATGGCGAGAGCATGCCTGTACTGGCCCTTGGCCATAGTCCAACCAGAACAATGAGAACTAGCCCTGAGCCCACCAACCTGTTGGAGGTGGGAAGATGGATGCATGGATGCATGGCAGCTCTGTGGCAGATCCCAAGATGAGGCGGTGGGATGGGCCCTGGAGAGTGACTGTGGGTTGTGGAAGACTTAGACAATGCCTCCCATTCACACTGCTATCCCCAGCACTGATCTTTCGAGGATACAAGAGATACAAGTGGTGGGAACTTTTCCTGCTGTTTCTCTTTAGTGTCAATCCCTGGAGCTGCTGACTCCTGCATTCAGTGGCACTTGCTTAGAATGGCGGATGGAGGCCTCCCGGGAGCTCTGCTTCTCAGCCAGTAGAATCCGGTCTTGTTGGAAAGGCCACAGGGGCTTTGCCACCTTGCTAAGGAGCTCTGAAGTAGCAATCCCTAAAGCTTGGTTGTGTTAACTGTCACGTGGGAACCTCTCCCCAAAGTTTCACTATGCTTCAACGTGTAAGAAGAACAAACCAGGTCAGCCTCTGGGAGTTTTGTTTTGACCCGGTGCCTGCAAAGATGGTATTGACTCGTTTCATTGTATCCTACACCTCGCGAGGGTTGTCTCCCTGCCAGCCATGAGGCTTGTGGGGTACCTGGCAGTACTTGCTTAGAAAGGCAAGTGGGGGCCTCTGATGATCCTTGCTACCTTTTGCAGAAAGCTTTCATTTCATAGCTGATATAATGCTAGCCTCTGGGGTTGGGGATTTAGCTCAGTGGCAGAGTGCTTGCCTAGCAAGCACAAGGCCCTGGGTTCGATCCTCAGCTCAAAAAATTAAAAAAAAAAAGACAAAATGATAATGCTAACCTCCAAACGTTTTCGAAGAGCAACTGGAAGACATGCGTGCACATCCTAAAGGGGCACGGAGCAGACGCAGGTGTGAAAATCTTAGAACTTTTAGGTTGGATAAGGCGCAAATGCCATACAGCAAGGTGAAGGAGGAAAAACCATTCCCAAAAGGCTGTGCCTGGCAATGTAGAAGATGATCTTCATGGATGGAAAAAGATTCGCCCAGAAGCGACAGGTTATTGAATGAACATGACAGCGCCTGCCCGCCCCGTAGTTGACTGCTTCCCTATCGTTGTTGACTCTGGAGACCCCCGAGTGAGGGGGTCCCTGCAGGTGTCAGACAGGGAAGTGAACTGTGGGAAGAGATGAGAAGGAAAACCTGGTACAGACTGACTCGTCAGCCTGGATCAGACTTCGGGGAGTCTGATGCCGGGTGCGTCGTTGTCAGCATATTTAAACCACAGGACAATTTGGGAAAAGGTTTCCGGGCAACGATCAGTCCAATTCCAGGTGCACAATAAAGCTGAAGGTGTGACCACCAAGAAACTCCTTTACACAGTACATGTGACCACGAGGGTGGGCTCTGTAGTTAAAAGGCCTAGGATCCAGTGGGGTCTCTGACCTATAGCATAGAAAGCATCAGGCCATAAAGAACATGTGACATCTCCCCTAAGGATGGGTAACGGTCTAGGGAGGAAAGAGTTTTGGGATAATCATTCTGGGGAATTTGGGTGAGGTCTGTTTCTATAGCAAAAGTGGGTGAAGTGAGGACTGCCTCCATGGATAGCAAAAAGCTCACCTGGTCCTTAACAAAATGCACTCTCAGCTTTCTGGGTGGAATGCAGGTATTTGATTTGTCTCCATTGAGGAGACACCCCCCCCCTGCCCAATCAACATTCTTGGTTCTCCTAGTGCTCCTCCGTGAGCACAAGGACCTCTGTGCCCCCGACACTCAAGGCCATCCAAATAATGCAGGCTATTGTAATCATTGACACTGCTGATGTTTGTCTATGAGAACTCTACGATAAGATCCGATTGCTGAGACACTGAGTCCTTGCTTGTGGGACTGAGTCAGAGGCTCTCGCCCTGCTAGCTAGCTTTTCCAGTGTTCGGAGGTGTTATTCAGCCTCTTGGGGGATGACGGTCATCAATGCCTAGTTCCCCCTCGCTGTGGGTCCTGTGTCCTTGCTACACTACCCACATACCGGAAAAGATGTTCCTGGTGGAACAGCAGTGGCAGGGACTAGTATGGGTTCAACCAATTGCTTTCTGATTGGATTTAAGTGAGGGAATTCCTTCCGATCAGGTCCTGTAAGCCCCATCAGAAGGCCGGGGAGGTCACAGGCTCTAGAAGGGGGGCTACTGCTGTTTTGCTAAATGGGCACGATACGCCTGCCAAATTGCATTTTTATGCCTCTCGATGGTTGCAGCTGTCAGCTTTAGTCGGGGAAGTTTTGGGCAGTGGTCCCTGCTTACCGCACTTCCTCACAACTTATCAAAGGATATAAAGTAAGTGGCTTTGGAATGCTCAGCCCTATGTGGCACATCTGTAGCATACCTTCCAAGGCTCATGGAAGGAAACATGGGCAGGAAGAGGAGGCAGAAAGAGTGTAAGAGCCAAAGGAAGAGGTAGAATTGTGAAATACCATCCTCCTGGCATGCCATGGCCATCGCTCTCTGGAACTCTCAGCAGTTATGGTTACCCTGCTGGAGACTTGCCATAAATTGGCCAATTAGCAGCCTATCATAGAAAGGGGAGGGGCTCAAGAGGTCCTGTTTTAGTTAAGTTCCTATTTTTTGTGATAAATACCATAACCAAAAGCAACTTGGGAAAGAAAGGGTTTATTTGAGCTTACACTTGTAGTCCATCATGAACGGAAGTCAGGGCAGGAACTCGAGGCAGGAACCTGGAGGCAGGAACTAATGCAGATGTCATGGAGGAGTGCTGTCCTGGCTTGTTCCTCCTGAATTGCTCAGCCTGCTTTCTTACATGCATGCCCCAGGACCACCTGCCCAGGGGTGCCACTACCCACAATAGGCTGAACCCTCCCATATCAGTCATTAATGAAGAAAATGCCCACAGGCCAATATATTTTCTTTTGTACAGAAGTCAATATTTTATTTCTCTTATAATCAAATGTCACTGGGCATGGTGGCACACTTTAATTCCAGCACTTGAGAGGCAAGTGGATCTCTATGAGTTTGAGGCTAGCCTGGTCTACGGTGCGAGTTCCAGGCCAGCCAAGGCTACGCAGGTTTTTCAAACCCTGTCTTGAAAAAAGAAAAATATATAATCAAATATCTACATTGAGGAACTATTCTTTGTTATTTTTGAAATTGTGAAATAATTACACCATTCCCCCTTTCCTTTCTTCCCTCCAACCTATCCCAAATACCCCCTACCTTACCCTCTCTCAAATTCAAAAATGTTGTTGTTGTTGTTGTTGGGAGAATGGTGTTGGTGGTGGCGTGTGTGTGTGTGTGTGTGTGTGTGTGTGTGTGTGTGTGTGTATTCCTAAATATATAAATACAATCTGCTGTATTTAGTGTATATATATATATATATATGTTTGTATATATATATATAGAGAGAGAGAGACTGTATTTATATATTTAGGACTATATTAGGATATATAAATATAAATATATCCTAATATATGTGTATATTATATATATGATACATATATGTAGGATAACCAATTGGGGCTTCCCCTTTCCGTGTTAGGTTGTCTATTGGTGTTGGTGTTTTTCTGTTCTTATTTAGGCAGCCATGTTGATGAGACTTCAGGAGTGTAGTTTCTCTGACATTCTAGGAGACACACTCTCCCAGCTGACTTTCTGGTCCTCTGGCTCTTACACTTTCTGTCCCCTTTTCTGCAATGAGCCCTGAGCCTTAGGTGCAGGCGTGGTGTCGTAGATGGACCAGTTGGGGCTGAGCACCCCACAGTCACTTGTGTTCTGCGTTTGGATTGCTTTGGGTTGTCTCTGTTTTCTTCTGTTACCAGGAGATGTGTCCTGGTGAGGGCTGTGACCTATACTTATCTGTGGGCATAAGAATAAAAATTTAGAATATAGCTAGGAGTTATGCTACCTTCAGGAAGTGGTAGTTGTAGTTTATCCTCTAAGATCTATGACTTGGATCCTTGGGTGTTTGGCTAGGTTTCCAGTGCCAGGCATGATTTTTCTCTTGTTGAGAGGGCCTGAAGTCCAATTAGAGAGCTGTTGGCCACTGGCGAGGTATGAATGGCCCTGTTGCACCTCTTAGGGTTATCATACTCCGTTGGTCATTGTGGTTCGTAGACATCGTAGCTGGGTAGAACTGTTGGTTGCTTCCCTCCTTTGGAAACCTGCATGGTACCTTCTGGTGCCATGAAAACTAGTCCTCAGGGAGGAGGGTTTCAGGTCAGATTGAGCTCAGGTCCTCTGGGTCCAATGTCTGAAGTGCATGGTGTCTTCAGCACCAGGGACCTCGGCTTTCACCTCTGGGAGGTGATCGAGGTCAGCAACAATAGCCTATAGTTTGGGGAGTCTCTTGCACAACCCTGACCAACATCTCAAAAGGGGACTTTTTTTTTTTTTTTTTTTTTTGGTTTTTCGAGACAGGGTTTCTCTGTGTAGCTTTGCGCCTCTCCTGGAGCTCACTTGGTAGCCCAGGCTGGCCTCGAACTCACAGAGATCCGCCTGGCTCTGCCTCCCAAGTGCTGGGATTAAAGGCGTGCGCCACCACCGCCCGGCTTCAAAAGGGGACTTTTAATTGTTAAGTAGTCTGTGGGTCTTGGGGTGAGCATTGTCAGCACAAAGGGAGATTTTTCATTTAAACTCTCTATGTATGTACACAGACAGACTTACCTGTGTTAATATGTATTATTAACTAGATAGTTCACATTATGATTCCTTATGACTTTTCCAGACATCCTTAATGTTATTTTACTCTCCTCCATTATTTTTCTATATCTGTCTCCCTTCCCCATCTCTAATGAGAGCTCTTGCTTTCCCATTTCCCCATTTATATCACTTGTACTCTGTTGCTCCCCCAGACCCCCATACTCTCCCTTTACTTCCTGGCTTCGGCACTTACTCCGGGTTATATGCTCACATCTGAAGACTTGGAGCTAGGAACCACAAAGGAGAGGAAACATGCAGTGTCTGTCTTTCTGCATGTGGGTTACCTCACTCAATATGATCTTTTCTGGTTTCATGCATTTATCTGCAAAGATCTTTATTTCATTTTGTTTACAGCTGAATAGTATTCCGTAGTTTATATATACCACATTTTTATTATCCATTAGTCAGTTGAAAGATTTACGTTGTGCCAGGTGGTGGAGGTGCACACCTTTAATCCCAGCACTCAGGAGGCAGAGGCAGGCAAATCTCTGTGAGTTCAAGGCCAGCTTGGTCTACAGAGCTAGTTTTAGGACAGCCAGGAACACACAGAAAAAACCTGTCTTGAAAAACAATTAAAAAAGATATTTAAGTAGTTTCATTTCCTAGATACTGTGAATAGAGTAGCAATGAACATGACTGAGCAAGTATCTGTGAAGTAGGATGTTGAGTCCTTTGGGCATATGCCAACGAAGGGTATTATTCATATAGTATATTCATACCATATATTTATTTTTAGCTTTTTTAAAAATATATAATTTATTTTTATTTTCTGTGCATTGGTATTTTTGCCTGCATGTATGTCTGTGTAAGAAACCCTGGAACTGAAGTTCCAGGCAGGTGCAAGCTGCCATGTGGGTGCTGGGAATTAAACCATTCTTGCATCTCTGTTATAAAGCCAACTTGATCATGATCTTTTTTTATGTATATTTGTATTTAGTTTGCAAGTATTTTTTAGCACATTTTTTTATTGAAAATTTTTTTATTCATTTTACATACCAACCACAGATCCTCCTCTCATCCCTCCTCCTGCTCCCCCCACCCGCGCCTAACCCCCTCCAAACCCACTCCTCACCCCTTCCTCCAACAGGGTAAGCTCTCCCTTGGGGGGACAGCAAAGCCTGGTACATTCAGTTGAGGCAGGACCAAGCCCCCCCGTGCCTCAATGGTGAACAAGGTGTCCCATCATAGGTAGTGAGCTCCAGAAAGCCAGCTCATGCACAAGAGATAGATCCTGATCCCACTGCCAGGGGCGCCTCAAACAGACCCAGCTACACAACTGTCTCCGGTATGCAGAGGGCCTAGTCCAGTCCCATGCAGGTTCCACAGCTGTGGGTCTAGAGTTCATGAGTTCTCACAAGCGTGGTTCAGTTGTCTCTGTAGGTTCCCCATCATGATCTTGACCCCCCACCCCCCACCCCGCTTTACTTACGTAGTCCCTCCTCCCTCTCTTTGACTGGACTCCAGGAGCTTGGTCTGGTGCTTGGCTGTGCATCTCTGCATCTGCTTCCATCAGTTACTGGATGAAGGCTCTCTTGGTCCAATTGGAGCTGGCCTTTGCAAGTATTTTATTGAGGATTTTATGTCGATGCTTCATTAAGGATATTGGCCTATAGTTTTCTTTTTCTGTTGTGTCTTTACCTTGTTTGGAGGAAAATGGCCCCCCACGGCAGTAGCACTATTAGCAGGTGTGGCCTTATTTGAGTAGGTGTGGCCTTGTTGGAGGAAGTGTGTCACTGTGGAAGTGGGCTTTGAGGTCTCATATATGCTCAAGCCACACCCAATGTTTCAGTTCACTTCCTGTTGCCTGCAAATCAAGATGTAGGACTCTCAGCTCCTGTCCAGCACCATCTCTGTCTGCAGGCCACCATGTCCTGCCGTGGTGACAATGGACTGCACCTCTGAACTGTAAGCCAGCCCAACTGAATGTTTTCCTTAAGAAGAGCTGCCATGGTCATGGTGTCTTTTCACAGGAATAGAAATGCTAAGACAGTGTTCTGCCTAAAACGGCTCCTGGGCCACCATCCCATGACAAATAATGGGACTTGGGGCTGGAGAGATGGCCCCTTTGTCAGCTTTCTCCTCCGCATTCCCTCCTGAATTTGTCACTCAGGCCTCTACTACCTCCAAAAGATTGTAAGCCCTGAGGCTCAGCAAAGCTCTTTACACCCCATACCCTCCCAAAGTCCCCAAAGAAATGACTTCTAGCCCCCCACCCCCAGCTAAGGACCGAACCCAGGGCCTTGTGCTTGTTAGGCAAGCGCTCTACCACTGAGCTAAATCTCCAACCCCGAGAAATGACTTCTTACCTGTCATCAAACCCTACTTTTTTTTATTCTCAGTCCTTTTAGTAATGTCCATCATTGTCTTCCAGTCCATAATGTTCATGGGAACCTCAGCAAGGAATTATCCAGTGTCCCTAATGACTCACATGGGCCGGTCCATCAGGGACTGGTTACATTTGAACTTTCTCAGACAATAGTTATGCTGTGTCTTTGCTCCCATGGTACCCACACTAAAGCTCATCTGCCCTTGTGTCCCATAGCCTCCCTAGACAGACTGTGAAAGGATCTTTCAGATCTTGTTTAAAGGTCTTTCCCATGCCAGGCATGGGGGTACACACTGTTAATCCAGCATTTGGGGGCAGAGGCAGCCAGATCTCTGTGAATTCAAGGCCAGCCTGGTTTAAATAACAAGTTTCAGGACAGCCAGTACAACATGGTGAGACTCTGTCTCAAAAGCAAACAAATAAAAACCTTTCTTAATTCAAGTAGTTCAGAGACAGAGTTGGGTTTCTTGTATCAGCCATTGTTAAGGCCTCCGAATGCAAGCTGAATCAGGAATTTCCCTTCCTCTTTGTTGAAGGTCGCACCTGAAGGGTATCTTCTAATACTTGGACCTCAAGTTTTCCCTCCACACAGTCCAATTCCTCTCATGAGTTTCAAGATTTTTTTAAAAAAAAATTATTTGTGGGGCTGGAGAGATGGCTGGGCTGGAGAGATGGCTCAGTGGTTAAGAGCACTGGTTACTCTTCCAGAGGACCCAGGTTCAATTCCCAGAGTGCACGTGGTGGCTCACAACCATCTATAATGAGATTTGGTATCCTGCTATATATGCCAGAACACTGTATACATAATAAATAAATAAAATCTTTTTAAAAATGTGTGTGTGTGTGTGTGTGTGTGTGTGTGTGTGTGTGTGTGTGTAAGTAACAACTTTCAGTTCTTTGGTTCCACTGTGGATTCTGTAGATCAAACTTAGGTGGTCAGACTTGAATGGCATTTTTTTTGTTTTTTTGTTTTTTGAGACAGGGTTTCTCTCTGTGTAGCTTTGCGCCTTTCCTGGAACTCACTTGGTAGCCCAGTCTGGCCTCGAACTCATGGAGATCCGCCTGCCTCTGCCTCCCGAGTGCTGGGATTAAAGGCGTGCGCCACCACTGCCCGGCTGAATGGCATTTTTTTTACCCCAGTGTGTAGCAGGAATCTTAAAAGTTCTTATTAATAAAATCAAACCCGAGGCCAGTTATTGGGGTCCATGCTGGTAGATCAGAGAGACAGAACAAGCCACAGCTATCTCACCTCGCCGGATCCTCAGCTTGTCTTGTCTCTTCAGACTGGAGACCTCTGAGTCCTCATCTGGAATGGGTCTCAGCTGAATTACTGCTCAAAAGCCTGAATCTTAACCAGCCACATGCTTAACCAGCCAAATGCTTCTAGTTTCTGGTCCTCATGCCTTATATACCTTTCTGCTTTCTACCACCACTCCCTGGGATTAAAGGCTGGCTTTCTGGGATTAAAGGCGTATGTTACCAAGCTTGGCTATTTCCAATGTGGCCTTGAACTCACAGAGATCCAGAGGGATTTCTGTCTCTGGAATGCTAGGATTAAAGGCGTGTGCTATCACTGCCTAACTAGTGGCTTGTCTGTTCTCTGACCCCAGGTAAGTTTATTCAGGTACACAATATTTTGGGGAACACAATACCACCACACCAGTGTGTGTGTGTGTGTTTATGTGTGATATGTGATTGTGTGTGAGTGCATGTTCATGTGGAGAGGATGTGCGTGCCACAGTGCATGCGTGGAGGTCAGAAGAACAACCTTCGGGTATTGATCCTCACTTTCCTACCTTATTTGAGATGAGATCTCGTCACCGCTTATTAGCCACGTGAAGTTGAGTTTCTGGAGATTTTCCTGGTGGGGACACACAGGGATTCCAAACTCGCGTGCCACCGTGCCCTATTTTTTACGTGTGTCCTGAGGATGTGCACTTAGCTTGGCAGACTTGTGTGGCGAGTGCTTTTACCTGCTGAACCTCTCTCCAGCCCAGGAGCGGGTTTTGGGTGCATTCTACTTTGTACTTTCCCTACACTTTCCCAGCTGTAAGAAATTACAAGATAACACCTCTATTTCATTATTCTTGTTTCCACCTTTCTCCCGAATTAGAGACTAATGTGCAGGAAGGATGGCACCCACATAGCCCTTTCTCAATGTAACACTCCTCCTTCCTCAGGCAAGTTTCCTCCAGGCAGCCGGCTCAGCCTCCGTTGCGTGCCTTGTCACCCACCACGGCTTTCTCACACTCCTGACCCATCTAGGTTACTCTAGCGGTTGTAGTACAGTCTTCATTCATCAGCATACTTATGTGGCAGGCCACATTGATCAGGGAGGCACACTATGTCATCCTCAGGGAAGAAGATGGTCACCCAAGACTCTGTGGATTCTCCACTCATCTCTGCTTGGTTACATTTTGTGCCCTTTCTGGAGAGATGTAAACGAAATGTCCATTTACCCCAAATAGAGAAGGAGCTGACAGACGGAAGAAAGAGGGTCCAGTCCAGCTTGGTGAGTCGAGAGCATGGATGACTTGTGGGCAGCTACACCAGTAAACAGCCCCCCCACACCAGTCAACGTTTACCTCTCACATACATTAGCATTTCCACGAGCACTTGTAGCTGGGGCAAGAGGGAGAGCATAGGAATTGGAATCCCAGGGAAAGGCCTTAAGAACATCTTGTAGCCCTCCCTCTCCAAGAGGGGCTATTACCGCAGACCTAGTTATCTGTTGTATAGTTCTGTTTATTTCATTGAGCAAGATCTCCTGTGGTTTACCATAGCTGCTCTGCTTTATAATGGCGATGGTTATGCCAAGCTCAATGGAAGCAGCTGTATTACTTGCCCTTGTTCTAATCTTACTCATTTTCTATCATTTACTTGAGTAGCAGCCCTGTATACATAGATAGGATTTTGTTTTGTTTTCGGGCAAGGTCTCACTATGTAACTAGCCCTGGCTGGCCTGGAACTTTCTATGTAGACCAGACTGGCTTAGAATCTATGATGCTCCTGCTTCTACCTTCCAAGTGCTAGGATTACAAAAGTGTCCCCACGGCTGGCTAGATAAGCTTATCTGTTGTTCAACACTGTCTCCCCAGGGCCTGGAACACGGTCTAGCACACAGTATGTGCTTAAGATAATGCTTCTCCGGTCAACAACTGAGTGGATGTGTAGTGAGGGCAGAAGGGACCGGAGCAGAAGCAACTTGCCAGCTGCCGTGGTGGCTCACACCTGGAAGGTGGAAAAGGCAGGAGGATTGCCCTGAGTGTGAAGCCAATCTGACTAGAGGAAAAGAAAGGGCGGGAAACAAAAAGAAACAGCGGGAAGAAAGAGGAGAGGGAGAAGAAGGGAGGAGGGTGGGAAGGAAGAGGGCGCCAGTTGAGCTTATTCTATTTTGGGAGCTGAGCTTCCATGAAGATCCAAAGAGAGAAAGTCCTGGATACTCCCGAGTGAGACCAGAGAAAGAGCTCCGGAGGGAGGTGGCGATGTTTGCTCTGACTCTGGGATGTCTGCTATGATGAGGAGGCTCAGTGAGGCTGATGGGGCAGGGGAAGGAAGCATCACGAAGCAGCTAGAGAAATGGAATAGGTTGAAAAGTTGGAAGAGGGATGATGGATCATTGGCAAGGAGAAATCTGTCAAAGGCCTTGACTCTCAAAAGGATGACCCTGGATTTAATCTCCAAAGACACCAGACTCTAGCCCAGAGCTCCGAAAATGTCAGAGAACTCATACCCTAGACAAGCCCCCAGACGTAGGACCGCGACGAGAACGATGAGCTCATATGAAGACAGGAGTCATTTATTGGAGTAGCTTTAGATGGGGGCTGTCTAGACACAAAAGTCTGCACATAAACCTGTCTTAGGTCCCCCTTTGCAGCATCGGTGACATGCCAAAGTTCTCAGTTCTTGGAGGTCTCTGGGATTTTCAGGAAATGAGGGCTATGATGACATCTTGTGGGACACAATGGAGGAAGGCCAGTGTCAATCATGAGGTGACATAGTTGGACACTTCAATGAGATTTCTGTCAGGATCTCGGAAGTAGATGGACATAATAGGCCCCTTTGCTCCTGTTCTGGAGACTGGGCCCTCCTCAATGGGGACATCAAAAGCCTGAATGAAGTGAGCAGACAAGACAAAAGTCATGTGTCCCAGATACATGAGACCAAAACTTAATTCCTCAAGATTTCCGTCTTGTTTCTTCCCTAGCCCGTGCTCTAGAGTTTGAACTCAGGGACTTACACATGCTACAACCACAGGCAAAGTTGAATTCCTATGGTGTCTAGACTGCCAAGCTTTCTGACCTCATCTCCTCTACTCAAGGTATATGGCCTCAGGCAGAATATGTAATTGCCTTGAACTTCCATTTCCTCAATTTGTAAATTGACAGTGACAGTAATGTTAGTGAGCAAGAATTTAAGCACAGTACTTGGATCAAAGGATATATTCGTAGTTTTGTTCTCTAAACAGTACTGGGAATTGAACCCGCAGCTTCCTGAGGGACCAGCCAGCATTCTACCACTGAGCTACATTCCCAGCCCTGTAACTATTGGCTTTAATTGCTTCTCTTTTCACCAAGATAAAATGTGTGGTTGTTTTGTTTTGTTTTTTGAGACAGGGTTTCTCTGTGTAACAGCCCAGGCTGTCCTGGAACTCACTCTGTAGACCAGGCTGGCCTTGAACTCACAGAGATCCTCCTGCCTCTGCCTCCTGAGTGCTGGGACTAAAGGCGTGCACCACCGCCACCCAGCCTTATTTCCTCTTTATATAAAAAGCTATAAAAGAGCTCATATATAATGTGTGTGTGTGTGTGTGTGTGTGTGTGTGTGTGTGTGCACATACATGTGGAGGTCAGAGGACATTTTGTAGAATCTGTTGTTTTGGCCTCCTATCACATGAAGTCTGGGGATTACTCATGCTGTGTGGTTCATGTGGGAAGTACTTCTTTCTACTGAGCCATTGCTGCCCAGATGTAAATTTTTGGTTTGTTTTTCTTTCTTTCTTTTTTTTTTTTTTTTTTAGTTTTTCGAGACAGGGTTTCTCTGTGTAGCTTTGCGCCTTTCCTGGATCTCGCTCTGTAGACCAGGCTGGCCTCGAACTCACAGAGCCTGGCTCTGCCTCCCAAGTACTGAGATTAACGGCGTGCGACACCACCAACCGGCGTTTTTCTTTTTTGAGGCAGGATCTTACTATGTAGTCCTGGCTGGCTTAGCTCACTCTGTAGCCCAGGCTGGTCTCTAACTCACAGAGATCCACCTGGCTCTGCCTCCCTAGTGCTGGGACTAAAGGTGTGTGCCACCACACCAAGCTTCAGATAAAGGTTTTATTATTATTATTATTATTATTATTATTATTATTATTATTATTATTTTGGTTTTTCGAGACAGGGTTTCTCTGTGTAGCTTTGCGCCTTTCCTGGGACTCACTTGGTAGCCCAGGCTGGCCTCGAACTCACAGAGATCCGCCTGGCTCTGCCTCCCGAGTGCTGGGATTAAAGGCGTGCGCCACCACCGCCCAGCTTCAGATAAAGGTTTTATAAACATGATAGATTTTTGTTAGTTATGGGAAATGAAAGCTGGAGTCTTGTGCATGCCGGGCAAGGACTCTGCCATTGATCTCCACCACCTAATATTCCCTTTTTTCCTCTCAGTACTCAAAGATGATTGTATTTTGTTATGCTTCTACTTGGCATTTTTTCTTCTCCTGTTTCTACATAACAAAGCATACAGATTTTATAAATATGATCAAGACAGGATCTCTCTCTGTATGCACTTGGCTGTCCTGGAACTCGATCTATAGTCCAGGCTGGCCTTGAACTCCCAGACCCGCCTCTGCCTCCCAAACGCTGGGATTAAAGCCGTGTGCCACCTCCACCTAGCTCTGACCATATTTTACTGTGTCTTTTCTTACTTAGACATTAACACAATAAAAGACTGAGTATGTCAGAACATTATTTACAAATATTCTTCTTTAAATTTTATAAAATTTACTGTATTAAAAGACTGGCAATAAAACTTTACACACCAGCATTAACCAGACCCAATCGTTTTTCTACTTCTAATTCTAATTGGATTTTGTTTTGTTTTGGGTGGTAGATAAGTGTATAAAGTATATTCAGTACTGATTTCTGTGTAAAAATGTAATGGAAAGCTCCACCACGGTTCTGAATGCTTATTCTAACTGTATGGATGCTCATGGAGTTGTACTCTTCCCTCTCAAATCAATTTGGGTACATGAAAGCGACATCAGTCAAAGGAAGAAGGCGGGATGTGGATGGGATGGGAGCTGTCCTGTCTGAGCTTTGAGGAAGACCTAGTTCTTGGGTCACACTTCTGCCTTGACAGAACCTACAGTAGCTTTCTTTTCTTTTTTCCCATTTATTTATCTTACATCCTGGCCAGTCTCCCCCACCCCATCCTGCCCTCCCAGTCCTTCTCCTGGATTCCCCCTCCTAACTCCCAATCTCCTCCTCTTCCTCTCCATCCAGGAGAAGGCAGGTCTCCCCTGAGTATCAACCAAACATGGCCTATCGAGTTGCAGTAAGACTGAGCACCCCCCAGGTGTTAAGGCTGGGCTTTCTTGCTAAGAATGGCACTGTACTCACCTTGAGACGTTTCATCACCTCCTCCAAAGGCACTTCTGTGATCAGACAGACATCCAGGGAGCCCGGAATGGGGTGAGCGGCTTTGGGATCAAATTCCTTTCCCACCTCGTGTAAGTTAAATTTTTGGTCTCCAAAACACAATGCCTTCCGATCCCCCTGTTTAGGAGAGAGAAAACGGAGAACTAGGATGCCAAGATGAGTCTGAACTTACTGCAAAAAGGAGAACAGGCCGCTGATCCATCTAGCAGACTGTGTTTTCAACAAATACATTTGTGTCAGTCTGTGCGTACACAGTACACACGCAAAAGAAGGCGTCAGATTCCTCGGGGCTGGAGTTCAGTGTGCTTGTGAAAGGCATGGCTTGTTATTTGGGTCCTAGGATCTGATCTCCATCCATTCTTCATGATTGAGCACCCAGTGCTTATAACCACCAAGCCGTCTCTCCAGCCCAACATTCTTTGTTTGTTTGTTTTGTTGTTTGTTTTTTGAGACAGGTTTTCTCTGTTCAGCTTTTGGAGCCTGTCCTGGAACTCACTCTACTGACCAGGCTGGACTTAAACTCACAGAGATCCGCCTGCCTCTGCCTCCCAAGTGCTGGGATTAAAGGAGTGTGCCATCACTGCCTGGCCAGCCCAATATTCTTTAAATTGTTCTTTAAAAAAAAATTTTTTTTTGCCAGATATGGTGGCACATACCTTTAATCCCAGCACTTTGGAGGCAGAGACCAGCAGATCTGTATGAATTCAGAGCCAACCTAGTCTACATAGTGAGTACCACGTCATCTAGGACTACATAGTAAGACCCTGTCTCAAAAATATTTTTACACTCACTTGTGTGGAGGTGGATGCTGTGTGCTATGTGCAGAAGCCAGAGGACAACTTTCAGGGTCCATCCTCTCCTATGATGTGGGTTCCAGGGATGTGATTCAGGTAGGCAGGCTTGCTGGTGAGTACCCTTACCTGCCATCACCACCATTTTCTTCAGAGACAAAGTCTCATGTGATCTAGGCTGGCCTTGAACTCACTACATATCAGAGGCTGGCATTCAACTCCTGATCCTCTTGCCTCTAACTCCATGTGCTTAGATCACAGAAATATACCATCATGCCCAGCTTCTTCTTTCTGTGTTTTGTTTGTTTGTTTGTTTTTTGGTTTTTCAAGGAAGGATTTCTCTATGTAGCTTTGTGCCTTTCCTGGAACTCACTTTGTAGACCAGGCTGGCCTCGAACTCACAAAGATCCACCTGCCTCTGCCTCCTGAGTGCTGGGATTAAAGGTGTGTGCCACCACCGCCCGGCTCTTTCTGTGTTTTATTTCATTTATTTATTTAATGTAATGTGTGCGTATGTCTGGGTGTACGTATGTATGTATGTATGCGCACACGTGTGTGCAGTGCTCACAAAGGCCAGAAGAAAGTGTCGATCAAGTACTTCCTGGAACTGGAGTGACAGGCAGATGTGTGTCCCCAGTGTGAGACCTGGAATTGGAACCCGGGTCCTCTGGAAGACTAGCAAGCCCTCTAACTGCCGTACCAATTCTCCCAGCTTCCTTTTTCGGAGACAGCGTCTCACTATGTAGCCTAGGCTAGCCTCAAACTCTCAAACTCATTTTGGGCCTTGTGCTCCTGAGTGCTGGCCTTGCAGGTGTGCATCACCATGCTTGTTTCAGACAGCTGCGGGGGGGGGGGGGGGGGGGGTGCGCAGCCGTGTGTGTTTCTTGTTAGAATGTTCATATCGCCCAATGCTTAAAACCCACCCAGGCACAGACGGCAATGTGTCCAGCCCGTATATCTTCCTCCCTCCCTCCTTCCCTCCCTCTTTTTTTCCTTCCTTCCTTCCTTCCTTCCTTCCTTCCTTCCTTCCTTCCTTCCTTCCTCCCTCCCTCCCTCCCTCCCTCCCTCCCTCCCTTCCTCCGTTCCTTCCTGTCTCTGTCTCTTTCCTTCCTTTGGGATTTCACTGTGTTGTTTAGAGTAGCGTGAAACTCCTGGACTCAAGTGATCCTGCCTCAGTCTACTGCATATCTTTCCCCACCCTTTTATTTTTATTTTTTTCCTCATGAGAACAACTCAGATTTCTGTACAGCCAATGGTGTGTTCCCAAGCTTTCTTAAAAAAAAAAATACACCTCAAGCCAGGAGTGGTGACATGCGTATAATCCCAGCATTTAGGACGTTGAGTCCCGAGGATAGAAAGTTTGACTTCACCTTGCATTCCCCAGAAAGACCCTTGCCCCAAAACAAAACAGAATCAAAAGGAACCAAACAAACAAATCCCACTTCTTCTGTTTCCCGAATTCCTGGCTAAGAGGCCATTGTGTAAGAGAAGCCTCACAGGCCGTGCCCAGCAGGGAGGGAGCACTTGCTGGTGGGGTTTCCAGGAATCTCCCTGCCCCACTGAGCGGGCACTGTGTGCCTATTCATTTCCTCCTAATGACACATTCATCTGGCTGCTTGTTCAACTGAGAGAAAAAGACAAGTGTCTCCTTTAATCCCGCGGTAGTTCTTGCCTCTGCCCTCCAAACAGTCTGTAACTGATGCATAGTCTTCCTTTTTTTGATGTATTTATTTTTATTTCGTGTGTGTGTGTGTGTGTGTGTGTGTGTGTGTGTGTGTTTTATCTACATGTATGTGTGTATGTGTACCACACGCATGCTTCACACCCATGGAGATCAGAAGAGGAGGTTGGGTTCCCTGCAACTGGAGTTACTTAGGATTGTGAGCCGCCATGTGGTTGCTAGAAACTGAACCCAGGACCTCTGCAAGAGCAGCCAGTGCTCTTAACCTCTGAGCCATGGCTCTAGCCAGCTACCTCTATTTCTTGATTTACCGCCTTCCTGTATTCTGTCCTCTCTCTGTCAAGACAGAGGAGAGTTAGCTGAACATTATTACTACCCCCCCCCCTGCCCAGTACTATTCTATCTTAATTGTAATTCCTCTGTTCACTTCTTTATTAGTTTTAAATAACTGGTTCCATATGTTTTTTGTTTGTTTTTTGTTTATTTTCGAGACAGGGTTTCTGGGTGTAGCTTTGTGCCTGTCCTGGAACTTGCCTTGTAGCCCAGGCTGGCCTTGAACTCACAGAGATCCACCTGGCTCTGCCTCCTGAGTGCTGGGATTAAAGGCGTGCGTCACCACCGCCCGGCTCCATGTGTGTTTTTTAGCATGCTAGGGAATAACGCTTACTTTTTTTATAGCTAACCCTTGTCACCTTCTTTATACCTCTTAGCTCTGGCATTTCTTTTACGATTTCATGATCTCTTTCTTCATCCCTATAATTGAGACTACATCGCACTTTTATAGCTGAAGGACACTTTGGCCCAGTGTACAGTTCTGTAAATGCTGTTTGATCAAAGCCTTTTAAATGTCTGCTTCCAGGCTGGCGGTGTTCCCAGTGGTGCAGCATTCACCTAGCATGCATGACACCGGATTCCATTTCCAAGACTGTTACAATTGCCTTTAATCCCAGCACTTGGGAGGCAGAGTCAGGTGGATCTCTGTGAGTTCGAGGCCAGCCTGGTCTACAGAGTGAATTCCAGGACAGCCAGGGCTGTTACATGGAGAAACTCTGTTTTGAAACACCAAAAAGAAAGAAAGAAAGATAAATTCATTGCTCATTATCTTCCCTGAATCTGGTGTTGCTGCTAAAAGCTCTGCTGTTGGGGGCTGGAGAGAGGCTGTGTGGTTAAGAGCACTTGCTGCTCTTGCAGAGGACCTGGGTTCAGTTCTGGCACCCACATGGTGCCTCACAACCATCTGTAACTCCAGTTCTGGGGAATCCAATGACTTTTTCTGACCTCTGTGGGCAGTACACTTTCAATGTGCAAAACACTTACATACATAAAATATGAAATCTTTTTAACTGGATATGGTGGCGCACACCTTTAATCCCAGCACTTGGGAGGCAGAGGCAGGTGGATCTCTGTGAATCTGAGGCCAGCCTGGTCTACAGAGTGAGTTCCAGGACAGCCAGAGCTACATAGTGAGATCTGGTCTGAATCCCCCTCCACCACCATATATATATATTAACACTGTACATATACATAAACAAATTAACACTATATATATATATATATATATATAGTGTTAATTTGTTTTCTTTTTATTGTATATGTTACATTGTGTGTGTGTGTGTGTATGCATACATGTATAGGGGCCAGAGGAGGTCAGCTGCTCTGTGCTAGCCTACTCCCCCTTATTTCACGGACCTTCGAGCTAGGCTGGCAGTCAGCCGCAGCGGACCTCCCGACTCCACACATGCCCCACAGCACTGGCATCACAAGCAGGGATGTAACCATGCTGGGCTTTCTTTTTATGTGTGTGCTGGGGATTTGAACCCAGTCTTCATGCCTATTCAGCCAGTGCTCTTAGCTGCTGAGCTGTGCTGACCAGCCCCGTGTTGATCATCCTTTTGTTGGTAATACAGCCACCTTGCATTCTCGAAGCTCAGAGTTTTTCTTGACCTTAGATGTCCTAAAAGTTCACTTCAGCATGTCTACGCACAGGGAATGGATCATATTTATCACTGATCCCTGCAAAGCCTATCTTGTTTTGTGTGTCTATTCTCTTTTTTTCCTGTTCTCTCCATCCCTAGCCCTGCCTTAGATACCATGATCATTTTTCTTCTCATTGAATCATTGCTCGGGTCTTTATTCGGATAGACTGCCTCTATTTGCTCTTTATGGAATAAAACAAATGTTGATAGTGCATGCCCCAAGCCGTCATGTGTTTTGCATGCCTCTTCTTGGTGTAAAAGGTCTGCTGTTGTTTTTCTGGGGTATTGTAAGTGGCGTCATGCTGTAGTGTCTTGTTGTTTGTTTTTAATTTTTTCCTCAGTGTGATCTTCTTAGGACCTGAAGCACATCCAGCCTGCTCTTGCATAGTGTCCCCTTTAGATTTTAAATTTTCACAGTCTGCCACTTCATGACCCTTTGAATTGATGTACTCATTTTCAGAGAAGTTTAACACTCACAGCAAAACTGAGAAGGTACAGATTTCCCACGCCCGCCCGCCCAGGTTTACGAAGTTCCCACGATCAGCATCCCAGCAGTGGATACATATGTTGCTGCTCCTGGAACTACATTTGATACAGCATCCACTACCCCATTGTTCCTGTCACAGTTCAGCCGGGGGTGGTGGACACTGTGGACTCCGACATGGCACAGGATAATGTCGAGGTCCTCAAATGCCTCAGTGTTCTGGTCTGCCTCTCACCCTTCAATGCCTGGCAGCCAAGGTCATTGTATTGTCTTCAGAATGTTGTCTTTTCTTGAACATTATATTGAGGCACGCAATACGCAGCTTTTTACATTGCCTCTTTTGCTTTGTGATATATATATATATATATATATGTGTGTGTGTGTGTGTGTGTGTGTGTGTGTGTGTGTTATAGTGATTCTCTCTCTTACCTCCCTCATCTCTCTTTGCCCCTCTCTTTCCTGTCCCTGCATGAAGTAGCATAACAAATATTTTATTTAAAATAAAACAACAACCTGGGCAGTGGCGCACGTCTTTAATCCCAGCACTTGGGAAGCAGAGGCAGACGGATCTCTGTGAGTTCGAGGCCAGCCTGGGCTTCAGAGCGAGATCCAGGACAGCCAGGGCTACACAGAGAAACCCTGTCTCAAAAAAAAGAAACCAAAGCAAAGCAACAGAACAGGTCATGTACACTGTGAGGAGCGACAGCGGCTACGCCCGTGAAACCTCCTCAAGGCCTCATTTCTCTCTCTCACTGTAACCCATGATCTGGACACAGCAGACATTATCTCTTGTCTGCTGCAGGACATCTTCATAAGGCTTTTTTTAAAACTTTCTCTACATTTACTACTTTTGAAGTTATTCCATATTCTCAAGATAGCGTTGGATCTGGCCTGGAGAGATGGCTCAGAGGTTAAGAGCACTGACTGCTCTTCCAGAGGCCCTGAGTTCAATTCCCAGGAACCACATGGTGGCTCACAGCCATCTGTAATGATGACAACTGGTGCCCTCATCTGGCCTGCAGAGACACATGCAGACAGAACACTGTATATGTAATAAATAAATCTTAAAAAAAAAAAAGATAGTGTTGCATCTGTGGAAACCTCCGTTTTCCTTCCAAGCTTACTTCATTTTTCTCTAGGTATATTGGGTTTTTTCTTGGGAACCACTCCATCTCAACCTCCATGTATTCCTGTTCTCAACCATCGTCATGTCTCTTTGGGGCCAGGAGGTGGGGGTGGGGGGGGGCAGAGGAAGACATCAGGTATCTTACCCCATTGTTCCCCACTTTATTGTATTTATTTTTAAAATGATGGATGGATGGATGGATGGATAGACAGACAGACAGATAGATTGTGTGAGAGAGAAAGAAAGAGAGAGAGCACATGTGTGGAGGTCAAAAGTCAGCTCTTGGGACTTGGTTTTCTCTTTTCACCATGCGGACATGCGGACATGTCCCAGAAATCTAACTCAGGACCTCAGACTTGGCAACACATACTTTTATCTACTGAGCCTCTTGCCAGCCTTTAATGACGCAGTTTCTTTGTTAATTGTGGTGCTGGGAATGAAACCTAGACCGCTCTGCGCGCCGGATAAGCACCCTGCTCCTGAGCTGTATGTACCTCCAGCCCCACGGAGCACACATTTTTCCAGGCCTTTGTACCTAACAAGGCTTTGTTCTACACTTACCTTTGATTTGCGGTTCAGCTGGGCACAGAATTTTAGGTTGCATTTTTCCCCCAGAATTATTTTTCAATTAATTACATTTGTGTTTAGACAATTTCCATTTCACAATGCATACCAGCCACTCACCCCCCACCTCCCTGTCACCCCTTCGGCCCCTCCTCCTCTTTACAAAGCTCTCCCTCACTTTCATGACTACTTTGTTTAGTGACCCACTAAGATTAACCAGGGTGTCTCTATAATCATGGGTTTAGAGCTATCCATTTGGAGCCTGGTGGGCTCAGCAGTGGGTACACAATTAAAGACAATCGTCCCTTCCCCCCAGAGTCTATCAGTAGTTCAGAGGTAGCAGGTAGGCCCCATGAGTCCCTCCCCCTTCCTCGACTTCCTGTTGATAGGGCTGGGCTGGTATGGGCCCAGGTGACTACAGTTGGGAGTTAATAATTGCAATAGTTGTTTCATAGCCCGTCGCCCTATCTTCTGGCTCTTACATATTTCCATCCCCTTTTTCACAGTGTCCCCGAGCCCTAGAGGGGGTGGCTGGAATATCTTGTGGAGGGCTGGGCCCACAACCCTTGCTATTCTCTGCCTCTTAGGCAGCCTGAGTGTCTGTATTCATCGCCTTTCTTTGTAGGGAGAGGCTTCTCTGATTAAGGCTGGGAACAGCTTTTGTTCTGGGAGTAGGGACCACATGGAGCGATGCTGAGGCCGAACCGGAGGCGGGGCGGGCGTGCTTTCCCAGAGTCTTAAAAGTATAGTCCTATTGTTTTCTGGCCTCTGGTGTGACTCAAGAATTCTGACATTTGCATGTTTCTTTTTCTTTTGTAGATGAACCACTTTTTAATCTTTTGGCAAAGTCTTAAGACGGACTTTTCGGTGTGCTGTTTTGCAATTCCCACAGGGCGTATCTGAGTGTTCCTGTGCTGAGGACACAGCTAACTTTTTGTATATAAAGGCTGCAAAATTTGCTTGCACTTTTGTTGAGACCAGAGACCTTGAACTAACAAGACCTCTTGCTTTATTTCTTTCAAAGTTCCCTCCTCCTGTTTTCTTTACTCTCTCCAAATGTCTCCCTGTTCGTAGTTTGGAATTTCTTCCATTGATCCTTTTACTTTTTCTCTCATTTCCCCCTGTGTTTGGGGTTTTAAAGTTATACTCTGTTGTACCTTTTTAAAACTGTTTTGGCAGGGCTTAGGATTGGTATCTGGGTTTAATGCATGCTCGGCAAATACTCATCACTGAGCTGTACCTTCAGCCATAAGTTACATTTAAAGTATTATTAATTATTTTAAGATAGTATCTCACCAGGACAGCCAGGGCTACCCAGAGAAACTGCGTCTCAAAAAAACAAAACAAAACAAAAAACCAACCAACCAAGCAACCAACCAACAAACGGTATTTCATGTATCCTAGGCTGGTCCCTAACAAACTTGCTAAGTAGCTGAGGACGCTCTTAGACTTTCGTTGTCCTGCATCCATCTCTCCAGTTCGGACTTCTATGTGCAGAACCATACTTGCCTTATGTGCTGCTGGGGACTGAACCAAGGGCTTTGGGTGTAGAAGGCAGGCATTCTATTAACTGCGCTCCATCCCCTGCCATAGGACGTTATCAACTTCTATTGAAGGAAGCTGGGGAGATGGTTCAGTTAGTGAAATGCTTGCTAGACAGGCTTCAGGGCCTGAGTTCAGCTCCCCGGTGTCCATGTCAGCAAGTCAGAATCTCAGTGCTGGGGAGGCTGAAACAGGAGTCTCCCTGGGGCTTGGTAGTTATTCAGTCTAGCTAAATAAGACTTCTGGCCTCCATCTGCATGCGCGTGCATGTACAATCACACACACACACACACCACACACACACACACACACACACACACACACACACACACACACACACTTACTTTAACGCACTTGAAGTTTTGAATATGGGGACATGATTACCTTGAAAGTAGTGACTTCCAATCCCAGGATCTTAGAATAGAACATGGTGGTGTCTTCGATGTTCTTCACCGTCATCACAATGTGGTCAAGTCTTTGGATAAGACACTGGGAAGGGATCTGACTGCTGTTCCTCCATAGCTAAAATGTAAACAAACAAACAAACAAAACAGATTTAAAAAACCCACCCAAACTCAGATAAAGCCAAAACGCCACCAAACACTTCCTGGTTCCTTCTGCTCCTCTCCCATCACCTCCCCAACCACTGGGACCCTCCTCACCCCCATTTCAAGGGGAAACTCCTGCAAGAAACTCTCTGTGAAGTCCATTGCTCCTGCATGGATTCATACAAGAGGCCACATGACTTCTTCCCTGTTTTCTTCCTCTGTCTCCCACTGGAAAGGCAACAGTGAAGACTAGGGAAGTTGAAATTCACACCAGCATGCTCTTGTTTTCCCAGAGTTGCAATTTCTTTTTCTTCTTTTCTTTTTTCCAGAGCTGAACACCGAACCCAGGGCCTTGCGCTTGCTAGGCAAGCGCTCTACCACTGAGCCAAGGCCCCCCTACCTCCCCCCCCCCCAGCTGCAGCTATAATTGTGAGGGCAGGGCAAGGAGGAACTTGGGGTGGGTAGGACTGAAAGCTGGCGCAGCAATTAAGAACACTGGCTGCTCTTGCAAAGGACTGGGGTTCAATTCCCAGCACCCACCCACATGGTGGCCCACTGCTCTCTGTATCTGTGGTTCCAGGGAACCTGATGTCTTCTTTTGGCCTCCACAAGTGATGCACAGACATTCGTACAGACAAAACACCCATGCACGCTTCACAGAAAAGGAGGAGCGTCTGAGATGAAATAAAAGTTTCTGAAGCCAGGTGTGAGGCTGAACACCTGTAACCGCAGCACTTGGGAAGCTGAGGCAGGAGAATTGCAAGTTCAAGGTCAACTAGGCACTGTCCTGAGACCCTGTCTCAAAAACAAAACAGAACAACAGAAAGACCAGCGAGATGGCTCAGCAGGTAAGGGTATTTGCTGGACCCTGGCTCAGTCTCCAGCACCCACATGGTGGCTCACAACTGTCTGTAACTCCCTTTCTGGCCTCCACGGTCACTTCACACACGTGGTACAGGCAAAACACTCATATACATAAAAACAAGCGAACAGTTTTTAAAGAAAAAGTTCTGGGCATATGTGTTTACAGAGCCAATTCTGATACCTAGTAAGGAAACTGCCTCAAAAACCAAAACCAGCCAGGCAGTGGTGGCGCACGCCTTTAATCCCACTCAAGCGGATCTCTGAGTTTGAGTTCTAAGCCAGCCTGGTCTACAAAATGAGTTCCAGGACAGCCAGGGCTACACAGAGAAACCCTGTTAAGAAAACAACTAACAAGAACAAAAAAAAAAAAAAAAAAAAAAAAAAAAAAAAAAAAAAAAAAAAAAAAAAAAAACAACAACAAAAAAAAAAACAACCAACTACCCTTACTGCCATTCAGGCCCCACTGAGGAGAAAGCTGTATGTTCTATTTTTCCAGTCCTATTTGGGGCTGGAGAGGTGAGGTCAGTCTGCTCTCCAAGAGCTCACAAAGGCTTGTAACCCCAACTCCAGGGGATTTGGTGCCCTCTTCTGGCCTGCACGGGCACCTGTACTAGCATATGCATAAATTAAAAAAAAAAAAAGAAGTCCTATTGAACCTTTTAATGTCTGTAGAATCTGTTTTATTCCTGATATCACTGATTTGTGTTTTTTTTTTTTCTAATTTCTAGGGTGTAAACAGAAATTACTAGTATTTTCGGGATCTGTTTGAAGAACCAGTCTCGAGCGTTGCCGATCTTTTCGGGTGTCTGCTTCCTGTTTCCCCTATCTCTTACCTTTTCCCTCCTTCTGTTCTTTTACGGCTGAAGAAAAGCTGTGTCTCTCAGCTCCTTAGTATGGGAGCTGTGGTCACCGGCTTTGTTCCGCTTTTCCAGTCGACGCTGTTTCCCGCTCACCACTGCTTCAGTCGCAACCCCAATGCTGACAGCCAAGAACATAAGCTCACCCCTTCCTCTGAGTGGTCAGTGGCCTGGACAGCACGCCTTCCCTCCTTTGGTCTGTTCCAGACTCCTCGTGGTTTTGTTTGTTTGTTTTTGAAGACAGGGTTTCTCTGTGTATCCCTGGCTGTCCTGGATCTCACTCTGTAGCCAAGGCTGGCCTCGAACTCACAGAGATCCGCCTGCCTCTGCCTCCCAAGTGCTAGGATTAAAGCCACGTGCTGCCACCACCTGGCTCAGACTCCTCTTTAAGGTTCCTTCAGGCTCTCAGGGCCTTAGAACATTCTGACAGGCTTCAAGGTCAAGGATCCCCCAGCCTTCCTCACACTGCTCTATCATGCCAGCCTCAGGGGCATCCACTAGGAGCCACCTTTGGGTACCTCCCCAAGTCTGAGGCTGAACGGAGTCCCAGCTGAACCACCCCGAGAGAGCAGCCAGCCCTTGGCCTAGGCCCTCCCAAATATACCACACAGGACTGGCCTCTACAGGCCTAAGCAGAACCTCTGCTGCCCTCTGGTTATCTTTGAGAGAAGAGGCCCAGTGAAGGGAGTAAAGGGATGGTAAAGCCGTAAAGGTGTTCCTGAGAAGGGAAGTGAGTCGGCAGACCCGGCTGGGGTACCCCAGCCTGGTTAACACCCATGCCCAAAGCCTCCAGCTCCCCCCACACAACTCACCTGATTCTCAGACGTTGGACCCCACATCCTGACTAGTAGACTGGAGGGCACACAGAGCTACAGGGCAGGTAGGTTGGGGCTGGGATTGGCTCTGTGCCTAGAGATCAAGGGGCAGGAATGGGAGGTGCGGGCTGAGGACATTGGGTGGGGACAGAGGCAGGAGGTGCAAGGCATGCAGCCTCTAATTCATTAAACCATGCTAATCGCCAATCGAGGACAATAAACGCAACCGTTCACCTAACCCGACACAGCTATGCTGTATACAAGGCCTTTGCCCAGAACAGGGAAGTGCTTAACCGTACTGACTTTCCTGTTGATATCCACAACTTAAACAATAAAGTCAGCAATATCTAAACACTGCCAGAGCGTCAGGAGCTCAAGGTCACCCTTGGCTACTTAGTGATACTGAGTCAGCCCTAGGTTTTATGAGACCCCGTCTCAAAAGCAAAACAAACACGAAAATAAATCAAGTGTAAAGATTTTTCGAGACAAGATCTCACTATGTAGTCCTGCCGGCCTGGGACTTGCTAAGTCAACTAGGCTGGTCTCCAACTCACGAAGATCCACCTGCCTCTGCCTCCTGAGCGCTGAAAAAAATATTTTTAGATTTAGTTTATGTGTATGATACGTGTCTGTATGTACACCACATGTGTGCCAGATACTCATGCAGGTCAGAAGAGGCTGTCAGACCCCAGAACTGGAGTTCTGAAGGGCTGTGAGCCACCATGTGGGTGCTGGAAACTGAACCCGGGTCCTCTAGGTGAGTAGTCAAGTGCACTTACCACTGAGCCATCTCTCCAGCCCCTGAAAAAAACTTTTTTTCAGCTTTAGGGACTTCATTTTCCTACCCCCTTTGCTCAGAACCACTCAGTGAGGACTCCAACCCACTCGGTGGCCTGCGCTGTGGGAGCCACCAACCAGTCCTCAGGCTGGCTGAGCACTCCAGTCTTCAGTAGGATGGGTAGAGAGGGCATCTGCACCCTCAGACCAGTCTGCCCCCTCTGGCTGAGCAGCAGTGACCTCAGGAGCTGACACCGTCCATTCTCCCTGAAATTCTTCCTTGGTCCTTCTCAGTAGCACCCTGCTCCTCCTTCTTGAGCTCCTATGGGTCACTGTAGGTCAGGGATAACCTCCCATGGGTGCTCACGCATGCGGAGTACTCGCCGGCCAGCATCCACATCAGCCCCACCGAATGAGCTCCCTTGTAGAGGAGAGTCTGTCACACAGTGCAATGGTGGGCAAGCATAAGACGTCTCTGTGAGGGGTGGGTGGTCAGCTCGGGCATCAGTCACCACTAGAAGCCGCGGCCCCCTGATGGCTGCTTGGATCTGGTTAGTGAAGGTCTCAGGCATGAAGCGGGCAGCAACTGGAGTGGTTCCTTCATCTGCGGAACATCAAGGGCGGGCTCCGGACATTGTGTGAGTGTCCCTGTAAGTGATGATGGGAATCAAGAACAACGCCATTAAACAACAGCAAAAAGAACAATGCCATCATAAATTTAATTAAAAAAAAAAAAAAAAGAACGCCATAGGGGCCTGTCCCTGGGCGCTGTGGAAAAGGAAAAAAAAAAGAGAGAGAGAGAGAGAGAGAGAGAGAGAGAGAGAGAGAAAGAAAATGAAAAAAAGTTTTATGTCTATGTATATTTCTTGTCCATTGCTTTTTTTTAAGATTTATTTATTTATTTGTTATGTATGCAGAAGAGGGCACCAGATCTCATTACAGATGGTTGTGAGCCACCATATGGTTGCTGGGACTTGAACTCAGGACCTTGAGAAGAGCAGCCAGTGCTCTTAACCTCTGAGCCATCTCTCCAGCCCTATTTATTTATTACGCATACAGTGTTCTTCCTGCATGTATCCATGCAGGCCAGAAGAGGGCGCCAGATCTCATTATAGATGATTGTGAGCCATCATGTGGGTGCTGGGAATTGAACTCAGAACCTCTAGGAAGAGCAGCCAGTGCTCTTAACCTCTGAGCCATCTCTCCAGCCCTAATTTAAAGATTTATGTATTTATTTATTCATTTATTTATTTATTATGTATACAGTGTTCTGCCTACACGCCAGAAGAGGGCGCCAGATCTCATTACAGATGGCTGTGAGCCATCATGTGGGTGCTGGGAATTGAACTCAGGACCTCTGGAAGAGCAGCCAGTGCTCTTAACCTCTGAGCCATCTCTCTAGACCATCCTTGTCCATTTCTTTTTTGAAGTTTAAAATTTTTGTTTTAATGTGTGTACATGTATGTATGGACATGTGTTCACATACATGTAGAGGCCAGAGGCCAACCTCCGCAGTTACCTCCAGCAATAGTTCTCATGCCTGGAGCTCCCCAATGACCGGACTGGTGAGTGATCGTCCTTTCTGCTCTCCCCCGTCACTGGGATTACGACAGCAGCATTTAACATGTGTTCTGGGGATAGAACTCAGGGCCTCATGCTGGCAAGACAGACGAGTACTGCGCTGACTGAGCACCTCCCCAGCCCCCTTTGCCCATTTCTATGTTGCTTGTTTAATTTTTTGGTGTTGAGTTTCTGGAGTTCTCTATCTACTCTGGATATAAATTCCTCACTAGGTATGATTTGCAAATATTTTCTTCCATTCTATGAGTTACCTTTCTTTTTTTTTTTTAAAGATTTATTTATTTATTATGTATACAGTATTCTGCCTGCACATGTGACTATAGGCCAGAAGAGGGCGCCAGATGTCATCACAGATGATTGTGAGCCACCATGTGGTTGCTGGGAATTGAACTCAGGACCTCTGGAAGAACAGTCAGTGCTCTTAACCTCTGAGCCATCTCTCCAGCCCTTTTTTTAAATTTTTTTTTTATTTATTATTTTTTTTGAGTTACCTTTCTATTAGAGAGTGTATTTCTACCCTATAAAAAGTATTTGCTTTTTCTCTTCTTTCTTTTTTTCTTTTCTTTTTCTTTCTTTCTTTCTTTCTTTCTTTCTTTCTTTCTTTTTTTTTTTTTTTTGAGGTAATGTTTCTCTACATTACTCTGTCCTGGAACTCGTTATGTAGCCCAGGCTGGCCTTGAACTCAGAGATCCACCTGCCTCTGCCTCCCGGATTAAAGGTGTGCGCCACCGCCGCCCGGCTCCATTTCTTTTTAAAAAACTTATTTATTGCCACGTGATGGCGGCGGTGGTGGCGCATACCTTTAGTCCCAGCACTCAGGAGGCAGAGGCAGGAGGATCTCTGAGCTCCAGGCCAGCCTGGTCTGCAGAGCGAGATCCAGGGCAGCCAAGGCTATATATGTATACACATTTGTATCAGAGTGTGTCTGATGAGGGCCACACATGCCATGGTGACTGTGGGGAGGTCAGAGGACAGCTCTGTGGAGCCAATTCTCTTCTTCTACCTTGACGTGGGTTCTGGGGATGGAACCCGGATCATCAGGCTTGCCCAGCCAGCACTTTACCAGCTGAGCCATTTTGCCAGGCAGAGAGGGCATGCCTTTAAGTCAAAGCAGGAGCTGGGGAGGCCTGGAAGAAAGACCTTTGAGCTGTGGGCTGCAGTCCCACGACTTGGTAGATAGAGGGGTGGAGGATCACATGGTCAGCTAGAGACATTTTGAGGCCAGCCTGAGCTACAAAAGACCCTGTCTCGGGCACACAGAGTTGAGCGGGGGAAGAGGAGGAGCAGGAAAGAGAGACTGAAGGACATTTGAAGCATACAGTCTTTGTAGGTGAGTTTCCTGTCTGTCGTATGGACCATCCCAAGGGCCAGGTAAGAGACTGTGTGAAAAGGGCCCTGGTGGTTAGGTGTTCTTCCCTAAGCAGGTAACAAAGTCGCAGTAGCATGCCCTCAGGTGAGAAGGGTCTGATGCTTACCATTCCCAGAAAAGTTGAGTAGAGAACTGAAGCTCTAGGATGTTGTGAGAGCCATCTCCTTCCTCTTCATGCTCACCATCTTTAAGAATGCACTTGTTGCTGGGTAGAGGAGGCAGAGCCAGGCGGATCTCTGTGAGTTCGAGGCCAGTCTGGTCTACGGAGCGAGATCCAGGCCAGCCAGGACCCCACAGAGAAACCCTGTCTCAAAAAGAAAAGAAAAGGTCATTGTGACTATGTGCAAGGGTGACACGGGACAAGAGCGGGAGTAAGGATCCATTTCTGGGACCCTGTGCCACTGTCTTGCCTCTCAACTTCATTGCTGATGTCATGCTGGGTGTTCTTGAACAGGTTCCTCGGCCTCTTGGCGTCTCTGTTTCTCCAGTTGGCCAATGGAGGAATCAGGCAGGGTCTTGAATTTAGCTCCTAGCCTGCTGGGGCCCCAGTGGCTCAAGGACACAAGAGAAAGGAGAAGCTCTTGGGAGCTCGAGAGGCCCGCTGGGAGGGATGAGAGGGGCTGGCAGAGAAAGGAAGCGGAGCCTCGCTTTTCCAGGGAGCAGGGGCTGCCTTCCAGGCTGCTGGTCTTTGAGTGGAGCTGCTTAGAAACGCCACCCTGCCTGTGGCGGCGGAGAAAGCGGCCTTCCCGTCTCCTGTCTATGCTTTTACTGCCACCTGCAGGCCGAGCCCCGTATCAACCACCCGCTTGCGTCCATTCTGCAAGAAAACCTAATGCGTAGACAGACGACTCCCATTCAGGTCCTCAAGAGGATCCTGGACACAAGTGAGGCTTCTGACTCAGCCTCTCAAATAGCTGCGGCTTCAGGTGTACGCCACCGTGCCTGGCTTCTTCCTGTTTAAACATGATTTATTGACACTCTGTGTGTGCACAGATTGGTGCCAGATGGTACTGGGAAAACATCAGGAAGCTGTTCTCTCCCAGCTAGTGGCTGGGGGAGGGTGGAAAGGGGCCGCAAAAGGCAGCTAGCCGGACCGCTGTTCCCTGGGCTTTACAGGAGACTTAATTCCCTGCTTCCGGCTTCTGATGGCTGCCAGCCTTCCTTGGTGTGTGGCCCTCCCTAGTGCCTCCATGGTCTCACCGCCTTCTCTGGGTGTGTCTTCTAGTGTTCTGTCTGTATTGGGGCTCACTCTGCCTTCCTCTTATAAGAACACTGGGGGTTGGGGGTGGGGTGGAGGATGGAGAGGCGGCTCAGTGGTTAAGAGAATTTGCTGTTCTTGCAGAGGACCTGAGTTCAGTTCCTAGCACCCACATGGCTGCTCACAGTTGTCTATAACTCCAGGCCAGGGGATCCAATGCCCTCTTCTGAGTCCTGTAAGCATGTATGTAACATAATATGTGGTGCACACACATACATGCAGGCAAACGCTTATGTACATAAAATAATAATAAATTTTAAAATTAAAGAAAAGAAGGGCTAGCTCTGAACCCCAGTGCTAGAGTGCTTGCCTAACATACTCAAGGCCCTGGGTGTCACCCCCAGACCCATGCATAATAAGACATAATAAAATAAAAGGAATAATTATGATTCCATTTAGGTAGGACCCATCTAGATGATAGTTCCAGATATTGAACTTTGAGTGTTTTGCCTACATGTATGTCTGTATAGTACATGCCTGTAGGTGCCTGTAGAAGCCAGAAGCAGGCTGAGGTAGGAGGGTCATGAATTGGAAGGCAGCCTGTGATATAGAGAGAGAATTCTAAACTAGATAGCCTGGATCACAGAGTCTGTCTTAAAAAGAAACAAAACACGACTTTATGGGATACACTGTGAACTTTACATACACTATACAGTGATTGCGGAGGAGGGAAGGGAGCGTGCCTAGCATATGTCCAATGCCTTGCAGTGCCAGAAATTCATTTTTCATTAACATATGATTTGCACATGTTTATTATGACACTATTAATGTGCTATTCAGCTATGAAGAGAACAAAATGGAATACTGTTCAGCTACAAAGAAATATAGCCGGGTGGTGGTGGCACACACCTTTAATCCCAGCACTTGGGAGGCAAAGGCAGGCAGATCTCTGTGAGTTCAAGGCCAGCCTGGACTACCAAGTGAGTTCCAGGAAAGGCGCAAAGCTATACAGAGAAACCCTGTCTCAAAAAACAAACAAAAAGAAAGAAAGAAAGAAAGAAAGAAAGAAAGAAAGAAAGAAAGAAAGAAAGAAAGAAAGAAAGAAAGAAAGAAAGAAAGAAAAAGAATTCATGTCATTGGCAGCAAAATGGATGGAACTGGAGGCCATTGTGCCGAGTAAAGAAAGGTAAGTACCACATGCTCTTTCTCGTATGTGAAAGCTGGAGTTAACACGTGCTTTATTTGAAAATTCTTATTAATATGAACATGGCTCCATTGTTTTAGGGGGGTTGTTTGCTTGTTTTTGAAATGGAGGGTCTTATTGTACAGTCCTGGCTCTCCTGGATCTCTCTGTAGCCCAGGCTGGCCTCGAACTCACAGAGATCCGCCTGGCTTTGCCTCCCGAGTGCCGGGATTAAAGGCGTGCGCCCCCATGCCCCGCAAAGCATTTTTTCTTAGGGTCTTTTTTTTAAAGTGTCTCGGTGTTTTGGCTGCATGTATGTCTGTGGAGCACGTGGGTCCCTGGTGCTCTCAACCCCTGAGCCCCTCTCTAGCCCTTTGCTAGATTTGTTTTTCTTTTTTCCAGACAAGGTTTCATGTAGCCAAGGCTAACTTTAAACTTGCTCTTTTGGAGAGGATGACCCTGAGTTCCTTTTTGTTGTTGTGGTTTTGTTTTTTCTTTTTCTTTTTCTTTTTTCTTTTGTTTTGTTTTTCAAGACAGGGTTTCTCTGTGTAGCTTTGCACCTGTCCTAGAATTCACTCTGTAGCCCAGGCTGGGCTCGAACTCACAGAGATCCACCTGGCTCTGCCTCCCAAGTGCTGGGATTAAAGATGTGCACCACCACTGCCTGGTTTGTGGATAATTAGCCAGTATTAAGTCTCTCTCTCTCTCTCTCTCTCTCTCTCTCTCTCTCTCTCTCTCTCTCCCTCTCCCTCTCCCTCCCCCTCCCCCTCCCCCTCCCTCCCTCTCCCTCCCTCTCCCTCTCCCTCTCCCTCTCCCTCTCTCTCTCCCTCTCTCCCTCTCCCTCTCCCTCTCTCCTTCTCTCCCTCTCTCCAGACAGGGTCTTGCTATGCAGCTCTAGCTAGCCTGGAATTCACTATGTAGACGAGGCTGACATACCTCTGTCTTCCAAGTGCTGAGATTTCACAAAACATGTCTCTTAATGATAGTCCTTACCAGCTGGGTAGTGGTGACACATGCCTTAAGTCCCGGTACTCAGGAGGCAGAGGCAGGCGGATCTCTGAGTTCGAGGCCAGCCTGGTCTACAGAGGGTGTTCCAGGACAGTCGGGGCTGCACAGAGAAACCCTGTCTCAAAAAACAACAAAAGGCCACCATGCCAACTGTTTTGTTTTTTACACCGGGTCTTTCTGTGTATTCCAGGCTAGACTTGTACCTCAGCTTCCAGGTGCTGGAATCACAAGCATGCAGCACGTCCTGGCTCTCCATGGTTTTTATTTTTGAGACAGAGTTCTATGCAGCAGCCCAGGGTGGATGCAGCACCATACCCAGTTTTATGAGGTGCTGGGTATAAAACTCCGGGCTCCCTGCTCACTAGGCACACATTCTACCAACTGAACTCCATGCCAGTCCTTGTTTTAAGACTGGCCTTGGTCTTCCTGCTCCTGCCTCAACCTCCTGAGTGCGGGGATTACAGATGTGCACCACTCTGCCAGGCTAATTAAGTGCTTTTTAAATCTCTTTTGCAGCCAGTAGACAAGAGAGCAAAGAATTGGAACAAGCACACCACAGAAGAACATCTCCAATAAATACATGAGAGATCTTCACCTTCAGTCCTCATCAAGGAAAAGAGAAACCAAATTACAAAGGAACTGCACAGAATACTAGGTGGATAAAAAAATAAAGATTAATTATTATTTTAAAATGCACATTTTCATCAGTATCCTCAGGAATGAAAGCCTGTTTCTAGGAAGGAATCAGCCTCAAGGTGTTGGATGTTCTCAAGAGCCACCTGGTGGAAAGATGTGGTGGTGCATGCCTTGTAATCCCAATAACTAGAAAGTGGAGGAAGGGGATTAAGAGTTTGAGGCCAGTGTGGACATGCCAGAAGGCTTTCTTAACCCGCCCCCCCCCCAAAAAAAAGATGGTCTCAAGCTGGTGGGGCAGTCCGTTGAAGGCAGGAGGTGGGACGAGCGTGACGATTACATGAAAATCTGTGTTCGAATCATAAACAGAATGATTCACGGGATTCTGCCCAGCCATTTCTAGCTAACACCAAAAAAGCGTGTGGGTGGGAATGACGTCAGTGACAAGACAGGGATGTACTACTGTGTGATGTGGCATGGACTCCTGGGTCCAGGGCTGACCCCACCCTCCATCTGCCTAGAGCCTCGAGCTGCCCGGAAATTGCTGTCACCATGACCTCATAGACACTCATCAGGGAACCTCTGCTTGGACTTTTGGCAGGGTGGGAACAAACAGATCTGGGAGTTCTCATTCGCCACCCTGAGATTACCTACCCCAAACTCTACCTAGGTACCGAAATTTTCTGGCACTCTAAGTGGCTAAGACCTCCAGCTCATGCTCCTGTTGGCTACTGGTTCCACACCTGAGCAGAAGCTCTAGGCTTGGCAGTGTTTCAGATCCAGTGCTTTCGTTGCTATTGGTAAAAGTAGGTTCGAATCCCATCTAGCAAGTCCAATTTGCAGCCCTGTTAAAGAAGCTGGTGTTACTGACTTATACTCAAGATTTGGTACACAGTGTATCTGGTAATTTTTTTAATTCTATCAGTGTCCTTGCATTTTAAATAAGGTGTATTGTATTTCAGACACACCATTCTCAACATTATTAAGAAAACTCTCAGGCTGGACTCGGTGGCTCATGTATTTTTTTTTTTAGGGGGCATTGTTCAGGACAGGGTTTCTCTGTGTAGCCCTGGCTGTCCTGGGACTCACTTGGTAGCCCAGGCTGTCCTCGAACTCAGAGATCGGCCTGGCTCTGCCTCCTGAGTGCTGGGATTAAAGGCATGCGCCGCCGCCGCCCGGCTTTCATATCTACTTTTAAGAGGCAAACATAATCACTAACATAACATTTTCTTATGTATTTTACCCTTTTCTTTCACTGACATCAAACTCAGGTCCAGCTTGCACGACAAGCATTTTCCCTGACCCACTTCATTTGCCCGAGACTACACTTTTCAAATTATTTATGCATTTTATGTGTGTAGCTCTTTTGTCTGCAGTGTACCCGGTGCCCTGGGAGGCCACAGGAAGGCCCTGAATCCCCTGGGACTGGAGTTACAGGTGCTTATGGGCCACCATGTGGGTGCTGGGAATCGAACCCCAGTCCTCTGGAAGAGCAACCAGTGATCTTAAGCGCAGAGTCATCTCTCCAGCCCAAGATTGCAGTATTGCATGATCAGATTTTGAGTGTAGGGTGTTTGACTAAGAGGAAAGAGGTCAAGTCCACTCATAATAAGGTAACTGGTACGCTGTCGGTGTAATTTGGAGGACTGTGTTCAGGATGTTGGAAAGGACAGAATCTATCTCCAGGTGGGGATGGGCCCTTGTCTCCTCTCTTAAGGGTTAATTAATCTAGTGGGACAGGTCAGGAAGCTGGCTGAGATACCATCCCTAGGAAGGAAGGTTCACTTTAGGATTATGTACTTTTCCTTCCTAGAATTCCCACTCCTTAGTTCCTGTGTTCCACCAGGACCTTCAGCTGAGTCTGCCTGCCTTTGGCAGTAACTGGTTTTGTTTTTTTTTTCCCCGTTTGGGTGCTGGCTGCAGTCCAAATTTGTTTTTAGACTCCCTTAGCTTATGCTTTGGGCTTCCTTGCTCTTTATCTGAAGCGCTTCTCCCAGCCCTGCGTGTATGTGTAAGTGGACCACATATGGGCATGCCGTGCTCCAAGAGGCCAGAAGAGGGGTGTCAGATCCTCAAACTGGAGTTACAGATGGTTGGAAGCCACCAGGTGGTTGCTGAGAATCGAACCCAGGTCCTCTGGAAGAGCAGCCAGTGCTCTTAATGGCTGAGCCATCTCTCCAACCCTGAGTCCTTTCTTAATTATGATTTTATTAATGAGATTGAGAAGTCCATAAGGGACCCTGATTTCCCTGATATCATATGATGGCATCGTAAGATGGCTGTGCTGGGACTCTCCAAGGTTTCTGGTAACATTTCTTTCCTGCCTTAATTCTGTAACCGGCAGAGAAAACAAAGCCATTCCTGCCCCCCTAGATGGGATCGATGTGAAAGGTCAGTCCAGGGTATAAAATCTGGACAATCTAGTAGGTGTCCTCAAACCTTCGGTCTCTGGGGCTGGAGCAGTGCTCTTGCCGGGGACCCAGGTTCAGTTCCCAGAACCCACAGGGAGCCTCACAACCCGCTGTAGCTCCAGCTCCAGGGGATTCGACATCTTCTTCCGGTCTCCATGCATACACACGGTACACAGACATCCAAGCAAGCTAAATACTAAAGCCTTCCAGTGGCTTTTTGCAAGGCTAATTAACTTTTTTTTTTTTTAAGTTTAGGTCTTCTTTTCTTTTTTTTTTTTTTTTAAGTTAGATCTTTGGTATATTGGTGTGTCTTTGTCCCTGGATATGAAAATTCTTTTTTTGTTGTTTTTGGTTTTTCGAGACAGGCTGGCCTCGAACTCACAGAGATCCACCTGCCTCTGCCTCCCGAGTGCTGAGATTAAAGGCGCGCGCCACTACTGCCTGGCTGAAAATTCTTAAGGTATTTATTATGTAGGGGTCTTTGCCCCTAGATGTCCTCTTCTTTTAATTTTTATTGCATTTATTTATTTATTTATCTATTTAGTGTGTGTGTGTGTGTGTGTGTGTGTGTGTGTGTGTGTGTGTGTGTGTGCAGAGGGCACCTTGCCGGCTCCCTCCCTCTACAGCGTGGGTCCTGGGGCTCACATTCACATTGTCAGGCCGGGTGCAAGCACTATACCCACTGAACGATGTCACCAGCATCCCCGTTCCCGTTTTTTCTTTTCTTTTAGAATCATTTATTTTATGTGGATAGGTGTTTTGTCAGCGTGTATGTCTACACACCACATGTGTGCCATGCCAACACAGGCCAGAAGATAGTGTTGGATCCATTGGAACTGGAGTTAACAGACTCAGACAGAGCCAACATATGGCTGCTCAGAATCCAACCTGGGTCTTCAGCAAGAACAACCAGTTCCCAGCTCTCCGGCTCCCCTCACCCCATGTCAGTTTTTTTGAGGCTGCTCTGGAATTTATTTGGTAGACCAGCATGGCCTTTTACAATCTGCCCCAGCCTCCTATGGGCCTCTCTTTTCTTAAAATTGAATTTAATCTCTGTGGTGGTTAAAAAAAATGTCCCCCAAAGGGAGTGGCATTTAGGAGGTGTGGTCTTGTTGGAGTAGGTGGGACCATGCTGGAGGAGGTGGGGCCTTGTTGAAGTAGGTGGGGCCTTGTTGGAGTGGGTGGGGCCTTGTTGGAGGAAGTGAGGCATTGTGGGGACAGGCTTTGAGATCAAGTTTTTGCTCAAGTTTCTCTCAGTGTGACGTTGAGTCTACTTCTTATTGTCTTCTGATCAAGATGTAGCCAGCACCATGTCTGCCTGCATGCCGCCATGCTCCCTGCCATGATGATAATGGACTAAACCTCTGAACCTGTAAGTGAGCCACCCCAATGAAATGTTTCCCTTACTAGAGTTGCCGTGGTCATGTGTCTCTTCACAGCAATAGAAACCCTAACTATGACAATTTCTGACTGCTACAGACTTAACATTGTTCTCTGTGCTTCCAAACAAGGTGTTTTATATTTGTGGGGTTTTTTTGTTTTTGTTTTTTGAGACAGGGAGTCTCTGTCTTTGTAGACCATGCTGGCCTCAAACTCACTGAGATCCGCCTGCCTCTGCCTCCAAGTGCTGGGATTAAAGTTGTGCTCCACCACCACCTGGCTTATATTTAACACATTAATTTTGATGTCCTCTGGTCATCATTTCTTCATCAAAAATTTAAAAATCGGGACTGAAGGGTGGCTGAACAGTTAACAGCATGTACTGTTCTTGCCGAGGGCCCAAGTTCAATTCCCAGCATCCATGTTGGGTGGCTCACAACTGCCTGTTAACTCCAGCTCCAGAGGATCCAATGCCCCTGGTCTCCTAAGGCATCTATACTCACATGCACGTGCCCACGCACCCCTACACATAATTAAAAACAATAATAAAGCCAGGTGGTGGTGGTGGCATATGCCTTATTTATTTATTTGGTTTTTCAAGACAGGGTTTCTCTGTGTAGTTTTGGAGCCTGTCCTGGAACTCACTCTGTAGACCAGGCTGGCCTCGAACTCACAGAGATCCGCCTGCCTCTGCTCCCAAGTGCTGGGATTCTGGGGGTGTGCCACCATACCCGGCTCATTCAATATTTCATGTTAGGAATTTAAATAATGATAGTGCAGATTCTCAAAGCAGGCCTGGACGTTTGAGAGCTTTGTCCACTTGTTTGGTGTCTGACCCAGTGTGTGAAATACCTGCATTCTTGAGCCACAGGTGGCTTTATGATATGGTATCCCCTATGACATGGTATCCCTGAGCATGTGTTGTGTATTGTTGTTTTTTATAAATGACTTGCTTTTTGTTATATTTTAATGGGTGCACATACATGTAGAAGCCACAGGTATCATCCTCAGGAACATCATCCACCTCCTTTTAGACATGGTCTCTCACTGGCTTGGAGCTCATCAATGAGGTTGGACTAGCTGGCTGGCTGGCCTCAAGAATCCTCCTGTCTGCCCCCCCCCCAACACTGGGGTCACACATGCTTCTATATCCACACTTTTTTATTTTTCAAGACAGGGTGTCTCCTTGTAGTGTTGGCTGTCCTGGAAGTCACCCTGTAGACCAGGCTGGCCTCGAACTCACAGAGACCCACCTGCCTCTGCCTCCTGAGTGCTGGGATTAAAGGCATGAATTGACATGTCTAGTCTTACTTTGTATTAACTTTTTAAAATTTAGCATACAGATATGCTAAAATAGCCTACTATGACATTTTCATATATTTGGTGTCTTTTGATTTCTCACCGCGCTGTGGTTGGAGCCAGAGCCTTCTGAATGTGCAGCAAGCACTCTTCCATGAACTACATCTCCAGTCAGGTGACATTTTTTAACACTGTGTGGCTGTGTGTGTATGGAAGTTAGAGGACAACTTTGTAGAGTGTTGCGTTAACTTTTTCTGGGGAGACTTAAAAAAGCATCCAGTAACCCCAGATGGGCACCAATGATAAACTAAAGTGTGATTTCCCCAAAGTCCAATTTGGGGAGACCAGTGAGTTTGTTGGGCTTACTTACTGAGCATGGGTGAGGGCTTAATTACAGGAGTGTGAATGAGTCCAAACAAGTGCGTCACAGCAAAGTTCCACTTAACGGGTGGCACCTCCTGGAAGCTGCATATGGTGCCTTGAATAGGTATGGTCCCCATACACTCATGTGTTTTCCCACAGAGAGTGGCACTATTAGGAGGTGTGGCCTGGTGGGAGGAAGTGGGTCACTGTGGGGGTGGGCTTGGACGTCTGTTATGCTCAAGCTCTGCCCAGTGTGGTAGACAGTTCCCTTCCTGTTGCCTTCAGATCAAGATGTAGGACTCTCAGCTCCTCTCCAGTACCATGTCTGCCTGCACACTGCCATGCTTCCCACCACGATGATAATGGACTGAACCTCTGAACTGTAAGCCAGTTCCAACTAAATGTTTTCCTTTATAAGAGTTGCCCTGCAACACAGCCTACATAGAAATGGCTTCAGGCTGCACCACAGATCACAGACATCTGCATGGCCCCTGGTGAGCACAGCTATAGCAGCGCCTCGGACCCAGACAAGGCCCTCAGTGGCAGTGAGGACCCAAACCTCACGGTGGTCAGCCCCTGCCCACAGGCCTCCAAATGGCCCCAGGCTACAGCACAGACCAGAGTCGTTTGCTTGGCCCTAAGTAGAAACACGTGCCACAGACACCATCCTGACCCCACCAGGGCATGGCCAGGTGTGGCTCTGGGATTCACAGGCTTGGCTGGCTTGCCACCCCTGGGGATCCGGGTGTGGAGCAGGTGCGCCCCCGCCCCAAGCCAGGACGTCAAGTTTCATTCTCTTATAAATTCGTTGTAATTTCTTTCATAGGCAAAAAAAAAAAAAAAAAAAAGATCTCTGTGGTGGCCAGGTTTTTAATCCCACCACTCAGGAGGTAGAGGCAGGTGGATTTCTTTAAACTCAAGGCCAACAGATATGTGAAAAACAAAATGCTCAATCACATTGCAAGGGAAATGCAAATTCAAAGTACAAGGAAATGTCATATCACCCCAGTTTGAAAGACTATTATAGAAAAAACAAAAAACAAAATCATTGCATCCAGGCATGGTGGTGGATGCCTTTAATCCCAGCACTTGGGAGGCATAGAGGCAGGTAGATCTCTGAGTTCGAGGGCAGCCTGGTCTAGAGAATGAGTTCCAGGACAGCCAGGGCTATACAGAAACCCTGTGTCAAAACAAAAAACTCAATTACAAATGCTGGTAAGGGAGGCTGAAGAATTGGCTCAGAGGTTAAGAGCACTGGCTGCTTTTCCAGAGGTCCTGAGTTCAATTCCCAGCAACCACATGGTTTCTCATAACCATCTGTAAGGAGATCTGATGCCCTCTTCTGGCCTGCAGGGATACATTTGGGCAGAATACTGTATACATAATAATAATCTTTTAAAAACACTGTATACATAATAATTAAATAAAACAAATCTTAAAAAAAAAAAAAAAGAGTTGCCCTGGTCATGGTGTCTCTTCACAGCAGTAGAAACCCTAACTAAGACACTCCATCATGGAATTCTGTTTTGTTGTTTTATTTTTTGAGACAGGGTCTCACTGTGTAGCTCTGGCTAGCCTGGAACTCACTATGTAGATCAAAGTAGTCTCAAATTCAGAAAGATACACCTGCCTCTACTTCCTCAATGCTTGGATTAAAGGCATGCATCACCACAGCTCTGTGTTTAATTAAAACCTTTCAGGGTTAGAAAGATGGCTCAGTGGCTAAGAGTACTTCTTGCTCTTGTGGAAGACCAGGGTTCAATTCCCACACCCACATGATGGCTCACAACTATCTGTAACTCCGGTTCCAGAGGATCCTGTTCCCTCTCCCTCTTCTGGCCTCTGCGTTCACTGCATGCACATGGTACACAGACATACATGCAGGCAAATCACCCATAAACATACAATTAAAAATACTTTAAAAAAAAATACAGCCGGGCGGTGGTGGCACACGCCTTTAATCCCAGCACTCGGGAGGCAGAGGCAGGTGGATCTCTGTGAGATCGAGGCCAGCCTGGGCTACCAAGTGAGTTCCAGGACAGGCGCAAAGCTATGCAGAGAAACCCTGTCTCGAAAAACAAAACAAAATAATACATACCAAAAAGTTTGTCTCTGTTAGTCACAGGATGTTAGGTTAGACACAGAGGTGGGCAAGAAATGGCTATTTAGGGGCTAAAGCCAGAGCAAGATCAATTGTAATTCGGCTCTGGATTTAGAACATCGAACCTCCCCACAGTCACTGAAGTTCTAATCAGTTAATCAGCCTGGCATTAGGTGCAGTTGAAGGTACCATTTCCTTTTGAGAACTTTTCTCCACGGTTGTCCTGGTGGCACCTGCTAGTCACTATGCTCTGGATCTGATTTTGTTTTTCATTTTTGGTTTTTTGAGGCAGGGTCTCTCTGTGTAGCCCTAGGTGTCCTGGAACTCACTCTGTAGCCCAGGCTGGCCTCGAACTCACAAAGATCCGCCTACCTCTGCCTCCTGAGTGCTGGGATTAAAAAGTGTGCACCACCACCACCACCCAGATGAGTTTTTTTTTTTTAATTTATAAAGATGTATTTTATTACTTTTAACTGTGTGTGTGTACACATGTGTGCCCTCAGAGGTCCCTTGGAGCTGGAGTTCCAGGTGATTGGGAGCCACCTGCCATGGCTGCTGGGAATCAAACTAGGGTCCTCTGCAAGAGCAGTGTGTGGGGCTGGAGAGGTGTCTCGGTGATTAGTAACACTGGCTTCTGTTCCAGAGGACTGAGTTCAATCCCCAGAGCCCACATGGCAGCTCACAACTTTGTGTGACTCCAGTTCCCGGGGGTCCGACACCTTCTTCAGGCCTCTGAAGGCACCAGACACCCATTGAGGCAAAACACACGTTCAAACAAAGGAACAGCAGCGGCAAAAGTGGTGTGTGCTCTTCACCACCACGGAGCCGTCTTTGCAGCCCCGATCTGATTTTGAAGTGATATCGAGAACACTGTCTGGCCTAATGGAGCGAAGGTAAGAAATGAAGGAAACAAGCATTTCGGACAACCAGATGTATACACCTTTTTTTTGTCTGAAGTAAGAACTCAGTCCTGACTGGTCTGGAACTCGCCCTGTAGACCAGGTTGGCCTTTGAACTCACAGAGTTCTGTCTGTCTCTGCCTCCCAAATGCTGGGATTAAATCTGTGGGCCTCCATACCTGAGCCAAAATTATACTTTTTTTTTTCTGTTTCAGAAAGCATTATGTTTACTTGGTCCAAGGCTTTGGTGGGCTCTGGGGTGGTTACAGCGCTGCATAGTGCCTGGAGATGTTCAGTCCTGGGGCTGCTTGTAGAGCAGAGGCGGGAGCTCTTGGAAGGCCAGCAGACCTTGTAGTCATGCCTTGACAGTGAGCTGGAGGAGCTACCCAGAGATGGCTGGGCCCCACCAATCTGCAATGACTGGCCCTGTCAGCCTGCTGAAGTCAGTCGGATAGCCGCCCATCTTCTTGATGAGCTCCTCCTCCTCCTCCAGGAAGTGCTTCTCCAGGAAGTCACAGAGATGAGGGTCTGTGCGGCCAAGAAGCCAGGGTGTGAAGATGCAGGAACCTAGTTCCGGTTCTTGTCTTGGGCTAAGGCAGCTTCCATGGCTTCCTGAATTTTACCCCACTCATCCTGAGATGGCTTCTGCACCCCCTGGAAGAGCACTCACTCCCCTTTCTGGCTTCTCAGTCCATTCCTGGAAGAAGTGCCCTCCAAACCCCAGAGCGAGGTGGGTGGGGGGCCTGCAGGTGCAAGGTGACCAGGTGGTTGGTGGCAGCTTCCACTTCAGTGGATCCACTTCAGTGGAATAATTCTGGCGAATCTGGGCGGCCATGGCTGATCAGCAGTGTGGAGCTAACCACCAAAAGGCTGGCTGGTCCTAGGAGCCAAAAGGCAAGGAGATGGTCCCGGAGGCTGCGACTGGAAACTGGAAGTCAGAAGCTAACAGAGTGCCTAGGTCTGCTTTATCCAAACACGGTTGAAGCAAGATAAAGATCCATGGCATCGCTGGGTGGTGTCCGCTTATACGTTTTTAAAAACTCGAATGTGTTTCCCCCTATATTCTCATTATTTGTACTCTGTGAACTGTCTTACTTATATTTGGAATATTTAACCAAGTCTTTGAAGTTTTTCTCTTGGCCAGTTTGGTTCCATAACTATTACCTCTAATTCTAGGAAATGTTGTTCCTCAGTATTCAAGTTATCATGGCCCTTTATTATATTGACTTTATACCAGATTTGATTTGGAGAAGTCAGTGGAAAACCACATCATTGAAGAAATTAGATAACAATATAGTCCTTTAAACTTTCTTTTAACTAGATTGTCTTTTTTTTTTTTTTCTGGGAGCCGAGGACCGAACCAAGGGTCTTGCCCTTGCTAGGCAAGTGCTTTGCCACCGAGCTAAATCCCCGACCCTAGATTGTCTTTTTTTAGGTACCAAATGTTAATAACTGGTGAGAAACAATGATTAGACCTGTTTAAAAAAAGTCAGAATTTTATAGGCCTTGAAAACATGGCCAAATTCTTTCCCTTCCTTCCTTCCTTCCTTCCTTCCTTCCTTCCTTCCTTCCTTCCTTCCTTCCTTCCTTCCTTCCTTCCTTCCTTCTCTCTCTCTTCTCTCTTCTCTCTTCTCTCTTCTCTCTTCTCTCTTCTCTCTTCTCTCTTCTCTCTTCTCTCTCTCTCTCTCTCTCTCTCTCTCTCTCTCTCTCTCTCTCTCTCTCTCTCTCTCCTGTTTTTCAAGACAAAATTTTTCTGTGTAACAGCCCTGGGCAGTGGTGGCTGATGGTGCACACTTTTAATCCCAGCATTTAGGAGGCAGAGGCAAAACAAACAAAGATTCAATTCTAAACATTTTTAAAAGATCATCTAAAAACCCACTTTAAAGCTTATAAAGGCATCTTAATCTTTTTTGTTGTTGGTGGTGTTTTTTTGTTTTTGTTTTTGTTTTTTTTTTTTTTTTGTTTTTGTTTTTTTGTTTTTTGAGACAGAGTTTCTCAGTGTAGCTTTGCGCCTTTCCTGGGACTCACTTGGTAGGCCAGGCTGGCCTCGAACTCACAGAGATCCGCCTGCCTCTGCCTCCCCCTTCCAAATGCTAGGATTAAAGGTGTGCACCACCATACTAGGGGCTTAGAATTGTATCTTACAATTGGCTAAATTACAGACCTTGAAAAACCTGAGGTTTAAATTTCTTTTTAAGGGGTAGTAGTGATCAAAAAGTATCTTTGAAATCCTTAAAATATTTGTTATATGCATTTATACATACAAAACCTATCTAAAAACACAGATAAGTCACCCTCTGAATCTTTGAAATAAAAAATTTAGCCTCTTGACGTTGGAGAGATGGCTCAGCAGTTAAGAGCACTAACTATTCGAGAGGACCCAGGTTCAATTCCCAGCACCCACATGGCAGCTCACAACTGTCTGTAACTCCAGTCTCAGGGGACCCAACACTCCCACACAGACATGCATGAAGGCAAAAAGACTAATGCATATAAAATAAAAATAAATTTAAAAATTTAGCACCTTAATTATCTGATTTGAAAAATGGCATCCTAGGACAGAGTAATCATCTCTCTAAATTAATTTCTACCCTCAAGCAAATAGGGACCTTGATGTGGAACCAGAATTGAACTGGGAAGCAAGGAGGTGACATCTTGACCAAAACTGTATAATTCTCTATATCTCATCTTTTAAAAGTATGAACAAATTCAGAAAAAGAAGCCAGAGGCCATAAGTTAGAGGGAGAACAAGGCAGGGAGCGTCCATGGCAGGGGTAGAAGAGAGGAAAGGGACAGGGGAAAACAATGTAATTATGTTTTAATTTCATTGTTTTCTAAATATTTTTAAATTTAAAAACTCGCATTAGCCAAACGGTGCTGCAGGCCTTTAGTCCCAGCACGCGGGAGGCGGAGTGAAGAGGATCTCTCTGAGTTCAAGGCCAGCCTGGGCTATACAGAGAAACCCCGGCTCCGAAAACAAACCTGGTCTCCAAAAACAACCCAAAAACTTGAAATTAATTCCCCAAAAGAAAGACCTAGGACCACTGAACGCGTCTAGTTGTTTCCTGAAGTGGTCACATTGATTAAATAAATGCCCTCTCTTTGTTCTTTGCTGTTAATTTTGTCCCTTTAGTTGGCATGGCCAATTAACTGGACATGTGGCCACACTTACCTAGCTTGTTGGAGCTGGAACGTTTTTTAAAATATATTTATTTATTTATGAATACATTATTCTACCTGCATGTATCCCTGCAGGCCAGAAGAGGGCACCAAATCTCATTACAGATGGTTGTGAGCCACCTTGTGGTTGTTGGGAATTGAACTCAGGACCTCCGGAAGAGCACTCAGAGCTCTTAACTGCTGAGCCATCTCTCCAGCCCAGAACTTTTTTCCTTAACCAAATTTTAGTTTTACTATAAGCCAGAAGGAAGTTGGGCCAACTAAGCAACTTTAGTTTATCTGAGCACTTACTTCCAAGCCAATTTGGTATTGTAGTAAATGACATACAAAACAAAGGCACAGGTATATGGCGCATACAGGTGTAATTAATACCTTCTTATTGTGATAGCTCAGTTGTCTAGGGCATATATCCTCCTCCACCGCACTGAGTAGTGAACCCAACATGTTCAGCCACAGATATGCTTCCGGGGTGGAGGGCTTTGGCTAAAGGGTATTGACAAGTAGCACTCTTGGTTTCTACCCACTAAATGTCATTGGCACCTCCTCCACCGTTGTTACGATGGTCAAAATGTATTCAGGTATTGCCAAGTGTTCTCTGAGGGGGCAAAAACATGTGTCTGGGGCTGAAGAGATGGCACAGTGGGTAAGAGTGCGTGTTGAGCCGACTTGGGGGCCCGAGTTCAAAATCTCCAGTACCATGTAAAAAGCCGGGCATGGCTGTGCATGCCTGGAGCTCTAGTGCTAGGTGTGGAGACAGGAGGATTCCTGGGTCCTGCTGGCTGCCAGCCTAGCTCCAGGTTTACTGAGAGACCCTGTCTCAAGGGAATAAAGTGAAGAGCAATAAGACAGGACACTCAACATCTTTCTCTGGCTTCTGCATCTCTCTCTCTCTCTCTCTCTCTCTCTCTCTCTCTCTCTCTCTCTCTCTGTCTCTGTCTCTCTCTCTCTCTCACACACACACACACACACACACACACACACACACACACACACACACACTATACAGTGAGTGCCTCTGGTTAAGAACCACTGGTTTAGGGTATAAAGTGTTGGAACAGTCTGGGGAATTTTTCTAAGGTTTGTGTTATTCAAGAGATATTTGCAGCCAGGCGGTGGTGGCACACGCCTTTAATCCCAGCACTCGGGAGGCAGAGCCAGGCAGATCTCTGTAAGTTCGAGGCCAGCCTGGGCTACCAAGTGAGTTCCAGGAAAGGCACAAAGCTACACAGAGAAACCCTGTCTCAGAAAAAAAAAAAGAAAGAAAAAAAAGAGATATTTGCTTCTGCCTTAGTATATGGGATGTCTGGTTTATCTCAGGGCTCCATCCAAAGGTTTGAAAGCCCTGTACTGTAGGGGATGTTCTGTCAGGAACAAGTGACCTCATCAAATGCTGAAATCCAGACCTAGGGCATGGCTCCATCTGCCTGTGCCATATACCAATTTAGAAAGGTGGTGAGAACTGGGAGTCATGTGATCGGTTGTGACCTTTTTCATATTGGAGTTTCTTTGTCCAGAACACGACATTGTGTTGATCCACCTCTTTCCAAACTTTGCCGTTGGCTCTGAAGATCACAATCTCCATGGAGATTGTGTGGTTGGCAGGCATTTGGTATGTGAGTCCTGACACCATCCATGGGTTTTGAGGCCTAGTAGATCCTACTTCAAAGCTTGCGTGTAACATTTTGGATTATCTCTCTAAACCTGAGCTGCTGAGATTTTATGAGACTGCTGAGTCAGTAAATTAAGGGTATAATCTACATGTTGATGTGCCTATAATGGTTTAGATGTGGTATATCCCCCAAAAGTTCCCATGAGGTGATGGAACCTTTAGGATCTGAAGCAAAGCTGGGTGGTGGTGGCACACACCTTTGATCTGAGCACTCAGGAGGCAGAGGCAGAGGCAGGCAGATCTCTGTGAGTTCGAGGCCAGCCTGGTCTATAGATCGAGTTCCAGGACAGGAACCAAAACTACACAGAGAAACCCTGTTTTGAAAAACAAACAAACAAAAAGGATCTGAAGCCTAATGGGAGGCAGGTACTTGGGTCACACATAAGACTATTGAGTGTCAGGGCTGGAGAGATGGCTCAGTGGTTAAGGGCACTGACTGCTCTCCCAGAGGACCTGGGTTCAAGTCCCAGCACCCCCATGGCGGCTCACAACTGTCTGTAACTCCAAGATCTGACACCCTCACACAGTCTATATATATATATATACATGCAGCAAAGCACCAATGCAAATAAGAATTATATTTAAAAAAAAAAAGACTATTGAGTGTTGTCTCACAGATGTGAATCTTGTCTGGTAAGCAGGGTTATAAAAAAGAGAGCTGCTAGAGTGCTTGCCTAGCATGCACAGCTCTTGGGTCTGATCTCCAGCTCCACAAAAAGAACCGAAAAACATCTTCTAGGCATGCTGCTCCACCTGTCAGCCCAGTACCTGGACACTCAGGCAGAAGGATTGTGCGTTTGAGGCCACTCTGGGGAGGTCCATCCACACTGGGCAATGGAGGGAGACTGAGGGGAGGGGCAGGGAGGGAAGGAGTGGTCACTAGAGCATGAATACATAAGAGAGAGATGACAGGTGGGATTGGCACACACTTGTATCCCTAGCACTAAGGAACCTGGGGCAGGATGAACCCACATTTTATGGCCGTCCATTGCTGTTGTGTTCCTGAATGTGATATCTGTGTTCATCAATTTTGTCAAGGTTAGAAGTTCTCTTGCCTATTTTTGTATATTCCAGGCCAGGAGAATTCCATTTGGTGTTGATTGTTACAGTATTCAGGTTTCCATGTTTATCTCAGGGAGGAGGGGAGGGTTAGAAGGAGTCTGCAGTTACATATCCCAGGCATTCAGATCTCTGGTCTGCTTGGGGGGCAAGTGGCATATCTAAGTTGTGCTGTGAATTGAACCCAGGGCCTCATATATCTTAGAGAAGTACTCTGTCACTGAGCCCACCCTATGGGCTTCGTCCTGGGGTGTATATATTATAGCATGAGATCTCTGATCTATATGTGGGTTTCACTGGTTTATCTGGATTCTGATGTGTTCTGAAGGACATCCCACGTGGTGAGAACGAACCCCAGTCTGTTTGTTGATACGGGTCTCAGAGTGTAAGGTGTCTTTGTTGTGGTCTCTGAGGCTATGATCGGAAGTGGAGCTATATCCCAAATGGACGTCTTTGTCTTTGGTGGTTAGTGGTGTGACTTCTGGTAAGTGAGGACTCGGATATGTTGAGTTTCCCCAGGATGTGAGCTCTCTGCTCTGTTTCTGAAGATGTCTCCCAGCTGTCTGTGGGTATGCATCCCAGCCTTCAGCACCAGAGCTCTGACAGCCTGACATTTCTTATGGTTTAAATATGAACTATTTCACACGTGGGCCCATGTGCTAGACGCTTGGGTGGCGGAGGCTGGGAGAGAGACAAACTTTGGGAGGTGGCTCCTAGCTGGAGGAGTAGGTCACTGACGGCGTGGCTGTAAAGGGACTAGTCTCTAGTCCCTTTCTTTCCCTCTGCTTCCTGTCCACCCTTAGATAAGATGCTGTGCCGTGCCCTCTTCACCTCAGTGAACTGAAACCCTGAAACATCCAGTCAAAAGAACTTCTTTCATCACGTTGTCGTTCACAAGCATATGAGATTGTGATTTTTATGCTTACATAGTTAATGGTCTGGGAGGCTTATTATTTGGTAAGACATGTGTATCCCAGGTATGAGATTTCTGAGTTCTTTGTGTGTGAGTATCCCAGAAGGAAGGCCCATGATCTGTTTACAAGTATACTTCTGTGCTGGGTGGCTTTATGTCAGCTTGGCACAGTCTAGAGTCACCAGCGAGAAGGGAGCCTCATTTCAGAAAATGTCTCCGTGAGATCAGGCTGGAAGGCATTTTCTTAGTGCTCAGTCAGTGGAGGAGCGTGTAGCTCATGGTAGGTGGTATCTACCCTAGGCAGGTGGTCCTCGGTTCTATAAGAAAGGCTGAGCAAGTCATATGGAATCAACCCAGTAAGCAGCGCCCCTCATGGCCTCTGCATCAGCTCCTGCCTCCAGATATCTGTCCTGTTTGAGTTCCTGCCCTGACTTCTTTCAGTCCTGAACAGTGGAGTAGAAGTGTAAACCAAATAAACCCTTTCCTTCCCAAGTTGCTTTTGGTGGTGATGTTTCATGGCCACAATGGAAAGTACCCTAAGATTGGGGTACTCTCGCCTCCTTGTGGGTATGTATCCCAGGATTTTTGTTTTTGTTTTTCGAGACAAGGTTTCTCTGTGTAACAGCCCTGACTGGCCTTGAACTCACAGAGATCTGCCTACCTCTGAATCCCAAGTGCTGAGATTAAAGGTGTGCACGCCCACCACCCACCACCTGGCATAACCCAAGATTTTAAGTTGCTTTACTTATTCTGTGTGTATTTATCAAGATGTGAGGCCTCTAATATGTTGTGGGTTTTTGTTTCATGATAATGAGGTATCTAATCTATTTGTACCATACATAGTACTTGAGATTTGTTAAAAATTTCCTGGGCTAGGGGTGTAGGCTCTGGGGTTCATCCCTATGGTGGTTTGAATGAAAATGGCCCCCACTGGCCCATAGGGAGTGGCACTGTTAGGAGATGTGGAGTAGGTGTGGCTTTGTTGGACTAAGTGTGTTACTGGGGGGTGGGCTTTGAGGTCTCAGATACTCAAGCCAGACCCAGTGTCTCAGTCTCTTCCTGCTGCCTGCTGATCAAGATGTAGGACTCTCAGCTCCTTCTCCAGCACCATGTCTGCCTGCATGACACCATGCTTCCCGCCATGCTCCTCACCACAATGATAATGGACTAAGCCTCTGAAACTGTAAGCTAGCCCCAATTAAATGTTTCCCTTTATAAGAGTTTCTGTGGTCATGGTGTCTCTTCACAGCTAACTAAGACAATCCCTAATGCTATAAAACAAAGCAAAACAACCCCCGCCCCAAGACAAAAAAAAAAAAAAACCTTTGTTTTTTGAGGGCATGAAGTGTGTTCTGTTTGGGGGTATGTGTCCCACTTAGGGGAGGCTCCGCCTCAAGGTGCGGATGTGTCTGTTCCCTTTAGGTGTCCGTTCAGATTCAGATGGAAGACTTCTCATCACTTTCTTGCTATGGAACCAGGAGAGGATCTTGAGCTGTTTCTATTATATGTGCAGCATTTTAGGTCTCCGAGCTTCATGGAGGCATATGTTATATGATACTGAGTCACTAACTGTGTGTATACATCTCTGCTCTACCAACTTAAGGCCCCCTGACGTTACCCAGGTCCTGACTTGGATATTGAAGTCAGTGTTGGTCTCTACTGCTGGCGGATCTGGCACTCAGCAGCAGCTGTAGCCAGGCCAGCCTTGGTGAGTGGAAATCCATGCTTTTGAGCCCATGCATAACCCCCATTGTTGCCACTGTGGCTCCTTTGTTCATGGGCCCTTTAGGCAATGACAGAGATGGCTGGGGAAAGAGGCTGACTGTCCACAGAATGGGTCATCCTCTCTACTTGATGACTGAACTCCTCCTCAGCTGAAGTCACCTTTTGATGAGCATTTACATGGGACACAAGTATCTTCACATCCTTTGCCCATACAGAGAGATCTCTCCATGTTTCTTTCCCAGATGTCTTTCTTAGAAATTTTCCAATCATGCTTCTTTCAAGTCCATGACCATCCAGCCTGTCCATTGGCTACATACAGCCTGTGAATCAGTGTATAATCACACATCTGGCCATTTCTCCTTCCAAGAAAAGTATAGGACCACGTGCACTAACTGAAGTTCTGCCCACTGTGAAGATTCCCTTCCTTAGTGTGCTCTAGGGTTGTTTCAGCAAGGGCTGAAATGGTAGCTGTCCACTTCTGGACAGTATTTTTACATTTTGATTTTATTTTATTTTATTTTTTTTTTTTTAAAGATTTATTTATTTATTTATTTGTTTATTTATTATGTATACAGTGTTCTGTCTGCACACACCCTGCAGGCCAGAAGAGGGCACCAGATCTCACTACAGATGGTTGTGAGCCACCATGTGGTTGCTGGGAATTGAACTCAGGACCTTTGGAAGAACAAGTAGTGCTCTTAACCTCTGAGCCATCTCTCCAGCTCCTACATTTTGATTTTAGGTATTTATTTTTATTTTAGGTATATGTGTAAGTACTCAAATGTGCCTGTGTATGTATACCACGTGCATGCCTAGTACCCCTTGAGGTCAGAACCAGGCTCCTAGCTGCTTGCAAATCACCATGTGGAGTGCTGGGAACCAAACCCAGGTCCTCTGCAAGAACAGCAAATACTTTTAGACTTTGAGCCATCTCTTCAGCCCCACCACCCCCAGGACCATTCTTCTCTTTCTTTCTTTCTTTTCTTTTCCAAGACAAGGCTGTCCTGAAACTCACTCTGTAGACCAGGCTGGCCTTGAACCCAGAGATCCACCTGCCTCTGCTTCCCAAGTGCTGGGATTAAAGGCTCGCACTTCCACCAACAAGGACCCTTTTTTTTTTTTTTTTTTTGTAGCTTTGTGCCTTTCCTAGATCTCGCTCTGTAGACCAGGCTGGCCTTGAACTCACAGAGATCCGCCTGGCTCTGCCTGTAGTAGGTAGCCATTCCAGCTTTGATCTGGAAATTCCAACCCCCATTGAGGCTTGGCAACTGTCACGCCTACAAGGGGGGGCCAAGGGAGGTGCCGGGAGACCAGAGATCTGGATGGGCCAGCCCGCTCTCTCTGTTCCTGGACCCTAGACGGTGGAGGTTGACTGAGCAGAGCTCCAGAGAACACCCCTGGACTTCGATACACCTTCCCCAGACCCCACAACCTACCTTCCCCATTTTTGTAAGTTACCCACTAAATAAATCTCCCTTTTAACTACGTGGAGTGGCCATAATAATTTCACTAATATCTGCTTCCCGAGTGCTGGGATTAAAGACGTGTGCCACCACCACCTGGCCCACAAGGACGATTCTTAGGCCAGGCTTGGTCTTCTCTTCCTCAGTCCATCATAGTGCACACACTCCATGAGGTGCGTACTTGGGGACAGAAGGCATTGTAATGGGAGGAGAAACCATAGTCATTTGGGCGCTTCTTCCTGTAACTTGCTTATGCTCTCAGGACCAGCTTGGCTGATCATGTATATATCTATCTAATGATGGATTGTTTCTATTCACCATTCAACTTCATGGCTTTGTGGGTCAAGTGATACCGAGTTCACGATGAACAGCTCAGGTGGCATGATATAAACTTGTAGCTCATTATCAAATGTTTAATTTCCACTAAGACCAAAGAGCAGGCCAAGATCTGTCTCTCAAAGGGAGAATAGTTGTCTGCAGATGATGGTAGGGGCTTGTCCAAAATCCCAAGGGCTTCCACTGTGATTCACCTACCGAGGCCTGTCAGAGGCTCCAGACAGCACCTCTCTGGGCCACTGGTACCTCAAGTCCCTGCTCACTTGGTGCAATTAGATAATGTCATTACTATAGTGCACCAATGTGATGTTTTGTAGAAGAGACAATCAAGATCCAGTTGAACTAAGTTATTTATTTTTGAATATGTTTTCACTTTATTTTATTTTTTTATTTTTATGTGCATTGGTGTTTTGCCTGCATGTATATCTGTGTGAGGGTGTCAGATCCCCAGGAACTGGAGTTACAGACAGTTGTGAGCTGCCATATGGGTGCTGGGAATTGAACCCGGGCCTCTGGAAGAGCAGCCCATGCTGTTAACCACTGAGCCACCTCTCCAGCCCTGAACTGAGTTATGACACAGGGCTGGAGAGTTAGTACGTCCTTGAGGTCGAATTTATAAAGGTGTACTGCTGGCCTTGCCGACTAAAAGCAAATAGTTTCTGGTGGTCCTTATGGACCGGTATGGTAGATAAATGGCTGCAGGCCATGTACCAGGAGATGTGTTAATCTGCTCAAGTAAGGACACCAGCAGCTGCAGTTGGAGTCACCATTCAGATTTTGATAGTCGGCTGTCAGTCTCCGTGATCCGTCTGTCACAGGTTAAAGAGAGTTAAAGGGAGATGTGGTGGGACCCACTACCCCTTCACGATTTTTCCAGTCCTTGATGATGGCGCTAATTTCTGTGGTTTGGGGTTCACTGTCTTCCTTGGTAGAGCCAACTCTATTTGCCTTTTCTAACCATGATGGTCCTCACTGCACAGGTCAGGGAACCAATGAGGGCATTCTACCCACTGCTATGTATACTATCCCAATTATACCTTCTGGGACTGGGGAAATAAACATAGGGTGAATTTCAGCCAAAATTCCATCTATCACCTGACTTTCACAAGTCCCTATTTTATTTATTATTTTTTTCTGGCAAACATTGGCTAATCGAGAGCTCGTGGAGATCCACCTGCCTCTGCCTCCCAAGTGAACTTTTTTTTTTTTTTGGTTTTTCGAGACAGGGTTTCTCTGTGTAGCTTTGCGTCTTTCCTGGAACTCACTCTGTAGACCAGGCTGGCCTCGAACTCACAAAGATCCGCCTGCCTCTGCCTCCCAAGTGCTGGGATTAAAGGCGTGCGCCACCACCGCCCGGCTCCAAGTGAACTTTAATCCCAAGGATTAAAGGAGTGAACAGCCAAACCTCACTGGAGGGCCACAGTGCTGTGGGCAATCTCATGGACTCAAGGTCAGTTCAGAGCCAGTATCCAGTAGGCCCTAGAAGGTCTGACTATTTTCATTGCCTCAGGGTACACTTATCCTAGGAAAAGACTGTAGGTCTAGGGGCTGCAGAGATGGCTCAGAGATTAAGAGCACTGGCTGTTTCTCCAGAGTTCAATTCCCAGCAACCACATGGTGGCTCACAACCATCTAGAATGAGATCTGGTGCCCTCTTCTGGCATGCAGATATACGTACAGACAGAACACTGTATACATAATAAATAAATAAATAAATAAATAAATAAATAAATAAATAAATAAATAAATAAATAAATCTTTTTTTAAAAAAAAGACTGTAGGTCTCTCTGGGGAAGGATGGGAAAAGGGCGCACAGTAAACTCTCCAGAAGTATTATAACACAATCCTTTCTCAAGAGAACCTTCTGGCTCAAATCTGGAAATTAGTTGATGGGCCATGATTCTGTATTGTTATGATCAAGGTAACCTATCATTTGTTCTAGGGTTTCCCTGCTGACGCAGATCAAAACTTTTAGTAGGCTTCTTATCTATTTCATTCTTGGATACACCATGTTCATTAGCCAGTGCCAAAGGTCTCCATCAGTCAAACCATTATAGAAATGACTTGGACTGCCCATTATGGTGACTGCTCCCCTCGCCTTAGGTGATTCAGTGCTGTCCCTTGGCCCCTGCTACTCCAGGAGTCTAATTAGACCCACCCTAGTCTGGCACAGAGAAGAAGGTAACAATAAAGCACTTCAAATATGCTCATGCCTTGCTTCCCCCAACCCCCAATTTATGTTTTTTGTTTTTTTTTTTTGTTTTTTGTTTTGTTTTTTTTCAAGACAGGGTTTCTCTGTACAACAGCTTTGGCTATCCTGGAACTCTCGTTGTAGACCAGGCTGGCCTCGAACTCAGAGATCAGCCTGCCACTGCCTCCTGAGTGCTGGGATTAAGGTTTGTGCCACCAAGCCTGGTGATATGATGTTAGAGAAGAATGTGTCTTCAGAGCTCTCCCTTGTGGAGGATTAGGTTTTAAACAGTAGATCTACTCCAGCACTCCAATTTATCTGAGCGAGCGCTAGAATCCCCTCATCAATACTAAGCCAAGTTATCCCAGACACCTCTAGCTTCTCCTCAGTAGGCCAACCAATAACTCTTCTTACCTTTTCTTATTCTTTTCTTTTCTCTTTCTTTCTTTCTTTCTTTCTTTCTTTCTTTCTTTCTTTCTTTCTTTCTTTCTTTCTTTCTTTCTTTCTTTCTTTCTTTCTTCCTTCCTTCCTTCCTTCCTTCCTTCCTTCCTTCCTTCCTTCCTTCCTTCCTTCCTTTCTCTCTCTCTCTCTCTCTCTCTCTCTCTCTCTCTCTCTCTCTCTCTCTCTCTCTTTCTTTCTTTCTTCTTTTTTTTTGAGACAGGGTTTCTCTGCGTAGCCCTGGCTGTCCTGGAACTCACTCTGTAGACCAGGCTGGCCTCGAACTCATAATAGAGACCCACCCATCTGCATCTGACTCCTGAGTGCTGAGATTAAATGCATGTGCCACTACTGCCAGTCTTAACTCTTGCTACTTTTTAAAATCATTTGAGCTTCAATATTAAACTTAGAATCTCTTTCAAGTGGTGGTGGTGCACGCCTTTAATCCCAGCACTTGGGGTGGGGGTAGGGAAGCAGAGGCAGGCAGATCTCTGTGAGTTTGAGGCCAGCCTGGGCCACAGAGTGAGTTTCAGGACAGCCAGGGCTACACAGAGAAACCCTGTCTCGAAAACAAACATGCAAACAAAACTCCCCAGAATCTCTGCTCGGTGGGCCCATATTGATAAACTCTGATCCGGGTTTACCCATACCCTTAAAATCCAGTCTCACAATACTCCCCAGATGTTTGCTACAATGAATTAAAGCATTATTAAGTTATTAAGTGGTGGAGCATCCCTCCCAGCACCCACACGGCAGCTCACAACTGTCTGTAACTCCAAGAGCCGACACCCTCACACGGACATGCATGGAGACAAAACACCAACACACAATAAATAAATGAATAAATAAATAAAATCACTCTGCTTTCACTACTTTGTTAAAAAAACACAAAATAGAACATGACGTTGCATGCACGTGTCAAGGGGTAAGGTATCCTTTGTTAATTTATATGCCCTAGCTCCTGAGGTAGCTGCCCTATTTGTGTGGAAATGCCACAGAACATGTACCTTGCACCTCTCTGAGATAAGTGTCCAAGGGTAGAGCTCTGTGGGGAGTTCATGTTACTTATGAGTCTGATTCTTAGGATAAAAAGTTTTTTCCTGTTCTTTTCCCTTATTTTGTTGCTTGGGTTTTTTGAGACAAAATCTTTCTTTGTAGAACAGGCTGACCTTGAACTCAAGAGATCTGTCTGCCTCTGCCTCCCAAATGCTAAGATTAAAGGTGTACATCTTTTTGTTTGTTTTGTTTGCTGTTGTTTTGAGACAGGATCTCATGTGGTAGCCCTGGGTGTCCTAGAACTCCCTCTCAGCTTACTGAGTTTGAGATTTATAAGCATGATCTGCCATATCTAGCTAAGGTATGATTTTCTTAAATGTTTGTGTACATATATCTACAAGTTGGTAGAACAATGGTCCCTGAAAGTGTCCATTTCCTAATATTCTGGAAAGTGTGGATATGTGACCTTTTCTATCAAAAGGTCCCTTGGAGAGATGACAAAGCAATGATCTTTATAGGAGTGTGTCTGATATTGTAATTTCTTGGATCCATCTGCAGATAAATGAGGGTGTAAACTGTCATCTCTTTAAGGGTATGCCACAGAAAATAAAGTCTCTGATCTGTTTCTGGGTCATTATCTTAGGGCAGTGTGGTCTCTGATTAAATTGGGTGTGTGTGTACAGGGTGTGCAATTGATAAGCTCTTTGTGGTTTTATGGTCTCCTGGTTATACATCATCTTTCTGTTGATGTGGATGCCAAGATATAAATTTGCTGAACTAAAATTTGTAGGTGATGTTTGATGGTGTTAAATGTCTGATGCATTCATTGGAGAAAGGACAAGAGAGTCTGATGTCTCCTTTTTTTTTTTGATGTCTCCTTTTTTTTTTTTTTTCAAAAGGAAATTGCTCTAATGAGATTTTTCCTCAGCAGTTCTGACCGCTCTCCCTTTCGTAGCCTTGTGTGGTTTTGTTGGTGGTAGTTTTTTGTGATGGTGGTGGTTTTCTCCCAGGTTGAATAGCAATACTGATTATCTCCCTCATCAGCGCACCAGGGCAAAGGGAAGTGTTGGGGTTACATGGAGGAAGAAGTCAGGGGAAGGGAGGAAGGGAAGATGATGGTGTGGGAGGAAGGCACTCAGCCATCCTCCAGCCGGTCCAGGACTGTTCTGCAGGGAGGTCCTGAGCCTTCCCTTTGCAAGCTAAAGCACTCCGAGTTGCGTCGCCGCTGCTGGAGCGACCCTCACCTAACCCGGGTCGCTCAGAGGGAAGCCCGGAGCTCCCAATCTGGTCTCTGGTTGTATCCCAATCCCTGGCTGCATTTGCCCAGAAACAAGGGTGACAGCGCGATCCGCAGCCGCTACTCCATGATGCCCGCCTCTCTCCATCTCTCCCGGTGTTGCGTTGCTGGGTCTACAGGGGGCGGCAGCGTGCAGCTCACTATTGGCTGCTGCAGCCAGCTGGGAGGGACATTGTAGAATGACTGCACACGTAGCAGCAAGCAGGCTTCAAGAGAAGCAGAAAGGCAGAGCTTCTCAGGTGTCAGTACAGCCTGGTGGTCTAGGCGCCAGACCCAAGCAGACAGCCTTCCCTGCGGGTATTCTGGTCTCCGAAAGGAGGTGTGGGTTCGATTCCCTCTTCTGACACGTATCTTTTTTTCCTCTGTGTTATTTTTATTTATTTATTTTTGCAATATTCCTCCGCTCAGCTGGCATTGTGGGGTCCTCCAGGGCAGCAAGTCGCCAGGTTGCCTAGTCTCAGGTTCCCTGGCATAACTGGAGATTGTGATGTCTTTTATCTGTGTTGAAGGTGTTATCACAGCACTTGAGCTTTTAGATCTACTCATGAAAACTTGACCTGGGGACCTGTTTGTTCTCTAAGCTGTCTTTCCTGCACTTTTGAGTATCAGACCTAAGGATCACACACACACACACACACACACACACACACACACACACACACACACACACCCCAGGCAAGTTCCCTAGCCCCCCCCCCCAGTTTGGTCTCTGAGCTCTACAGGGATGTCCCCTGAACTGTTGGGACATGTGTGTCTCATGTTGTCAGATCTCTGAGGTTTGGGAGTTCATCTCTAAGTTCATATGATTTTTTTTAACTCATAACTGTATGACACACATCCAGGTAGATGTCCAGTCTGTGGAGTCTTTAGGCTCTCCATGTTTTTTTGTTTTTTTTTTCTTTTCTTTTTCTTTTTTTTCGGGAGCTGAGGACCTAACCCAGGGCCTTGTGCTTGCTAGGCAAGCGGTCTACCACTGAGCTAAATATCCAACCCCAAAACATTGTGGGTTTTTTGCTTGTTTTGTGTTTGTTTGTTTTGTTTTTGTTTTCTGAGACAGGGTTTCTCAATGCAGTTTTGGTGGCTGTCCTGGCATGGGCCACCATTGCCTAGCTTGACAGAGCAATAATCTTGAGATGGGGAGGTGATCCTGGATTTCCAAGGTGACCCTGATGCATCACAACGTGAAGTCTGTGGGCAGTTGGTGTGTGTGTATGTCTTTGGTGGTCAGATAGCAGTACTCCAAAGATGTTCAGTTCCAAGTTCCTGGAACCAGCAGTTATAATAATGAAGCTGGAAAGGGGAACTTGGCAGGTGTGATTAAACTAAGCATCCTGGGAGGGGGAAATAATCCTAGATTAATGACCTGGGTGGTCCAACGTGAACACAAATGTTGTAAGAGGAAGGCACGAACTGAGTATAAGGAGAAGGTCAGTAAGCTGGGCGAGAAAAGATAAGCAGGGCTCATCCAGACAGAGAGCCGGGTAGATGAAGAGGCAGAGAAGGGGCTTGGAGAGGAAATAGAGATTTGAAGGTGAAATGCTGCTGCCTTTGAGGATGGAGGATAAGGCAGTGAGCTGGGCGATGTGGGCACTTTGTGGGAACTGGATGCTCCATGATGAACGCCAGAGGCAAGAAGTCCTGCTAAGGCCTTGACTTTGACACTGTAACCCTCCCCCTTGGCCTTCTTGCCTACAGAAATATAAGAAATAAAATGAACGTGTGTTGTTGTTTTGCAAAAGAGACTATGGTGGGCGGGGTTTCCGTGTCAGACTCTCACAGGTGGTGCGTATGAGTTCTCGGTGTACCGCTCTGGATAGAAACCCCATATGATCTGCCTGTAAGTGTGTGTGATGGACTGTCATCTCTGCATCGGTGATGAGCCAGGAGACTGTGTGTCTGATCTGTTGGGTGGTGTAGGTCCCAGAATTTGTGCCCTGAGCCATTTGGTGGGTGCTGTATTTCGTATGATGGGAGGTTTCTAATCTGATCTTTTGTGTACATGTCCTATCACGTTAGTTTTCTGATCTCTTGAAGTGTGTATGCCAGAATGTAAGAATTCTGACATCTTTGTGGGTTTGTGGGGATATTTTCTTTTGCTCTAGTTCCCTGCTCTGTTTCTGTGTTCATTTCCCGAATAGGAAGCTCCTTGTCCCTGTGTCAAGTGAAGTTCAGCATTATCCCTGGGTCCTTGAAAGACAGAGGCAGGGCAGTCAGAGGCAGAGGAACCAGTGTGACATCAGAAGGAGGGGAAAGAAAGGAGAGACATCCAGGATGAAGATGAACTACTGTTGCTGTATATGTAACCAACCGTCTTATTAAATAAGAAACACAGAACCAATGCAAAGAAGAAAGCCAAGAGATCAGAGCTAAGAGCCTCACTGCCTGCTGCAGCTAGCCTCTTAAGCCAAGAGACCTCTCTGAAAGAGAGCTACTTCCTGTCTGTTTGTCTTTATATAGACTTTCTTTTTTTTTGTGATATATATTTTTTATTTTACAATACCATTCAGTTCTACATATCAGCCATGGGTTCCCCTATTCTCCCCCTTCCCACGCCCTCCCCTTACCCCCAGCCCACCCTCCATTCCCACCTCCTCCAGGACAAGTCCTCCCCCGAGGACTGTGATCAACTTGGTAGACTCAGTCCAGGGAGGTCCAGTCCCTTCCTCCCAGACTAAGCCAAGTGTCCCTGCATAAGTTCCTGGTTTCAAACAGCCAACTCATGGAATGAGCACAGGACTTGGTCCCACTGCCTAGATGCCTCCCAAACTGATCAAGCCAATCAACTGTCTCACCTATTCAGAGGGCCTGATCCAGCTGGGAGCCCCTCAGCCTTTGGTTCATAGTTCATGTGTTTCCATTCATTTGGCTATTTTTTTTTCAATAATTGAGTAAAACTGAAATTGATTATATGCCACAGTCATCCTAGGGACCTCCATGCTATATATATATAGCCTCTATGGTTCTATGGGTTGTGGTCTGATTGTTCATTTTATATCTAGAATCCACCAATGAGTGAGTACATACCATAACTGTCTTTCTGGGTTTGGGTTACCTCACTCAGGATGATTTTTTCTAGTTCCATCCATTTGCCTGCAAATTTCATGCTTTCATTGTTTTTCTCTGCTGAGTAGTACTCCATTGTGTATATGTACCACATTTTTTTCATCCATTCTTCCGTTGATGGGCATCTAGGTTGTTTCCAGGTTCTGGCTATTACAAATAGTGCTGCTATGAACATAGCTGAGCATGTATCTTTATGGTATGTATCAGCATTCTTTGGGTATATGCCCAAGAGTGGGATGGCTGGGTCTTGAGGTTGTTCGATTCCTAATTTTCTGAGAAACCGCCATACTGATTTCCACAGTGGTTGTACAAGTTTACATTCCCACCAACAGTGGAGGAGTGTTCCCTTTGCTCCACATCCTCTCCAACATTGGTTGTCATTGGTGTTTTTGATCTTAGCCATTCTAACAGGTGTAAGGTGGTATCTCAGAGTCGTTTTGATTTGCATTTCTCTGATGATTAAGGATGTTGAGCATTTCTTTAAATGTCTTTCAGCCATTTGTAGTTCTTGTTTTGTGAATTCTCTGTTTAGCTCTTTAGCCCATTTTTTAATTGGACTGTTCAGTGCTTTGATGTCTAGTTTCTTGAGTTCTTTATATATTGTGGAGATCAATCCTCTGTCAGATGTGGGGTTGGTGAAGATATTTTCCCAATCTGTTGGGTGTCTTTTTTGTCTTATTGACTGTGTCTTTTGCCCTGCAAAAGCTTCTCAGTTTTGAGAGGTCCCATTTATTAATGGTTGTGCTCAGGGTTTGTGCTGTCAGTGTTTTATTTAGGAAATGGTCTCCAGTGCCAATGCGTTCAAGAGTGCTTCCTATCTTCTTTTCTATTAAGTTTAGTGTAACTGGATTTATGTTTAGGTCTTTGATCCACTTGGACTTGAGTTTTGTGCATGGTGACAGATATGGATCTATTTGTAATCTTTTACATATTGACATCCAGTTATGCCAGCACCATTTGTTGAAGATACTTTCTTTGTTCCATTGTATAGTTTTGGCTCCTTTGTCAAAAACCAGGTGTTCATATGTGCATGGATTAATGTCAGGGTCTTCAATTCGTTTCCATTGGTCTGTATGTCGGTTTTTATACCAGTACCAAGCTGTTTTTATTACTATAGCTCTATAGTAGAGTTTGAGGTCCGGGATGGTGATGCCTCCAAGGGTTGCTTTATCGTATAGGATTCTTTTAGCTATCCTGGGTCTTTTGTTTTTCCATATAAAGTTGAGTATTTTTCTTTCCAAGTCTGTGAAGAATTGTGTTGGTATTTTGATGGGGATTGCATTGAATCTGTAGATTGCTTTTGGTAAGATTGCCATTTTTACTATGTTAATCCTGCCTATCCATGAGCATGGGAGATCCTTCCATTTTCTGATATCTTCTTCAATTTCTTTCTTTAGAGATTTAAAGTTCTTTTCAAAAAGGTCTTTCACTTGTTTAGTTAGTGTTATCCCAAGGTATTTTATATTATTTGTGGCTATTGTAAAGGGTGATGTTTCTCTGACTTCTTTCTCAGCCCTTTTATCATTTGTGTATAGGAGGGCTACTGATTTTTTTGAGTTGATCTTGTATCCTGCCACTTTACTGAAGGAGTTTATCAGCTGTAGAAGTTCCCTGGTAGAGTTTTTGGGGTCACTTATGTATACTATCATATCATCTGCAAATAGTGAAAGTTTGACTTCTTCCTTGCCAATTTGTATCCCTTTGATCTCCTTTTGTTGTCTTATTGCTCTAGCTAGAACTTCTAGTACTATATTGAATAAATATGGGGAGAGTGGACAGCCTTGTCTTGTTCCTGAATTTAGTGGTATCGCTTTGAGTTTCTCTCCATTTAATTTGATGTTTGCTGTTGGCTTGCCTCTAAATTGCTTTTATTATGTTTAGAAATGTTCCTTGTATTCCTATTCTTTCTAAGACCTTTATCATGAAGGGGTGTTGGATTTTGTCAAAGGCTTTTTCAGCATCTAGGGAGATGATCATGTGGTTTTTTTCTTTCAGTTTGTTTATATGGTGTATTACATTGACTGATTTCCGTATGTTGAACCATCCTTGCATCCCTGGGATGAATCCTACTTGGTCGTGATGGATGATTGTTTTGATGTATTCTTGGATTCGGTTTGCCAATATTTTGTTGAGTATTTTTGCATCAATGTTCATGAGGGAGATTGGTCTGTAGTTCTCTTTCTTTGTTGCATCTTTGTGTGGTTTGGGTATCAGGGTAATTGTAGCCTCATAAAAAGAGTTTGGTAGTGTTCCTTCTGTTTCTATTGTGTGGAACACTTTGAAGAGGATTGGTATTAGTTCTTCTTTGAAAGTCTGGTAGAATTCTGCACTAAAACCATCTGGTCCTGGGCTTTTTTTAGTTGGGAGACTTTTGATGACTGTTTCTATTTCTTTAGGGGTTATTGGTCTATTTAAATGGTTTATCTGGTCTTGATTTAATTTTGGTATTTGGTATTTATCCAGAAAATTGTCCATTTCTTCCTGGTTTTCCATTTTTGTGGAGTACAGGTTTTTGAAGTATGATCTGATGATTCTCTGGATTTCCTCATTGTCTGTTGTTATGTCTCCCTTTTCATTTCTGATTTTGTGAATTTGGGTGTTCTCTCTTTGCTTTTTGATTAATTTGGCTAGTGGTTTGTCTATCTTGTTGATTTTTTCAAAGAACCAACTCTTTGTTTCATTGTTTTTTTGTATTGTTCTCTTGTTTTCTATTTCGTTGATTTCAGCCCTCAATTTGATTATTTCCTGGCGTCTATTTCTCCTGGGTGAGTTTGTTTCTTTTTGTTCTAGAGCTTTCAGTTGTGCTGTTAATTCATTGGTATGGGATTGCTCCATCTTCTTTATGTGTGCATTTAGAGCTATGAATTTTCCTCTTAGCACTGCTTTCATAGTGTTCCATAAGTTTGGGTATGTTGTACTTTCATTTTCATTGAATTCTAGGAACTCTTTAATTTCTTTCTTTATTTCTTCCTTGACCCATTGATGTTTCAGGTGGGTATTATTCAGTTTCCATGAGTTTGTGGGTTTTCTATAATTTTTGTTGTTATTGAGTTCTAACTTTAAGGCATGGTGGTCTGATAAGATACAGGAGGTTATTCCAATTTTTTTGTATCTGTTGAGATTTGTTTTGTGTCCAAGCATGTGGTCAATTTTTGAGAAGGTTCCATGGGGTGCTGAGAAGAAGGTATATTCTTTTGTGTTAGGATGGAATATTCTGTAGATATCTGTTAGGTCCATTTGAGTCATAACATCTGTTAGGTCCTTTATTTCTTTGTTAAGTTTCAGTCTGGTAGATCTATCTTTTGGTGAGAGTGGTGTGTTAAAGTCTCCCACTACTAATGTGTGGGGTTTGATGTGCGTTTTAAACTTTAGTAGTGTTTCTTTTATGAATGTGGGTGCTTTTGTATTTGGAGCATAAATGTTTAGAATCGAGACTTCATCTTGGTGGATTTTTCCTGTGATGAATATGTAATGTCCATCCTGGTCTCTTTTGATTGATTTTAGTTTGAAGTCTATTTTATTAGATATTAGGATAGCTACACCAGCTTGTTTCTTAGGTCCATTTGCTTGGAAAACCTTTTCCCAGCCCTTTACTCGGAGGTAGTGTCTGTCTTTGGAGTTAAGGTGTGTTTCTTGTATGCAGCATATGGATGGGTCCTGTTTTCTAATCCATTCTGTTAGCCTGTGTCTTTTTATAGGTGAGTTGATACCATTGATATTGATGGATATTAATGACCAGTGATTGTTAATTCCTGTTATTTTTTTGGTTGTGTTGTGTTGTCCTTCTGTGGTGTATGTTGGTGTAGGATTATCTATTGCTTGATTTTTCATGGATGTGTTTAGCTTCTTTGGGTTGAATTTTCCTTTCTAGTGCTTTCTGTAGGGCTGGGTTTGTAGACAGGTATTGATTAAATCTGGTTTTATCCTGGAATATTTTGTTTACTCCGCCTATGGTGATTAAGAGTTTTGCTGGGTATAATAGTCTGGGTTGGCATCCATGGTCTCTTAGTGTCTGCATGAGGTTTGTCCATGATCTTCTATCTTTCATAGTCTCTATTGAGTAGTCTGGTGTTATTCTGATGGGTTTGCCTTTATATGTTACTTGGTCCTTTTCCTTTGCAGCTCTTAATATTTTTTCTTTATTCTGTGTGTTTAGTGTTTTGATTATTATGTGGCGAGGGGACTTTTTTTTTGGATCCAGCCTATTCGGTGTTCTGTAAGCTTCTTGTATCTTCATAGGTATTTCTTTCTTTAGGTTAGGAAAGTTTTCTTCTATGATTTTGTTGAATATATTTTCTGTGCCTTTGAGTTGGTATTCTTCTCCTTCTTCTATCCCTATTATTCTTAGGTTTGGTCTTTTCATGGTGTCCCAAATTTCCTGGACGTTTTGTGTTAGGACTTTTTTGTCTTTATTGTTTTCTTTGACTGACGAATCTATTTTCTCTAGCGTGTCTTCAGTGTCAGAGATTCTCTGTTCCATCTCTTGCAATCGGTTGGTTATGCTTGTTTCTGTAGTTCCTGTTCGTTTTGTCAGGATTTCTATTGCCAGCATTCCCTCAGCATGTGTTTTCTTTATTGTCTCAAATTCATTTTTCAGATCTTGGAATGTTTCTTTCATCTGTTTAATTGCTTTTTCTTGGCTTTCTTTGATTTCTTCCCATTTTTTGTTCGATTTTTCTTCCATTTCTTTAAGGGAGTTTTTTATTTCCTCTTTAATGGAGTTTTTCATTTCTTCTTTAAGGGAAGTTTTTATTTCCTCTTTAAGGGAGTTTTTTATTTCCTCTTTAAGGAAAGTTTTTATTTCCTCATTGAGGGAATGTTTTATTTCTTCTTTAAGGGCCTCTATCATCTTCTTAATGTCATTTTTAGGGTTGATTTCTTCTGCTTCTTCTGTCATGGTATGTTTAGGTCTTGCAGGTGTAGAATCACTAGGTTCTGATGTTGCCATATAGGTCTTTATGTTGTTGCCTGTATTTTTGCACTGGCGTCTGCTCATCTCTTCCTCTGTGAGGTGCAGGTGGTGTCTGTGTCTGAGAGTGCCTCTCTTGTTCTAATTTTTAGTCTTGGTTTAGTAGTGGTTCTTGGTTAAATTGGTGCTATTGGGCTATTTCTTCAGGGGCAGCTGATTTCGATCGGTGAATTATATACTTATGATTCTGGTGATCTGGTTTGGTGTCTGGGTAGCGCCTTCTTCTGTGTTCTCAGGTCACTTTTTGTTCATTTGTCAACTCCTCAGCTGATCTTGTTTCTTCAGACTTTAAACTGTAGGCATCTGAATCCTCTCCCAGATGGGTTTCAGCTGAGCAGGGTAGTCTCACCAACACCTCCAAGTTGTTGGGTTTCGCAGGATCAGCAGCTGGGCCCTGGGTTGTCCTCAGATGGAGTGTTCAGATTCGTTCTGGTTCTGACCCACGGAGATAGCTTCTTCCCCAGTTGTTGGGGTTAGGGGCGTCCCTGTTCCAAGCTGCGTCTGCTTGTCTCCGTCCCTGGGCCTGTTTACCTCTGCGGTCCTCCGCCGGGCCTGTGGTCCCTGTCAGCTGCCGCTGGTTCTGTCTGCCTCTGGGGGCCGCCACCGGGCCTGAATGTCTCTGTCGGCCGCTGCCGCCGGGCACGTCTACCTCAGCGGGCTGCCGCTGGGTCCGTCTACCTCAACAGGCCACCGCCACAGGCCTACCTGCGTCTGCTTGTCTCCACCGCCGGGCCTGTCTACCTCTGTGGACCGCCGCTAGGCCTGAATGTCTCTGCCGGCTGCCGCCGGGTCTGAATATCCCTGTCGGCTGCCGCCGCTGGGCACGTCTACCTCAGCGGGCTGTTGCTGGGCCCGTCTACCTCCGCGGGCCGCCACCGCAGGCCTACCTGCGTCTGCTTGTCTCTGCCGCCGGGCCTGTCTACCTCTGTGGGCCGCTGCTGGGCCTGAATGTCTCTGCCGGCTGCCGCCGGGCCTGAATGTCCCTGTTGGCCGCTGCCGCCGGGCCCGTTTACCTCCACTTTCTCCTCTTCTTGTGTGTATATGAACGGTCTTGTTAGATAAGAAACACAGAGCCAATGCAGAGATGAAAGCCCAAGAGGTCAGAGCTAAAAAGCTTACCATTCACTGCAGCTGTTGTCCTCTTCAGCAAGAGCTTATATAGACTTTCTGTTCTGCCTTCTCATTGGTTGCAAACCCAAACACATGACTGCCTCGTCACTGACTGTATGTATAGACCTCCAGGTCTCTATGGTATTGAGATTAAAGGTGTGTGTCTCCAATGCTGGCTGTATCCTTGACCACACAGAGATCTACCTAGCTCTTCTACCAAGTGCTGGGATTAAAGGCATGCGGCACCACCACCGCCACGCTCTTGCTATGGCTCTAATAGCTCTGACCCCCCCGGGCAACTTTATTAACATACAATTAAAATCACATCTCAGTACAAATAAAATACCACCATATGTTGCTGTCTTTGAAGATAGACAGAGGGCCAAAGCCAAGGACTAAACACCTCTCTAGACCAAGAAAGCCAGGGGGGAAAAAACTCCCCTTGGTCCTCCAGGAGCAACGGAGCCCTGCTGCTGATACATTGATTTTGGTCATTCTGGCTTCCGACTGTAGAAAGGTAAGGTAGTTTGGTGGTGTTTTGTGACTCTAAGATTATGACTTCTTAATGTAGCAATAATGGATTGGAAATGAATACATGGTTCTAGGTATTGCATGAATCCTAAATGGTCTTTTAATAAAAACCCAGAGACAGATATTGCAGTAAACGCTGAAAAGTCAGAGAGACAAAGGAACAAGCAACAGCCGCTCCTCACCTCGCCAACTCCAGGAATCCTCTGGCTGAATGCCCCGAGTCTTCAGCCAAAAGGGCTCTAGTTCCTGTCTCCTCAGGCTTGTCTGCCTTTCCCCGCCCAGCCATGTCACTTCCTATATCACCTTCCTAGTGCTGGGATCAATGGTGTGTGTGCTTCCCAAATACTAGGGTTAAAGGTGTGTGCCACCACTGCCTGGCTCTGTTCCTCTCCTAGACTGGATGAATCTCATGTATCCCAGTGTGGCCTTGAACTCACCGAGATCTCTGCCTCCTGAGGGATAGGATTAAAAGTGTATGCCACCACTGCCTGACCTTTATGTTAATCTAGTGAGTGGCTCTGTCCTTTCAGGCAACTTTTATTAGAGTACAACAAAATATCACCACATCTGCACACCTTTAATCCCACCACTTGGGAGGCAGATCTCGGGAGGCAGGTAGATCTCTGAGTTTGAGTCCAGCCTGGTCTACTTAGTGGGTTCCAAGACAGCCAGAGCTACATAGTGATACCCTGTCTCAAAAAAAACATATATATAATGGAAAAATATGGTTGCTTTGCTTAATAAAACAAAAACAAAAAAACTACACATCTATGTTTCAATGTCTCTTCATGATTACTAGTGGACAGACATCTCAGGATGTGAACTCAGTGGTGTGTTTGTGTTTCCAGTGGTGAAGCTCTGCTCTTTGTGCACGATGAACCAGATGTTTGTGACTGTCCTAGAATTTGTGATCACTAAACTACTGGGATGTGTATATCATAGTATGTAATGCTTCTCATTTTAAGGGGCACTTTTTATTTTTTAGATTTATGTATTGTGTATATTGCCTGTATGTATGTCTGCACGCCAGAAGAGGGCGCCAGATCTCTTTACAGATGGTTGTGAGCCACCATGTGGGTGCTGGGAATTGAACTCGGGACCTCTGGAAGAGCAGCCAGTGCTCCTGGCCTCTGGGCCATCTCTCCAGCCACAGTGGAGGGCACTATTTCTAAGAACACATTCCCTGCCTTACCTGCTTACATGTGTACCAGGCTGTTGCAGTCTGATCTTCAGCCTTGTGCATCTCCGTGTTGAGGCCTCACCTGTTGCTGGTAATGTCTCAGTGCGTGTGCGTCTTGATTGTTCCTGGGTCTAGATTACAAGGTGTCAGATCTAGGATCTATTTCTGCCATTTTCCCCGTTGATGAAGTCTCTGACTTGACTATGGTTGTGCATTACAGGAGATCTGCTCTGTTTGTGGGGGTTTATGTGGCTCTGTGTTGTTTTAGAAGAAATCACTGGATGTGAACTTTTTTTTTTTGGATCTGCAGTGTTTTTATGACCAAAAAACCACGAATCCTGATCCCTCTGTAACTCAGCGATACTGTCTGAGTCCCACAGTTTCAAAAGACCCTTTTAGACAACATCTGATTCTGCCCTTTGCTGTTTATAGCCAGATAAAAATCAGCCTTCATAGTTCAGTCTTATGAGAAGGAAGAAATGTGTGTGTTTGAGTCTGAGATACACATGGTAGGGAAAGAACAGAATGTCACTCAGTCTAACCGTATTCCGTCTGAATAGTCCAAGGACTTCGGTAGATTCCAAAGTATGTGATTATGTCCCCATTTTAAAACAGTAAACATCTTAACACATATGCTGATTAAAGCATGAAATAAAGAACACTTAACGCCACCAGATATGTGCAAAAAATTTCAGGGATTAAAAAAAAAATTCAGGTTCATGTTTAAATACATTATTTCAACTCATCAACTGAGAGAAAACTGTACTTATGGGGAGAAGCCATAGAGACTTGCTTTGTTGAAGAGGATATGTTATAAAACTGCTACCATAGTTAATACTTAATATTGCCTTAACATTTCTAAAGTCACAGAAAATGATCCTCTTTAATTGCCAGTACAATAAATTATGAGGTCTTCCTTTCTTCTACCCATACACATCAAGCAGACTCAAACAACCTTAATCGCTGGAGCTCAAAGGAAACGTGTCAAGAAAGGTCTTGTAGTGAGCTGGAGCAAAGAACCCTGGTTTCCAGCCCCCACTTCCCACCCAGGAATCTCCAGGTTGACTAAAGTTCACCCTCATTTGGGAGTTTCATTAAAATCATTTATTATTAAGAAGTTGACAACAGAAGAGTTAGTGAAAACAGGCTCTTAATCAAGAGCTTGGAACAGGGATGCCTTTAATCCCAGCATCCGGGGAAGGAGCCATCTCCGTGGGACTAGACCAGAACGGATCTGAACACTCTGTTGAGGCCAACCCAGGGCCCAGCTGCTGATCCTGTGAAACCTAACAACTTGGAGGTATTGGTGAGACTACCCTGCTCAGCTGAAATCCATCCGGGAGAGGATTCAGAATCCTACAGTTTGCAGTCTGAGAAAACAAGATCAGCTGAGGAGTTGACGAATGAGCAAAAAACGTGACCTGAGAACACAAAAGAAGGCGATGCCCAGCCACTGAATCAGATCACCAGAATCATAAGCCTACACTACACCAACTTTGAACAGGTAAGCTCCCATCTCCAGACCGGCAGATCAGGTCTCTAGCCCTAGGCCCTACCCATCAGAGTTCCAGGGACCAGACAGCTACCTTTCCCTGCTTCCCCACAAAAAAAAAAAACACCAAAAAACAAAAACAACAACAAAAATAAAAACCAACCCCTACGAACCTAAGAACCACTGAAACCATAAGCCCACCCTGCACCAACTGGAAACAACTGCTCCCTGAGACAGAACCCACTAACACTGTTTGGACTAAGCTGCTCCTGGAGAAACAGAGTCCAACAGCACCAATTTAACCAAGAACTCCTAGTGAACCAAGACTAACAATTAGAACAAAAGAGGCATCTTCAGACACAGACACCACCTGCACCGAGCAGAGGAAGAAATGAGTAGATGCCAGTGCAAAAATACAGGCAACAACATAAAGACCTATATGACAACATCAGGACCTAGTGATTCTACGCCTGCAAAACCTGAACATACCAAGACAGAAGAAGCAGAAGAAATCAATCCTAAAAATGAGTTTAAGAAGATGATAGAGGGCCGGGCGGTGGTGGCACACGCCTTTAATCCCAGCACTCGGGAGGCAGAGGCAGGCAGATCTCTGTGAGTTCGAGGCCAGCCTGGGCTACCAAGTGAGTTCCAGAAAGACGCAAAGCTACACAGAGAAACCCTGTCTCGAAAAACAAAACAAAACAAAAAAAAAAAAAAAAAAAGAAGATGATAGAGGCCCTTAAAGAAGAAATAAAAATTCCCTTAAAGAAATGGAAGAAAAAACAAACAAAAAATTGGAAGAAATCAAAGAAAACCAAGAAAAAGTAATTAAACAGATGAAGGAGACAATTCAAGATCTGAAAAATGAAATTGAGACAATAAAGAAAACACAAACTGAGGGAATGCTGGAAATAGAAATCCTGACTAAATGAACAGGAATTACAGAAGCAAACAAAACCAACCGAATGCAAGAGATGGAACAGAGAATCTCTGACACTGAAAACACAATAGAGAAAATAGATTTGTCAATCAAAGAAAACACTAAAGACAAAGTCATAACACAAAACGTTTAAGAAATCTGGGACACCATGAAAAGACCAAACCTAAGAATAATAGGGATAGAAGAAAGAGAAGAATACCAACTCAAAGGCACAGAAAATATATTCAACAAAATCACAGAAGAAAACTTTCCTAACCTAAAGAAAGAAATACCTATGAAGATACAAGAAGCTTACAGAACACCAAATAGGCTGGATCAAAAAAAAAAAAAAAAAAGTCCCCTCGTCACATAATAATCAAAATACATACAGAACAAAGAAAAAATATTAAGAGACACAAAGAAAAAAGACCAAGTAACATATAAAGGCAAACCCATCAGAATAACACCAGACTTCTCAATAGAGACTATGAAAGCTAGAAGGTCCTGGACAAACGTTATGCAGACACTGAGAGACCATGGATGCCAACCCAGATTATTATATCCAGCAAAACTCTCAATCACCATAGGCGGAGTAAACAAAATATTCCATGATAAAACCAGATTTAAACAATACCAGTCCACAAACCCAGCCCTACAGAAAGCACTAGAAGGAAAAATCCAACCTAAAGAAACTAAACACACCCATGAAAACTCAGGCAATAGATAACCCCACACCAACAAATACCAAAGAAGGAAAACACAACACTACCACGAAAAAATAACAGGAATTAACAATCACTGGTCATTAATATCCATCAATATCAATGGTCTCAACTCACCTATAAAAAGACACAGACTAACAGAATGGATAAGAAAACAGGATCCATTCTTCTGTTGCATACAAGAAACACACCTTAACTTCAAAGACAGACACTACCTCAGAGTAAAGGGCTGGGAAAAGGCTTTCCAATCAAATGGACCTAAGAAGCAAGCTGATGTAGCTATCCTAATATCTAATGAAATAGACTTCAAACTAAAATCAATCTAAAGAGATCAGGATGGACATTTCATATTTATCACAGGAAAAATCCACCAAGATGAAGTCTCAATTCTGAACATTTATGCCCCAAATACAAAGGGACCCACATTCATAAAAGAAACATTACTAAAGCTTAAATCACACATCAAACCCCACACATTAGTAGTGGGAGACTTCAACACCCCACTCTCACCAAAATACAGATCTACCAGACTGAAACTTAACAAAGAAATAAAGGACCTAACTGATGTTCTGACTCAAATGGACTTAATCGCTATCTACAGAACATTCCATCCTAACAAAAAAGAATATACCTTCTTCTCAGCACCCCATGGAACCTTCTCAAAAATTGATCACATGCTTGGTCACAAAGCAAATCTCAACAGATACAAAAACATTGGAATAACCTCCTGTATCTTATCGGACCACCATGCCTTAAAGTTAGATTACAACAACAAAAATTATAGAAAGCCTACAATCTCATGGAAACTGAATAATGCCCACCAGAAACACCAATGGGTCAAGGCAGAAATAAATAAAGAAATTAAAGAGTTCCTAGAAATCAATGAAAATGAAAGTACAACATACCCAAACTTATCGGACACTATGAAAGCAGTGCTAAGAAGAAAATTCATAGCTCTAAATGCACACATAAAGAAGATTGAGAAAGCTCATACCAATGAATTAACAGCACAACTGAAAGCCCTAGAACAAAAGGAAACAAACTCACCGAGGAGAAATAGACACCAGTAAATAATCAAATTGAGGGCTGAAATCAACGAAATAGAAACCAAGAGAACAATACAAAAAAATCAATGAAACAAAGAGTTGGTTCTTTGAAAAAATCAACAAGATAGACAAACCTCTAGCCAAATTAACCAAAAGGCAAAGAGAGAGCACCCAAATTAACAAAATCAAAAAAACGAAAAGGGAGACATAACAACAGACAACGAGGAAATCCAGAGAATCATCAGATCATACTTCAAAAACCTGTACTCCACAAAATTGGAAAATCTGGAAGAAATGGACAATTTTCTGGATAGATACCACATACCAAAGTTAAACCAAGACCAGATAAACTATTTAAATAGACCAATAACCTCTAAAGAAATAGAAACAGTCATCAAAAGTCTCCCAACCAAAAAAAAAAAAAAAAGCCCAAGACCACATGGCTTGGGTGCAGAATTCTACCAGATTTCCAATACTCTTCAAATTGTTCCACACAATAGAAACAGAAGGAACATTACCAAACTCTTTCTACGAGGCTACAATTACCTTGATACCCAAACCACACAAAGATGCAACAAAGAAAGAGAATTACAGACCACTCTCCCTCATGAACATTGATGCAAAAACACTCAATAAAATATTGGCAAACCGAATCCAAGAACACATCAAAAAAATTATCCACCATCACCAAGTAGGTTTCATCCCAGGGATGCAAGGATGGTTCAGCATATGAAAATCTGTCAATGTAATACACCATATAAACAATCTGAAAGAAAAAAACCACATGATCATCTCACTAGATGCTGAAAAAGCCTTTGAAAAAATCCAACAACCCTTCATGATAAAGGTCTTAGAGAGACCAGGTCCTTTAGAACATTCCTAAACATAATAAAGGCAATTTACAGCAAGCCAACAGCCACCATCAAGTTAAATGGAGAGAAACTCAAAGCAATTCCACTAAAATCAGGAACAAGACAAGGCTGTCCGCTCTCCCCATACTTATTCAATATAGTACTAGAAGTTCTAGCTAGAGCAATAAAACAACAAAAGGAGATCAAAGGGATACAAATTGGAAAGGAAGAAGTCAAACTTTCACTATTTGCAGATGATATGATAGTATACATAAGTGACCCCCAAAACTCTACCAGGGAACTCCTACAGCTGATAAACTCCTTCAGTAAAGTGGCAGGATACAAGATCAACTCAAAAAAGTCAGTAGCCCTCCAATATACAAATGATAAAAGGGCTGAGAAAGAAGTCAGAGAAACATCACCCTTTACAATAGCCACAAATAATATAAAATACCTTGGGATAACACTAACTAAACAAGTGAAGGACCTTTTTGATAAGAACTTTAAATCTCTAAAGAAAGAAATTGAAGAAGATATCAGAAAATGGAAGGATCTTCCGTGCTCATGGATAGCTAGGATTAACATAGTAAAAGTGGCAATCTTACCAAAAGCAATCTACAGATTCAATGCAATCCCCATCAAAATCCCAACACAATTCTTCACAGACTTGGAAAGAACAATAGTCAATATCATATGGAAAAACAAAAGACCCAGGATAGCTAAAAGAATCCTGTATAATAAAGCAACCTCTGGAGGCATCACCATCCCTGACCTCAAGCTCTACTATAGAGCTATAGTAATAAAAACAGCTTGGTACTGGTATAAAAACTGACATACCGACCAATGGAATCGAATTGAAGACCCTGACATTAATCCATGCACATATGAACACCTGGTTTTTGACAGAGAAGCCAAAACTATACAATGGAAAAAAGAAAGTATCTTCAACAAATGGTGCTGGCATAACTGGATGTCAATATGTAAAAGATTGCAAATAGATCCATATCTGTTGCCATGCACAAAACTCAAGTCCAAGTGGATCAAAGACCTCAACATAAATCCAGTTACACTAAACTTAACAGAAAAGAAAGTAGGAAGCACTCTTGAACACATTGGCATCGGAGATCACTTCCTAAATATAACACCAACAGCACAGACACTGAGCACAATTAATAAATGGGACCTCTTGAAACTGAGAAGCTTTTGCAGGGCAAAAGACACAGTCAATAAGACAAAAAGACAGCCTACAGAATGGGAAAAGATCTTCACCAACTCCACATCTGACAGGACTGATCTCTACAGTATATAAAGAACTCAAGAAACTAGACATCAAAATACTGAACAATCCAATTAAAAAATGGGCTAAAGAACTAAACAGATGAGACCTCGAGGTCCTTGTTGCTCTGCGGTCGGGTCCTCGCTCTGTGCGGGGATGCGATCTGGAGCCATGGCGCTCGCTGTTCGAGTCTTGTATTGTGGAGCTTGAGGCTACAAGCCCAAGTATCTCCAGCTCAAGGAGAAGCTAGAACATGAGTTTCCCGGATGCCTGGACATTTGTGGCGAGGGGACTCCCCAGGTCACCGGGTTCTTTGAAGTGACGGTAGCCGGGAAGTTGGTTCACTCCAAGAAGCGAGGTGATGGCTACGTGGATACAGAAAGCAAGTTTCGGAAACTGGTGACCGCCATCAAAGCTGCCCTGGCTCAGTGCCAGTGACCCCTGGAGGCAGGGTGACCTCCTGGCAGCCGCCTTAAGACAGGAAGGACTGAAATGTCTCAGACCTGTGGTCTTTCCTCCATGTTCCTGCGGCCACCAAGTCAGGCCAGAGGGTGCCTCTGTGAGGGGGTGTGCCTCCCTGTGCACGCACCCTGCCCTGCCCTTCTGCCCTCTTCCTCACCTCTCCCTGAATTCCTCCATGTCTCCCATCTACCCTCCTGCCTTGGTTTCCCTTCTCCAGCTCAGACTGCAAGAAGATAAGCAGCCATGTTGCCAACTGTTCCCAGTCGAATAAAAGTTGGATGAGGCAACTAAACAAAACAAAACAAAACAAAAAAAGAACTAAACAGAGAATTCACAAAGCAAGAAACACAAATGGCTGAAAGACGTTTAAAGAAATGCTCAATATCCTTAATCATCAGAGAAATGCAAATCAAAATGACTCTGAGACACCACCTTACACCTGTCAGAATGGCTACGATCAAAAACACCAATGACAGTCAATGTTGGAGAGGATGTGGAGCAAAGGGAACACTCCTCCACTGTTGGTGGGAATGTAAACTTGTACAACCACTGTGGAAATCAGTATGGTGGTTTCTCAGAAAATTAGGAATCAAACTACCTCAAGACCCAGCCATCCCACTCTTGGGCATATACCCAAGGAATGCTGATTCATACCACAAAGATACATGCTCAGCTATGTTCATAGCAGCACTATTTGTAATAGCCAGAACCTGGAAACAACCTAGATGCCCGTCAATGAAGAATGGATTAAGAAAATGTGGAACATATACACAATGGAGTACTACTCAGCAGAGAAAAACAATGACATCATGAAATTTGCAGGCAAATGGATGGATCTAGAAAAGATCCTGAGTGAGGTAACCCAAACCCAGAAGGATGAACATGGTATATACTCACTCATAAGTGGATTCTAGATATAAAGCAAAGAACAATCAGACTGCAACCCACAGAAACAGGGAGGCTACATAGCAGGGGGGACCCTAGGATGACTGTGGCTTATAATAAGTTTTGGTTTTATTTAATTACTGAACAAGCGGCAATGAAACATTTCACTATTAAGATAAGAATTTATACTGTATCAAGCTGATAATAGAAAAATTAATTAATTAATTAAACATAAAAAAGAAGTTAACAAAAAATAAATATGGTACAGAGTAGGTTACTTCCAGATCAGTAGTAACCAGACAGACATAAAACAGATTCAAATATTTAGTATTAATTATTTTCCATAAGCAAACATTTCTGAGATTTGAAGATTTGTGTTTGAACATAGAGTACTACAGTGTTGGCTACATCAAATAAATAGAAAATAATTTTATGAGAAAAGGTGAACTTTTTGATCTATTTGTGTGCATGACTCAGGGTCTTGAGTTTGAAGACTGTGATTTGTTTGTGGGTCTTTGGGCAGACCTCTAATGTGTCTGTGGTCACATATTCCAGGACTTCAGCTGCCTGACCAATGTGATCACAATATCAAATAGTGTTAGGATTCTGAACTGTTGGTAGCCTCTGAGATTCCTGACACCTGTTCATGCTGTGAAACCTATAAGCTCTTTGTTGGTGTTGTCCCAAAGTATGAGCTCTGATCCACTTTTTTTTTTTTTTTTTTTTTTTTTTTTTGGTTTTTTGAGACAGGGTTTCTCTGCATAGCTTTGCGCCTGTCCTGGAACTCACTTGGTAGCCCAGGCTGGCCTCGAACTCAAAGAGATCCGCCTGGCTCTACCTCCCGAGTGCTGGGATTAAAGGTGTGCGCCACCACCGCCCGGCTCTGATCCACTTTTATAGGAGTGTATCTGATATTGTAATTTCTTGGATCCATCTGCAGATAAATGAGGGTGTAAACTGTCATCTCTTTAAGGGTATGCCACAGAAAATAAAGTCTCTGATCTGTTTCTGGGTCATTACCTTGGGGCAGTGTGGTCTCTGATCAAGTTGGGTGTGTATACAGGGTGTGCAATTGATAAGCTCTTTGTGGTTTAATGGTCTCCTGGTTATGCATCATCTTTCTGTTGATGTGGATGCCAAGATGTAAATTTCCTGAACTAAAATTTGTAGGTGATGTTTGATGGTGTTAAATGTCTGATGCATTCATTGGAGAAAGGACAAGAGAGTCTGATGTCTCCTTTTTTTTTTTTCAAAAGGAAATTGCTCTAATGAGATTTTTCTTCAGCAATTCTGACCCTTCTACCTTTCCTAGCCTGTGGGGCGTTTACCCACCACGCCCACAGTTCCCCAGAATTTCTTGAGTGTGAGCAGCAGGAAATATTAGATAGGAGGATTTATAGCGGAGAATCTTGCGAAGATAAACAAATAGAAAATAAAGGATAGCCTCGAGAGGGCCTGGAACCTATTCCAACAGCCCCTGACTGTCTCTGCCCCAGGGTTTTTATAGAGTGGCCAAGGGATGGGGAGCAAAAGACCTCCTCCCCCCAGCACAGCCAAGTGCAAACCATCTAAGATACCTGCACTCAGGCCCGTGGTCCTAATCATCCTCTATGCGGAACTGCTGGGTAAAGCCACGAGGAACCCGAAAACGGGCTCCCACAGTAGCCTTATGTGGTTTTTTTTTTTTTTTTTTTGGTGGTAGGTTTTGTGTGTGTGTGTGGTGGGGGGGGGGGTGGTGATGATGGTGGTTTTCTCGCAGGTTGAATAGCAATACTGATTATCTCCCTCATCAGCGCACCAGGGCAAAGGGAAGTGTTGGGGTTACATGGAGGAAGAAGTCAGGGGAAGGGAGGAAGGGAAGACGATGGTGTGGGAGGAAGGCACTCAGCCATCCTCCAGCCGGTCCAGGACTGTTCTGCAGGGAGGTCCTGAGCCTTCCCTTTGCAAGCTAAAGCATTCCGAGTTGCGTCGCCGCTGCTGGAGAGACCCTCACCTAACCCGGGTCGCTCAGAGGGAAGCCCGGAGCTCCCAGTCTGGTCTCTGGTTGTATCCCAATCCCTGGCTGCATTTGCCCAGAAACAAGGGTGACAGCGCGATCCGCAGCCGCTACTCCATGATGCCCGCCTCTCTCCATCTCTCCCTGTGTTGCTGCGTTGCTGGGTCTACAGGGAGCGACAGCGTGCAGCTCACTATTGGCTGCTGCAGCCAGCTGGGAGGGACATTGTAGAATGACTGCACACGTAGCAGCAAGCAGGCTTCAAGAGAAGCAGAAAGGCAGAGCTTCTCAGGTGTCAGTACAGCCCAGTGGTCTAGGCGCCAGACCCAAGCAGACAGCCTTCCCTGCGGGTATTCTGGTCTCCGAAAGGAGGTGTGGGTTCGATTCCCTCTTCTGACACGTATCTTTTTTTCCTCTGTGTTATTTTTATTTATTTATTTTTGCAATATTCCTCCGCTCAGCTGGCATTGTGGGGTCCTCCAGGGCAGCAAGTCGCCAGGTTGCCTAGTCTCAGGTTCCCTGGCATAACTGGAGATTGTGATGTCTTTTATCTGTGTTGAAGGTGTTATCACAGCACTTGAGCTTTTAGATCTACTCATGAAAACTTGACCTGGGGACCTGTTTGTTCTCTAAGCTGTCTTTCCTGCACTTTTGAGTATCAGACCTAAGGATCACACACACACACACACACACACACACCAGGCAAGTTCCCTAGCCCCCCCCCCCCCAGTTTGGTCTCTGAGCTCTACAGGGATGTCCCCTGAACTGTTGGGACATGTGTGTCTCATGTTGTCAGATCTCTGAGGTTTGGTAGTTCATCTCTAAGTTCATGTGATTTTTTTTAACTCATATCTGTATGACACACTTCCAGGTAGATGTCCAGGCTGTGGAGTCTTTAGGCTCTCCATGGTTTTTTTTTTCTTTTCTTTTTCTTTTTTTCTGGAGCTGAGGACCTAACCCAGGGCCTTGTGCTTGCTAGGCAAGCGGTCTACCACTGAGCTAAATATCCAACCCCAAAACATTGTGGGTTTTTTGCTTGTTTTGTGTTTGTTTGTTTTGTTTTTGTTTTCTGAGACAGGGTTTCTCAATGCAGTTTTGGTGGCTGTCCTGGATCTTGCTCTGTAGACCAGGCTGGCCTCGAAATCACAGATCTGCCTATTCTTGCTTTGAGTGCTGGGATTAAAGGCATGGGCCACCATTGCCTAGCTTGACAAAGCAGTAATCTTGAGATGGGGAGGTGATCCTGGATTTCCAAGGTGACCCTGATGCATCACAACGTGAAGTCTGTGGGCCTTTGGTGTGTGTGTATGTCTTTGGTGGTCAGATAGCAGTACTCCAAAGATGTTCAGTTCCAAGTCCCTGGAACCAGCAGTTATAATAATGAAGCTGGAAAGGGGAACTTGGCAGGTGTGATTAAACTAAGCATCCTGGGAGGGGGAAATAATCCTAGATTAATGACCTGGGTGGTCCAACGTGAAGACAAATGTTGTAAGAGGAAGGCACGAACTGAGTATAAGGAGAAGGTCAGTAAGCTGGGCGAGAAAAGATAAGCAGGGCTCATCCAGACAGAGAGCCGGGTAGATGGAGAGGCAGAGAAGGGGCTTGGAGAGGAAATAGAGATTTGAAGGTGAAATGCTGCTGCCTTTGAGGATGGAGGATAAGGCAGTGAGCTGGGCGATGTGGGCACTTTGTGGGAACTGGATTCTCCATGATGAACGCCAGAGGCAAGAAGTCCTGCTAAGGCCTTGACTTTGACACTGTAACCCTCCCCCTTGGCCTTCTTGCCTCCAGAAATATAAGAAAGAAAATGAACGTGTGTTGTTGTTTTGCAAAAGAGACTATGGTGGGCGGGGTTTCCATGTCAATGAAACTCTCAGTGTCCCAGGTGGTGCGTATGAGTTCTCGGTGTACCGCTCTGGATGGAAACCCTACATGATCTGCCTGTAAGTGTGTGTGATGGACTGTCATCTCTGCATCGGTGATGAGCCAGGAGACTGTGTGTCTGATCTGTTGGGTGGTGTAGGTCCCAGAATTTGTGCCCTGAGCCATTTGGTGGGTGCTGTATGTCGTATGATGGGAGGTTTCTAATCTGATCTTTTGTGTACATGTCCTATCATGTTAGTTTTCTGATCTCTTGAAGTGTGTATGCCAGAATGTAAGAATTCTGGCATCTTTGTGGGTTTGTGGGGATATTTTCTTTCGCTCTAGTTCCCTGCTCTGTTTCTGTGTTCATTTCCTGAATAGGAAGCTCCTTGTCCCTGTGTCAAGTGAAGTTCAGCATTATCCCTGGGTCCTTGAAAGACAGAGGCAGGGCAGTCAGAGGCAGAGGAACCAGTGTGACATCAGAAGGAGGGGAAAGGAAGGAGAGACATCCAGGGTGAAGATGAACTACTGTTGCTGTCTTTGAAGATAGACAGAGGGCCAAAGCCAAGGACTAAACACCTCTCTAGACCAAGAAAGCCAGGGGGGAAAAACTCCCCTTGGTCCTCCAGGAGCAACGGAGCCCTGCTGCTGATACATTGATTTTGGTCATTCTGGCTTCCGACTGTAGAAAGGTAAGGTAGTTTGGTGGTGTTTTGTGACTCTAAGATTATGACTTCTTAATGTAGCAATAATGGATTGGAAATGAATACATGGTTCTAGGTATTGCATGAATCCTAAATGGTCTTTTAATAAAAACCCAGAGACAGATATTGCAGTAAACGCTGAAAAGTCAGAGAGACAAAGGAACAAGCCACAGCCGCTCCTCACCTCGCCAACTCCAGGAATCCTCTGGCTGAATGCCCCGAGTCTTCAGCCAAAAGGGCTCTAGTTCCTGTCTCCTCAGCCTTGTCTGCCTTTCCCCGCCCAGCCATTTCACTTCCTATATCACCTTCCTAGTGCTGGGATCAATGATGTGTGTGCTTCCCAAATACTAGGGTTAAAGGTGTGTGCCACCACTGCCTGGCTCTGTTCCTCTCCTAGACTGGATCAATCTCATGTATCCCAGTGTGGCCTTGAACTCACCGAGATCTCTGCCTCCTGAGGGATAGGATTAAAAGTGTATGCCACCACTGCCTGACCTTTATGTTAATCTAGTGAGTGGCTCTGTCTTCTCTGATCTTCAACTTTTTTTTTTTTTTTTTTTGATTTTTCGAGACAGGGTTTCTCTGTGTAGCTTTGCGCCTTTCCTGGAACTCACTCTGTAGCCCAGGCTGGCCTCGAACTCACAGAGATCTGCCTGCCTCTGCCTCCCAAGTGCTGGGATTACAGGCGTGCGCCACCACCGCCCGGCGATCTTCAACTTTTATTAGAGTACAACAAAATATCACCACCTCTGCACACCTTTAATTCCAGCACATGGGAGGCAGATCTCAGGAGGCAAGTAGATCTCTGTGAGTCCAGCCTGGTCTACAGCCATAGCTAGTGATACCCTGTCTCAAATAAACCAATTGTCCTAGACTTTGTGATATAACTATTGGGATGTGTATATCATATTATGTAATGCTTCTACGCTTCTAAGCTTCTAAGTTATTTGAAATTTTGGGGAATTGTCCAACTTGTTTAGTCTCATTTTTTTTTTTAGATTTATGTATTGTATATACAGTGTTCTGTTTGCATGTACCCCTGCAGATCAGAAGAGGGCGCCAGATGTCTTTATAGATGGTTGTGAACCATGCAGGTCAGAAGAGGGCGCCAGATGTCTTTATACATGGTTGTGAACCATGTGGTTCCTGGGAATTGAACTCGGGACCGCTGGAAGAGCAGCCAGTGCTCCTGGCCTCTGGGCCATCTCTCCAGCCACAGTGGAGGGCACTATTTCTAAGAACACATTCCCTGCCTTACCTGGTTACATGTGTACCAGGCTGTTACTGTCTGATCTTCAGCCTTGTGCATCTCCGTGTTGAGGCCTCACCTGTTGCTGGTAATGTCTCAGTGCGTGTGCGTCTTGATTGTTCCTGGGTCTAGATTACAAGGTGTCAGATCTAGGATCTATTTCTGCCATTTTCCCCGTTGATGAAGTCTCTGACTTGACTATGGTTGTGCATTACAGGAGATCTGCTCTGTTTGTGGGGGTTTATGTGGCTCTGTGTTGTTTTAGAAGAAATCACTGGATATGAACTCTTTTTTTTTTTTTGGATCTGCAGTGTTTTTATGACCAAAAAACCACGAATCCTGATCCCTTTGTAACTCAGCGATACTGAGTCCCACAGTTTCAAAAGACCTTTTAGACAACATCTGATTCTGCTCTTTGCTGTTTATAGCCAGATAAAAATCAGCCTTCATAGTTCAGTCTTATGAGAAGGAAGAAATGTGTGTGTTTGAGTCTGAGATACACATGGTAGGGAAAGAACAGAATGTCACTCAGTCTAACCGTATTCCGTCTGAATAGTCTGAGGACTTCAACAGATTCCAAAGTATGTGATTATGTCCCCATTTTAAAATAGTAAACACCTTAACACATATACTGATTAAAGCATGAAATAAAGAACACTTAATGCCACCAGATATGTGCAAAAAATTTCAGGGATTCAAAAGAAAAATTCAGGTTCATGTTTAAATACATTATTTCAACTCATCAACTGAGAGAAAACTGTTTATGGGGAGAGGTCATAGAGACTTGCTTTGTTGAAGAGGATATGTTATAAAACTGCTACCATAGTTAATACTTAATATTGCCTTAACATTTCTAAAGTCACAGAAAATGATCCTCTTTAATTGCCAGTACAATAAATTATGAGGTCTTCCTTTCTTCTACCCATACACATCAAGCAGACTCAAACAACCTTAATCGCTGGAGCTCAAAGGAAACGTGTGGAGAAAGGTCTTGTAGTGAGCTGGAGCAAAGAACCCTGGTTTCCAGCCCCCACTTCCCACCCAGGAATCTCCAGGTTGACTAAAGTTCACCCTCATTTGGGAGTTTCATTAAAATCGATTATTATTAAGAAGTTGACAACAGAAGAGTTAGTGAAAACAGGCTCTTAATCAAGAGCTTGGAACAGGGATGCCTTTAATCCCAGCATCCGGGGAAGGAGCCATCTCAGTGGGACTAGACCAGAACGGATCTGAACCCTCTGTTGAGGCCAACCTAGGGCCCAGCTGCTGATCCTGTGAAACCTAACAACTTGGAGGTATTGGTGAGACTACCCTGCTCAGCTGAAATCCATCCGGGAGAGGATTCAGAATCCTACAGTTTGCAGTCTGAGAAAACAAGATCAGCTGAGGAGTTGACGAATGAGCAAAAACGTGACCTGAGAACACAAAAGAAGGCGATGCCCAGCCACTGAATCAGATCACCAGAATCATAAGCCTACACTACACCAACTTTGAACAGGTAAGCTCCCATCTCCAGACCGGCAGATCAGGTCTCTAGCCCTAGGCCCTACCCATCAGAGTTCCAGGGACCAGACAGCTACCTTTCCCTGCTTCCCCACCAAAAAAAAAAAAACACCAAAAAACAAAAACAACAACAAAAATAAAAACCAACCCCTACGAACCTAAGAACCACTGAAACCATAAGCCCACCCTGCACCAACTGGAAACAACTGCTCCCTGAGACAGAACCCACTAACACTGTTTGGACTAAGCTGCTCCTGGAGAAACAGAGTCCAACAGCACCAATTTAACCAAGAACTCCTAGTGAACCAAGACTAACAATTAGAACAAGAGAGGCATCTTCAGACACAGACACCACCTGCACCGAGCAGAGGAAGAAATGAGTAGATGCCAGTGCAAAAATACAGGCAACAACATAAAGACCTATATGACAACATCAGGACCTAGTGATTCTACACCTGCAAGACCTGAACATACCAAGACAGAAGAAGCAGAAGAAATCAATCCTAAAAATGAGTTTAAGAAGATGATAGAGGGCCGGGCGGTGGTGGCGCACACCTTTAATCCCAGCACTCGGGAGGCAGAGGCAGGCGGATCTCTGTGAGTTCGAGGCCAGCCTGGGTTACCAAGTGAGTTCCAGAAAGGCGCAAAGCTACACAGAGAAACCCTGTCTCGAAAAACAAAACAAAACAAAAAAAAAAAAAAAAAAAAAAGAAGATGATAGAGGCCCTTAAAGAAGAAATAAAAATTCCCTTAAAGAAATGGAAGAAAAAACAAACAAAAAATTGGAAGAAATCAAAGAAAACCAAGAAAAAGTAATTAAACAGATGAAGGAGACAATTCAAGATCTGAAAAATGAAATTGAGACAATAAAGAAAACACAAACTGAGGGAATGCTGGAAATAGAAATCCTGACTAAATGAACAGGAATTACAGAAGCAAACAAAACCAACCGAATGCAAGAGATGGAACAGAGAATCTCTGACACTGAAAACACAATAGAGAAAATAGATTTGTCAATCAAAGAAAACACTAAAGACAAAGTCGAAACACAAAACGTTTAAGAAATCTGGGACACCATGAAAAGACCAAACCTAAGAATAATAGGGATAGAAGAAAGAGAAGAATACCAACTCAAAGGCACAGAAAATATATTCAACAAAATCACAGAAGAAAACTTTCCTAACCTAAAGAAAGAAATACCTATGAAGATACAAGAAGCTTACAGAACACCAAATAGGCTGGATCAAAAAAAAAAAAAAGTCCCTTCGTCACATAATAATCAAAATACATACAGAACAAAGAAAAAATATTAAGAGACACAAAGAAAAAAGACCAAGTAACATATAAAGGTAAACCCATCAGAATAACACCAGACTACTCAATAGAGACTATGAAAGCTAGAAGGTCCTGGACAAATCTCATGCAGACACTAAGAGACCACGGATGCCAACCCAGACTATTATACCCAGCAAAACTCTCAATCACCATAGGCGGAGTAAACAAAATATTCCATGATAAAACCAGATTTAAACAATACCAGTCCACAAACCCAGCCCTACAGAAAGCACTAGAAGGAAAAATCCAACCTAAAGAAACTAAACACACCCATGAAAACTCAGGCAATAGATAACCCCACACCAACAAATACCAAAGAAGGAAAACACAACACTACCACGAAAAAATAACAGGAATTAACAATCACTGGTCATTAATATCCATCAATATCAATGGTCTCAACTCACCTATAAAAAGACACAGACTAACAGAATGGATAAGAAAACAGGATCCATTCTTCTGTTGCATACAAGAAACACACCTTAACTTCAAAGACAGACACTACCTCAGAGTAAAGGGCTGGGAAAAGGCTTTCCAATCAAATGGACCTAAGAAGCAAGCTGATGTAGCTATCCTAATATCTAATGAAATAGACTTCAAACTAAAATCAATCTAAAGAGATCAGGATGGACATTTCATATTTATCACAGGAAAAATCCACCAAGATGAAGTCTCAATTCTGAACATTTATGCCCCAAATACAAAGGGACCCACATTCATAAAAGAAACATTACTAAAGCTTAAATCGCACATCAAACCCCACACATTAGTAGTGGGAGACTTCAACACCCCACTCTCACCAAAATACAGATCTACCAGACTGAAACTTAACAAAGAAATAAAGGACCTAACTGATGTTATGACTCATATGGACTTCATCGCTATCTACAGAACATTCCATCCTAACACAAAAGAATATACCTTCTTCTCAGCACCCCATGGAACCTTCTCAAAAATTGACCACATGCTTGGTCACAAAGCAAATCTCAACAGATACAAAAACATTGGAATAACCTCCTGTATCTTATCAGACCACCATGCCTTAAAGTTAGATTGCAACAACAACAATTATAGAAAGCCTACAATCTCATGGAAACTGAATAATGCCCACCTGAAACACCAATGGGTCAAGGAAGAAATAAATAAAGAAATTAAAGATTTCCTAGAATTCAATGAAAATGAAAGTACAACATACCCAAACTTATGGGACACTATGAAAGCAGTGCTAAGAGGAAAATTCATAGCTCTAAATGCACACATAAAGAAGATTGAGAAAGCTCATACCAATGAATTAACAGCACAACTGAAAGCCCTAGAACAAAAGGAAACAAACTCACCGAGGAGAAATAGACACCAGTAAATAATCAAATTGAGGGCTGAAATCAACGAAATAGAAACCAAGAAAACAATACAAAAAAATCAATGAAACAAAGAGTTGGTTCTTTGAAAAAAATCAACAAGATAGACAAACCTCTAGCCAAATTAACCAAAAGGCAAAGAGAGAGCACCCAAATTAACAAAATCAAAAAAACGAAAAGGGAGACATAACAACAGACAACGAGGAAATCCAGAGAATCATCAGATCATACTTCAAAAACCTGTACTCCACAAAATTGGAAAATCTGGAAGAAATGGACAATTTTCTGGATAGATACCACATACCAAAGTTAAACCAAGACCAGATAAACTATTTAAATAGACCAATAACCCCTAAAGAAATAGAAACAGTCATCAAAAGTCTCCCAACCAAAAAAAAAAAAAAAAAAAAAAAAAGCCCAGGACCAGATGGCTTCGGTGCAGAATTCTACCAGATTTCCAATACTCTTCAAATTGCTTCAAATTGTTCCACACAATAGAAACAGAAGGAACATTACCAAACTCTTTCTACGAGGCTACAATTACCTTGATACCCAAACCACACAAAGATGCAACAAAGAAAGAGAATTACAGACCACTCTCCCTCATGAACATTGATGCAAAAACACTCAATAAAATATTGGTAAACCGAATCCAAGAACACATCAAAAAAATTATCCACCATCACCAAGTAGGTTTCATCCCAGGGATGCAAGGATGGTTCAGCATATGAAAATCTGTCAATGTAATACACCATATAAATAATCTGAAAGAAAAAAAACACATGATCATCTCACTAGATGCTGAAAAAGCCTTTGAAAAAATCCAACAACCCTTAATGATAAAGGTCTTAGAGAGATCAGGTCCTTTAGAACATTCCTAAACATAATAAAGGCAATTTACAGCAAGCCAACAGCCACCATCAAGTTAAACGGAGAGAAACTCAAAGCGATACCACTAAAATCAGGAACAAGACAAGGCTGTCCGCTCTCCCCATACTTATTCAATATAGTACTAGAAGTTCTAGCTAGAGCAATAAAACAACAAAAGGAGATCAAAGGGATACAAATTGGCAAGGAAGAAGTCAAACTTTCACTATTTGCAGATGATATAGTATACATAAGTGACCCCCAAAACTCTACCAGAGAACTTCTACAGCTGATAAACCCCTTCAGTAATGCGGCAGGATACAAGATCAACTCAAAAAAATCAGTAGCCCTCCTATACACAAATGATAAAAGGGCTGAGAAAGAAGTCAGAGAAACATCACCCTTTACAATAGCCACAAATAATATAAAATACCTTGGGATAACACTAACTAAACAAGTGAAGGACCTTTTTGATAAGAACTTTAAATCTCTAAAGAAAGAAATTGAAGAAGATATCAGAAAATGGAAGGATCTTCCGTGCTCATGGATAGCTAGGATTAACATAGTAAAAGTGGCAATCTTACCAAAAGCAATCTACAGATTCAATGCAATCCCCATCAAAATCCCAACACAATTCCTCACAGACTTGGAAAGAACAATAGTCAATATCATATGGAAAAACAAAAGACCCAGGATAGCTAAAAGAATCCTGTATAATAAAGCAACCTCTGGAGGCATCACCATCCCTGACCTCAAGCTCTACTATAGAGCTATAGTAATAAAAACAGCTTGGTACTGGTATAAAAACTGACATACGGACCAATGGAATCGAATTGAAGACCCTGACATTAATCCATGCACATATGAACACCTGGTTTTCGACAAAGAAGCCAAAACTATACAATGGAAAAAAGAAAGTATCTTCAATAAATGGTGCTGGCATAACTGGATGTCAATATGTAAAAGATTGCAAATAGATCCATATCTGTTGTCATGCACAAAACTCAAGTCCAAGTGGATCAAAGACCTCAACATAAATCCAGTTACACTAAACTTAATAGAAAAGAAAGTAGGAAGCACTCTTGAACACATTGGCATCGGAGATCACTTCCTAAATAAAACACCAACAGCACAGACCCTGAGCACAATTAATAAATGGGACCTCTTGAAACTGAGAAGCTTTTGCAGGGCAAAAGACAAAAAGACAGCCTACAGAAAGGGAAAAGATCTTCACCAACCCCACATCTGACAGAGGATTGATCTCCACAGTATATAAAGAACTCAAGAAACTAGACATCAAAATACTGAACAATCCAATTAAAAAATGGGCTAAAGAACTAAACAGATGAGACCTCGAGGTCCTTGTTGCTCTGCGGTCGGGTCCTCGCTCTGTGCGGGGATGCGATCTGGAGCCATGGCGCTCGCTGTTCGAGTCTTGTATTGTGGAGCTTGAGGCTACAAGCCCAAGTATCTCCAGCTCAAGGAGAAGCTAGAACATGAGTTTCCCGGATGCCTGGACATTTGTGGCGAGGGGACTCCCCAGGTCACCGGGTTCTTTGAAGTGACGGTAGCCGGGAAGTTGGTTCACTCCAAGAAGAGAGGTGATGGCTACGTGGATACAGAAAGCAAGTTTCGGAAACTGGTGACCGCCATCAAAGCTGCCCTGGCTCAGTGCCAGTGACCCCTGGAGGCAGGGTGACCTCCTGGCAGCCGCCTTAAGACAGGAAGGACTGAAATGTCTCAGACCTGTGGTCTTTCCTCGATGTTCCTGCGGCCACCAAGTCAGGCCAGAGGGTGCCTCTGTGAGGGGGTGTGCCTCCCCGGAATCCACCTGTGCACGCACCCTGCCCTGCCCTTCTGCCCTCTTCCTCACCTCTCCCTGAATTCCTCCATGTCTCCCATCTACCCTCCTGCCTTGGTTTCCCTTCTCCAGCTCAGACTGCAAGAAGATAAGCAGCCATGTTGCCAACTGTTCCCA